>NC_091639.1:29805633-30108663 GCF_027580195.1 Bos mutus | reverse complement strand
TTTTAGCCCTTTTCTAAGTTTAGCTTGCTGTGACCAAAGCACTTCTCTGAACTCAGCCCCGTGGGGAAAGAGTGCCTGGCACCCCTCCTCTCCAGTCCCTGGAGGAGAGGCACTGTGATAATAAAGACTGTGGACTGTCTGATGGGGAGGTGGGGCTGTTGCAGGGAAGAAAGCCCTCAGCTCCCTGCAGAAGGCACGGTGATGAGAGACGGAGCCGGAAGAGCAGGAGGAACTGAGGAACAGGCTGCCGAGGGGCTGGAATGAGTCAGGTGCTGGCGCTGGGTACTTTGACCCTGAGAGTATAACAGACCTTGTGAAGAAACTGTACTGAAAAGTGATACTTCTGTGTGAAAATGAAGGCTCTTTAAACATTATCACACATAAGAGGCCCTCCACTAATACTTCCTCTATTATGCAAATATGTAAACAAGAAATAGTTCATAGGCTATTTAAGAGCACAAATTGGACTATTTTAGAAACACTAAGTATATTTTGATTAGAAATAGAACTAATGTTTATTAGTTCATTAAGATAGTTTTCCACTGGAACCTGCAAGCATTTTCTGAACTAATTTTAGTCTCTGTGATGTTCTTAAAAATCATAAAACTGAATTTCCTTAGGGTAAAACTATATTCTAGGTTTTTGACCAACTGATATTGTGTGCATTAGGGAGGCTTTAAATTTTTTCTTCTTTTGTTATTGAGAGGTAAACTAGTTCAGTTATTAAATTAGTATTAGGTATTGAAATAATATAAATATTAATATCATATTTACTATCATTTCTAAACATTCTGATATTCTAAAGAAAAGATGAGTTAATAAAACAGGTAATAAAATAATATGTGCTAAAACTCTTATTTTCTCCAAATATTTGGATATTCTAGCAGAATTACTACCTCAGTTATTCACTAAAATGAAGTTAATTTTTTTTGAAATGGCAAAAAGCAATTTGTGTTTACAAGCCTTTACCCTGTTACTGAATTTTGTTCTGATGTCTAAAATATTAGGGACTAACATACACATCTCTGTGACATTAAAGGTTTTTACTCCAAAGAAAGAGAGCTTCATAAATCCATATTTTTACAAAAGCTCTTCAGAAGCAAGTTGAGCTATGCTCATGCTAGGAATGTTTTCTTAATACTTCTAATGTCAAAACAGTGAAAGTAATGAGGCATATTATTTATCACAGATTTATTTTTTACACTTGCAAGAACAACATTGCACATCTACAAATAAAGCTCATTAAAATATAAACATGTTGAAAATTCCTTAAATACTGAGTACTTGCGTGTTTTCCCCATTTGTAAATAAATGCTCAAGGAGACCTACACACACTGAGCGCACAAAGCCCTACGAAACCCAGACTCGACGATCACATTGCTAGTAATGCACGTGGAGAGATGGGGAAGGTAACAGTGTGAGATAAAAGTGGAGACAAAAGGGCTACGGAGATCCGGGGACTGGAGCGAGCACTGTGGCCCAGAGTGATCAACTCCACATGGAGGTGATGCTTGAGCTAGTCCTGGAGAGAAGGACTGGCTTTGATAAGTAGACATGTTGAGTGGGGCATTCCGGACGCAGGAGAGAGCAAGAGTCACAAGAGGAACGGGCACAGTCATCAGGCGACAACTGGTAGACTGTCTAGGGTGGGCGTTCCTAGATGTTCAGAAAGATGTATTTGTGTCAGATTCTGAAGAGTCTGGAGTTCTAGGCCGATGGGTTTTGCCAGTAGGCAGTGATGCCCAGCTTTAACAAGAAAGGAACAACTTAGAGATGATTATTTAAGGAAAATTCATCTGTTTGTGGTAAGTAAGACAGATTGAAAGAAGAGATAAAGGGGGAGAAGGATAAGAAAACCATGACATCTCCTGGGTCAAGATGACCTAGGTTAGGAGGTGGGAGTGGATGCGGCAGATTGAAAAGAGAGAGGGGTGAAGGGTGACTCCAGGAGCCGAGTGTCTAGGAAATCAGTGATACACAGAAGAGGAACAAGGAGCACAGAAGGAATGCTAGGGTTAGCAGTAAGTCATGATTTTCATTTTAGATGTCTTGATTTTGAGACTGAATCCCTCTCTTCCTTTTTAAAAGAAAATCTCTCTTTTTGTCCTACTAGAAGTCATTGTGGGCAGTGCCAGCATGGGCTGGAAAACTGCCACTGTTGCCAGGAGCAGGGGCTCTGAAGTATATTCCAAGTTGCTACCAGCTGCAGCTTATGAAAATAGAATGATCTTGCCCTGGAATTCAGAGAAGGCAGTGTACAGACATACTTTCACAGGCATCCTTCATTGAAGCAGGGCTGGTCAAGTTAAAGGGGAAGTACTTTTCCCACACCCTCATTCCCTTTAAGAAATCTTACAGGAAAATGAAAACCATTTGGTGTCAGGAGGCAAAATTTTCTAGACCAGGGTTTCTCACACTTCAGCATGCATTGGAATCACATGGAAGGCTGTTCAAACCCACATCACTGGACCCACCCCACCATGTTTCT
Organism: Bos mutus; assembly: GCF_027580195.1. Classification (NCBI taxonomy): domain Eukaryota; kingdom Metazoa; phylum Chordata; class Mammalia; order Artiodactyla; family Bovidae; genus Bos; species Bos mutus. Next base: position 30,106,175 of record NC_091639.1, on the reverse strand, counting down.
GACTTAGTAGATCTGGGGATGGGCCACCCAATTTGCACTTTTTACAAGTTTCCACATAATGTTGCTACTAGTGGTATGGGGATCATATTTTAGAATCATTAGCAGAGGAACATGATCAAGCAGAAAAGGGAAAATACGTTAAAAGCTGTAGTTTACCCTGGGGGATGGGATGGGAAGGGAGGCAGGAGGAGGGTTCTGGATGGGAAACACATGTGCGCCCATGGCTGATTCATGTCGATGTATGGCAAAAACCACTACAGTACTGTAAAGTAATTAGCCTCCAATTAAAATAAATAAAATAATTTTTTAAAAAGCTGTAGTCTATCAAATCTTTTAGTTTTAGCACATAAAATTAAAATGACCAAGCATACCTCAGCTACACAGGAAACATTATGCCTGGGGTACCAAACTTTTGATTGGGAATGATGGCGTGGGCAAAATCTGGAAGAGTGAGCAGACAGATGGTGATATTAAATAAGGCGAAATAAATCCAGAATAAAGTGAGAAGAATCAGATTAGGGTAAACTGGAAGAGAAGGAAAAGAAGAAAACATGGGAAAAACAGAAGAGAAGGGAATGGGACATATTTAAATGGGGGAAAGGAAGGAGAGAAAAGAGAGGACCTCAGAGCTTCTTGACTTGAGACACTGTTTTATATTTCATTGGGGAGATGAGAATCAGATCCTAGTGGGAGTACAGTCTCTGAGGCCACTGGTTTTCAGAGCTGCAGCCAGGGTTATTTTAACAGTGATCCTCCTAGAAGAAAAACTCTTATATGTAGGAGCTGTGAGCTAGATATCTGATACCTCTTTCTAAATGTTCTTATTCAACGAAAGGGCAAAAAATACTACTGACTTCATTAAGATAAACTACTCACCAAATAGAAATGATCTTGTGCTATAGCTTAAATTTCAGACCCTCCAGGAAAAAATTAAGAAGTGACATTTGTTTTTGTTTTCTTCAGTGATATACCCACCTTAAATGAAACTCAATCCCCCAAGAAGTCCAAGCTATTTAGAAAGCTACTAACTCATGTGGTTACTATATGTTAATATGATATGCCATGGAGTTAAATAGATCTTGAAAGAAAGCTTTTGCTCTTAAGGAAATTATAGATTACTTAGAATGCTTTTGGAGCTTCTCTTGTGGCTGCAATGTGGGAGAATCTGCCTACAATGTGGGAGACCTGGGTTCAATCCCTGGGTTGGGAAGATCCCCTGGAGAAGGGGAAGACTACCCAATCCTGCATTCTGGCCTGGAGAATTCCACAGACTGTATGACAGTATGGTCCGTGGGGTCTCAAAGAGTCGGACATGATCGAGTGACTTTCACTCACAGGATGCTTTTGGTTACAAGTGACAGAATAATCCACAACAGGCTGGGTTTCTGTATGGAAGGGATTGTATCACATTATGCACCTAAAAAATCTAGAGCTGGTGCTGGCCTCAGGCAGAGATCACTCCAACAGTTCAATGACATAACCATGGAGCCAGTTCGCCTCTGCTGCCCTGCTCTACGGTACCAACTTCATCCTGCTTTTGCAGTTTCAAAATAGCTGCTGACAGTTTCTGGGGCCAAGTGCTTCTTTGTTCACATCCTACAGGGAGTGATTATTTCTGACCCATAAGTCTCAATAGAAACTTTCACTTGGTAGTTAACTGTATCACTTAAAACACCAGGCAAGACTAAAATCAATCACTATGGGAGGGGCGGCAGGGCAAAGGGAAAGGATGTGAGGATCGGTTTAGGGAACAGTGCTTCATTGCTATGAGCTGGGGGTGGAAAAAGCACCCCAACATCCCATGAATCTAGGATGCTAGAAAATCTAGGAAAACTAGGGCAATTAGCAAGCAAGAAGGAGACAGTCAATGATGGGGAGATAAAGAATGGATATAACTGAACCACTGTGCTGAAGCCTGAAATTAACACAACATTGTAAATCAAGCATATGCCAATATAAAGTAAAAAGTTCAATTAAAAAAATAACCAATGGGCAATATTGTAATATACCACAGCTTTAATTCCAGTCCTCTTTTCCTAGGAATTAAAACTTCTTTCTGACATGAGAGTGACCAAACTTTTTAAAGAGCAGCAGTTCAGTTTAATGAGGGGAGAAAGCCCACGGAGAAAAAAAAGTGATGGGGAGATACCCAGCCCAAAGTGGGCTTTCATTCTTTCCAACAGATACAAGTCCTGTGCAGGTATTCTGTGCACCACGGAGGGGCCGGCAATCTATTTGGTAAACAAAAGGAAAAGAGGGTCCTTGCTGGCATTTTTGGAGCAGAAATGAACACATGAGCATGTTTTATTTTGGAAGCACTTTGGCTTAAGTATCAAAAATCGCTCTGGAGTGTGCTGCTTCTGTTCTTGACAGACTTAAATCTTAGCCTCATAGAAGTGTCAGAATGAAATGTTTGGGGAAGTAATGACTGCAATTTTGCCAATGGTTTCTGTGCCCCTTCGAGTGAGTCAGTGCTCTTCAGTAAAGCAGAAAGGAGAGAGAAGTGTGGCTGGAAGTTAATAAGGAACCTGGCCGCCTCGTTCAGTCTTGCAGGTAACCACATCTGCTCTTCCCACTCCCAGCCCTTTCCCCATCTCCTCCAGGACACATGCACAGCCATAGTGAAAATGGAAACAAGCATATAAGTAAATCCAGCTCATTCAGTTCCATTGAGCAACTGGAGTGGAGAGGATGCATTTGTTTATGTAACAAATTCCCTAGAATGAATTGAACTTGCAACTTATCATGAAATCCGGAGCGACTGGGGTTCCCCTCTCCTCAAAAGCAATTGGCTATCCTCTAAGAGGTCAAGAAGCAACAGTTAGAACCAGATATGGAACAACGGATTGGTTCCAAATCGGGAAAGGAGTACATCAGCATCAAGGCTGTAGATTATCACCCTGCTTATTTAACTTATATGCAGAGTACATCATGAGAAACGCTGGGCTGGATGAAGCACAAGCTGGAATCGAGATTGCCAGGAGAAATATCAATAACCTCAGATATGCAGATGACACCACCCTTATGACAGAAAGCAAAGAGCAACTAAAGAGCCTCTTGATGAAAGTGAAAGAGGAGAGTGAAAAAGTTGACTTAAAACTCAACATTCAGAAAACTAAGATCCTGGCATCCGGTCCCATCACTCCACGGCAAATAGATGGGGAAACAATGAAAACAGTGACAGACTTTATTTTCTTGGGCTCCCAAATCACTGCAGATGGTGATTGCAGCCATGAAATTAAAAGACACTTGCTCTTTGGAAGAAAAATTATGACCAACCTAGACAGGATATTAAAAAGAGAGACATTACTGTACCAACAAAGGTCCATGTAGTCAAAGCTATGGTTTTTCCAGCAGTCATGTATGGATGGGGAGTTGAACTATAAAGAAAGCTAAGCGCCAAAGAATTTATGTTTTTGAACTGTGGTGTTGGAGAAGACTCTTGAGAGTCCTCTGGACTGCAAAGAGATCAAACCAGTCCATCCTAAAGGAAATCAGTCCTGAATAGTCACTGAAAGGACTGATGCTGAAGCTGAAGCTCCAATATTTTGGCCACCTGATGTGAAGAGCCAACTCAATGAAAAAGACCCTGATGCTGGGTCTTTCTTTCACTTCTGATGCTGGGAAAGATTAAAGGCAGGAGAAGGGGATGACAGAGAACAAGATGGTTAGAAAGTGAAAGTAAAAGTGAAGTCACTCAGTCGTGTCCAACTCTTTGCGACCCCATGGACTATAGCCTACCAGGCTCCTCCTGTCCATGGGATTTTCCAGGCAAGAGTACTGGAGTGGGTTGCCATTTCCTTCTCCAGGGGATCTTCCCGACCCAGGGATCAAACCCGGGTCTCCCACATTGCAGGCAGACGCTTTACCCTCTAAGCCACCAGGGAAGTCTGAGATGGTTAGACAGCATCACCAATTCAATGGACATGAGTTTGAGCAAGCTCCAGGAGATGGTGAAGAACAGGGAAGCCTGGCCTGCTGCAATTCATGGGGCTGCAAAGAGTGGGACATGACTGAGCGATCGAACGACAACAGCATCCTCTAAGCATGAAAAGGGGGAAAGCTACTTATAGTGCTTCTCAAATGCAAGATTGCCCAAAGATATTTTACTGAATGAGGCACAATTATTAAAATTACATTAAAGTGAAAGTCGCTCAGTCATGTTGCAACCCCATGGACTATACCATCCGTGAAATTCTCCAGGCCAGAATACTAGAGTAGGTAGCCTTTCCCTTCTCCAGGGATTTTTCCAACCCAGGGATCAAACCCAGGTCTTCCACATTGCAGCTGGATTCTTTACCACCTGAGCTATCAGGGAAGTCCCCCTCCCCAACACACACACACAAATTACATTATCATTAATATAATAAACACATAGAAACAACTGTACTCAGAGCTTCACAAACCACAAATATACAGCTGCCTTGCTACCACTAACTTATAGGCACATTACATTCCTACAAGCACTTAGCTTTTTTTTCTCCTCAGCGTTTGATACCACTCTCTTTCAGGCAGTATGCTTTCTTTTGTGCATTTTATTGATTATTCTCATCTAGTCCACAAAGCCTTTTTCAATGCTCCTTCCTCTGAACTCCTATGGCATTTACAATATAGATGAATCACCTGGCATTTCTCTAATGCCATCTTATGCTGTTAAGTAAGTTTTTCATGTTGCTATGTCTCATCTCTCCAACTGCATTATAAGCAATTTAGGAATGCTGTGTGTCTTTGAATCTCTCTAGTGTCTTGAGGTGTCTTGAGTTAGACTATAAGCTCCTTGAGAAAAGGGACTTTGTCCATCATTTTGTTTTCCAAGGTAAGTCCTGGAACTGTACCCAGACATATAGCATACAACTGATGACTATTTATTGAATGAAGGATAATCATATGAATACTGGGTGCCCAAGAGATAACAGCAATGTGCTCAGTCACTCAGTTGTGTCTGACTCTTTGCAATCCCATGAACTGTAGCCCCAGGCTCCTCTGTCCATGGGGATTCTCCAGGCAAGAATACTGGAGAGAGTTGCCATGCCCTCCTGCAGGGGATCTTCCCAACCCAGGGATCGAACCCAGATCTCCTGCATTGCAGGTGGATTCTTTACTGTCTGAGCCACCAGGGAAGCCCAAGAATACTGAAGTGGGTTCCCTATCCCTTCTCCAGGGGAACTTCCTGACCCAGGAATCTAATCTATCAGCTGGACCTATGTTTGAATTAATTTTCCAATAATAATGTGATTTTTGTTAGTAATTCAAGATAAATCCGTGACCTAGCACTGCCTGCCCTAGGATACATGAAAAACCCAAATACACACAAAAAGTAGAAATCATAGTTTCTCTTCCCGAGAAGTCCATGCTTCATTTCCATGTCTCAAGTACTGCAGCCTTCCTCTTATTACACCCTTTTCTTATCCAAGCATGCCTTTGTAAGGGGGGGAGGGTAATCTTGCCAAAGATCAGAGCTAGTGTTTTACACTGGAATTTAACCCATATCAATTAGCACAATGACACAGCCCACTGGGATCCTCTTGCAGGGATGGGCACCAAGGGCAAACAGGACTGTTGGCTTTGATGTGCATTCCAAGGGGTGGGTATGGCAGGCACATCCCTTTCTGCTAAGATCATCGACTCTCAGAGACACCCACTTGACACTGGAAATCCCCCATCCTACTCCTCCATCGAAATTCACAGTTCAGTAGGAAAATGCCCATTCTTCATTTCGTATGCTACTATGGCTGGGGCAGGCCAGTAGTTCACGTGTTTTCTCCTGTTTGTTTTTCTGCAAAATCACTAGACTTCTCCAGCAGATTTATTTGGGAAGAATTCCCTTCCACTGCAGAAACGTGTCTCGCCAGGGGTTCATCCTCTAAATATATTTTCTGAACTCCTGTCTTTCAAGGAGGAACTCTAATTCTTCCATTCTGCTTTTTGGTTGGCGGCTGATGGCAGCACCAAGTTCTTACTCAGCGCTCACTTTGGAGAGGGGTTCTTCTGGTTTGGTGGCCTAAACACCAAGGGGTGACAGCTGCAAGCCCGCAGTGTTTTCTTGACAAACTTTGATCATCAGCTAGTTCACAGGCAAATTTCTCTGACTCACTGAGTATTTGGTACATGAGAAAATAAACTGGCTCGAGGCATACAAACTAAGAATGGGTGCATTTTCTAGGGATTATACTAAGGTTTTGTGGGATTATATTTCTAGGGCAAAGATCTTTCTTAGCACACACTGTCCAAATGAAATCATTCGCCCTCATGAACAATTTTCTGGTTTTTGTTTGCCTTATTTTTTTTTTTTAATGTTTTATGGGTTGGCTGTTTAAAATAAGTAACAGAAAAATTATGGCTATTAAAAACAGAAACTTAATATAAAACTAAATAAACTAAGTTGGTTTTTAAAAATTAAGTCATATTTATTCAACATTCGTATTCAGCCTACAGATTTTGGTTATACGATACATATGTTGCCACACTTTGCACTCAAAAGTTTTCGAAGGAAAACCTAATGTCTTGTCCTCCAAACTGCTCCTATTCCTAATTTCTCTATTTCTACCATCTCTTCCAGCCATGTAAATTTAAAGCCACCATCCTCCTCAAATCCTCCCTTTCAGCTGATCACCATTTCTAATCATTTTCCAAGTCCGATAGATTCCACCACTTCATGTCTCTGAGATGGAATGTTAGCATGACCTTATAACCTAAGGCATGCCCCACTCGAGTCTGCTCTACCCAAATCTTTGTAATACATCATTGGACCAATGTTCTTTTTCAATCTGTCTTCTAGTCACTACTGGCCCCAGTAATAGTAAAACCATAACCCCTAACCCACATACCCTTGATCAAATGACCCTTTGCTTACTGCTTCCTCTGTCCAGAAGTTCATCTAACTCTTCAAAGGCTTTTCTGCCCAGAAAACTGTCTAAGATCACCCTGATCAGATACACCCTCCCTTGAATCTCCAGAGCGTGATGCTTGGCCATCTCTCATCCTGTGTTCCTTCCAGTTATTTGTGAACTCGATATGATATCCTCCTCACCTTCTCCAGATGTCATCTCCTGAGGACTGAGAATATGTCTTACTCTTGCCCAGAGCTTCTGCAGTATCCACTGCAGAACATACAGTATGAGCTTAGTGCATTGAAAAATGTATCGTTTCTGAATAAATAATATACTATTGATTGAGCTGAAATGTCCCACTACTGGACCCATTGCTATCAAACCCAAGCAAATGTCTGCCAGCCTCAGAAGATATCCCAGTAAGATCGTAAATAGCCTCTCTTAGAGACCACAGTCATCAGTTAATCCTTGGTCATTGGCCCACACTATACACTGCAGGGCAAAGCATTTCAGTCCTTGGTTTAAACTACTCGTTGCTCAATTTTAAAGATGCTTATGATAAAATCTTTAGGCACAACTAGGAATATATATAAAGGGACTGAAAAAAAGCATTAGCTAATGTTTTTAAAAGACTTACAACATTGATATTAGTAGATGACAAAAATAATAAATATGTTATTGGTTTAAGAACTGCTTTTCTAAAGTAAAACTAATATTAGAGGAAGGATGAGCTTCGTGGAGTTTTGTAGTTATTATTGTTTTTGTTTGTGATACTATTCCCTTACAGTATCTGACACTTAATTATAATGTTCAACTTTGGAGTTTCTTTGGTGGGCATGTGAGCATGCTTTCAGGTCTAACCAATGAAACCTCCAACTCAAACTGCCTTAAAAAACAGTGAACATTTATCACATATATATTACGTGTAATATATATTATTTATAAGGTTAAAAATATTTATTATCTATCACAACAGTAAGTAGAGTAGCTCCTCAATATTGATGATTCAGTGACACGTGACATCTCACAGACCAGGATTTTCCCATATTTCTCCTCTGTGTCCTAAAGCTTATTGCTCTTGAACTTGCTCTTAGCAACAACCGGAGCTACCTGCTTGCTTGTTCACTTCTAGTGGGAGAGGACAGAGGGGGCCTCTCTCCTATGCATAGAAGAAAATTGTCTCTCCCTTGAATCTGATTGACCAATTTAGGCCAAGGATGAACAGTTGTCTCCAGGGAAACACCAGACACCAATCTGCTTACCTACCCCTCAGCTTCTAGAACAACTTCTAGGAAGGAAGACAGAATTTCCATGGTTGGCCAAGGCTAATTATAACCATTTTGGTGGTGGTGGTGATGGTTTAGTCGCTAAGTTGTGTCTGACTCTTGCGACCCCATGGACTCTAGCCTGCCAGGCTCGTCTGTCCATGAGATTCTCCAGGCAAGAATACTGGAGTGGGTTGCCATTCCCTTCTCCAGAGAATCTTCCCTACCCAGGAATCAAACCCAGGTCTCCTGCATTGCAGGCAGATTCTTTACCAACTGAACTACAACAAAAACCAAATTGGTATTATAAAACATATAACAAAGGAGGAGTTGAATGGATGCTGTTGAGTAAGTCATAATCACAAATATGGATTGGTTTAATTATGTTCAAACAATGGAGATGAGTGCCTTAAGTTAAAACTACAATATTTTGAATATAGAATTTTTAAAGGATTTGTATGTTCACTGAGTGAGATTTTGTTCTAAACAGGTATCTACATTTCTCCAACAGAACCATCTCCAATGAGGAAACGGTATTTATTCGATGTAGGCTGTACGTTTTCAAAGGTCAGGGACCGTGTCTATCTTTCTCCATGCTCTATTCTTAATGCTTAGTACAGGGCCTGCTACAGGTGAGATGTTCAAAATAAATAAACATTATTTAAGATGTTCTTAAATAAACAGTAAGTAACTTGCACTAGAACAGGGCATCACATTGAATAGTCAGCCTGGGTACCATATTAATTTAACTCTAAAAGACATCAAAGGCAGGTTATTATAGAACCAAACTAATTCAATAAACAAAAACCACCTAATAAGTTGCTGTGATGGTCCAAGTTAAAGATGTTCTCTAACCCCAGCAAATGTCCATCATAACACTGTTATGGACATATCAAGAAATACTGATATTTCTATCTTTATCTTTGGCTTCCCAGATGGCTCAGTAGTAAAGAATCTGCCTGCCAATACAGAAGATGCAGGAGACTCGGTTCAATCCCTGGGGCAGGAAGATCCTTTGGAGAAGGAAATGCAACCTACTCCAGTATTCTTGCCTGGAAAAATTCATGGACAGAGGAACCCAGTGGGCTACAGTCCATGGGCTGCAAAGGGTTGGACACGACCGAGCACACATGCACACTATCTTTATCTTTAAAAAAGAAGTCAAAGCACTTCAAATCATCCTTATAGGAAAGTTGAGCATTTGAAACACAAACCCAGCTTTCATCTGGTAGCTGCAATTGTAATATTTAATTCTCATGAGGTCTCCTATCAGAAACCACTGCAGACATTCCCAGAAAGACATCACACAATACGATGGGCCAACCAAAGAGAATGTGGTCTCCTAGATTTCCTTTAGTTTCGATAGTAAAGAAAAGAGGGATTAAGCCAAAGCTTTCCCTCTCTGAGCCTTCATCTTTCTGCAGACTTTCTGGATAAATGTGACCCAGCTGTCACACTGACCTTCCAGGACACTGGTACTTCCCGCTCCCAAATGCCATGAAGCAGTCCAAGAAAGCATGCTTCTCTAAATTTGCCTCTTTCCAACGTTCCTGTGGGAAGAAAGCATTTTTTTCCCCAAATCAGTCTTATATAAATAAGCTTAACTTTATTTCTCTAGGCTAAAAATGATCTTGTACAGCTAATCCTTGCATATAAAGTTGCAGGGTTGTTGGTCATTTTTTCCAACCTGTTATTAATATCAGCCACCATTATGTTTTTGGAACATGAACTAATAAATAAAAAGGTTTAAAAAAGAAATTTTCTTAAGTGGCAAATGTAAATGATAATGTAAATCAACCACAGAATTGACCTCAGAAGAGGAAGAATATTTATAATAAGGCCCCAGGCTCCATCATAAAATTGCTCTTGGTAATAAATTTAACAAGGAGACACTGACAGCCCTCCCAGTTGGAGAAAGCTTGGTGTGTAGAATGAATACATCTGGATGCCATTTTTGACAATTTCACCTAAAGGCAGAGAGTGGACTAAATGACCTCTTAAAATTCTATTTTGTGCTGTAATTCCTCAATTCTAAGAAACAGCAGAACACAGTTTTAATTTGCTTCATTTTTATTTTTTGTACTCCATGGAAACCAATAACAGAAGCAATTCCCTGAAGAACATGAAATAAGGCTTCTATCAGAATCAAGCATGTTTACTTTGCCACGTCCTGTTCGTTTCAGATAAAAATTTATTTTAAAGTGGGTGAAGCTTACTCCAAAAATTTCTCTGATTCGTAAATGTTATACCGCTTATATTACAAATCTAATCTGTGCTTCATAGCTTTAGTTACTAGAGAAAAATACGACTTCCTAATGCTAATAGCCCTAATTGATTTATGAATTCATGTTCTTAGCATTAAGAGGAAATCCAAGGACAATGTACATGGGAAGAGACGACTTACAGGCTTGAACAGGTCGGGTTCAGGAAAATACTTTGGATTTCGATGTAGCCAAAATGGAGACAACATCAATAAGTCACCAGAAGGAACAGTGTAATCCTACAACAGAAAAATCAGTTCCAAGTCATGTTTTGAAATTTGCTTTAATGAGATCGTGGGTCATTTAAACTCATCCTACAACCATATTCGAGAGAAGACATATCCATGGTATAACTGATGGTAAGACAATCTCTTTCCTGGATGGCTCACTTCTATTTTCTAATGCAGGCAATTACTTACGTCTAATTCTGACGATCAGTTAAACATACATATATCTTTGGTTACATGGGGGAAGATAGTAGATAAATGTGAAAATTTTAGTATTATATTTATTAGTTTAAGTCTGCTCTAATGTGAGGTCTTCCTTGGTGGCTCAGATGGTAAAGAATCCACCTGCAGTGCAGGAGACCCAGGTTTGATCTCGGGTCAGGAAGATCCCCTGGAGAAGGGAATAACAACCCACTCCAGCACACTTGCCTGGAGAACCCCATGGACAGAGGAGCCTCGTGGGCTACAGTTCTTGGGGTTGCAAAGAGTTGGGCACAACTAAGCAACCAAGACATACACTAATGCAGCTTTTGATGTTTGATATCAGGCTTCTCAGGTGGAGCTGGTGGTAAAGAATCTGCCTGACAATGCAGGAAACGTGGGTTTGATCCCCGGGTCAATACCCATGGCAACCCACTCCAGTGTTCTTGCCTGGAGAATCTCATGGACAGAGGATCCTGGTGGGTTGCAGTCCATAGGGTTGCAAAGAGTTAGACATGAATGCAGTGACTTAGCATGTGTGCACACATTGGGGTTTGCAGCATGTGGGCTTGATGATTCTGAGGATTCTCAGTGGATTCTGAGCAGAAAAGACTAACTCTGAGACAGACACTGGCCATATTAGCACTGAGAACAGGGGCAGTGGGTATCCTGTCATTGGGAGTGCTGATGACAGTGTAAGGGAAGGGGCAGGGAATTCTCTGTTTGACTCCAGCAGCAGCAGCAGTTAGGGCAGAAAGAAGTTGAAGACAACTGATTAGGAAGACAGGACAAAGCAAGTGCTGTGTGCTTATTGGGTTTGTTTCACGTTTGAGGTGCTGGTGGTTGTGAAACTGATGATAAACATTATGTTTCCCGAAGCAGCAGAGTCTGCATTATCCTTCTCCATTCACCTTATAATAGGTTTTTTGATATATAACATGTGCACGCTTAGTTACTCAGTCGTGGCTGACTCTTTGCGACTCTTTGGACTGTAGCCTGAGAACTAAACACTGTTTCACAAAATCATCTTTATACGACTTCCCTGCTGGTCCAGTGATAAAGAATCTGCCTGCCAATGCAGGAGACACAGGTTTGATCCCTGATCCAAGATCCCATGTGCTGTGGGACAACTAAGCCCGTGTGCCACAGCTACTCACCCGTGCTCCACGACAAGAGCCGCTACACAATGAGAAGCCAATGCACTGCAACTAGAGAAAGCCTGCACACAGCGATGAAGACCCCGCGCAGCCAAAAATAAATAAACAATAAAATTATAAAAATAATCATCTTTATATCACCTTCTTCAGGAGCCAGAGGACAAAGAGCTCCCGCACGGTGTGAGATGGCTAGAGAGCCATCACCTCTACTGAGGTGAAGATATTTTACTAGTAACTCCCTGTGCCAAGCGGCAGAAGCCACACCTGTTTAATCCTGCAGTTTTGAAGTCTTCTCAAGGTATTTGCAAAACACTTACTTGAAATCTACGTATTTAGAATAGCAGCATCTTACAGGTGAAAACATCTCTTTTTATGGAAGCAGGGAGTGGACAGGGGAGGGGAGGGGGCCGTCACTGTTTAACCCAAGAGACCCCTGTTGGTTCCCATGGAAGCTGAGTAGTACTTGAGTCTGGTGGTTTCGGTACCAGGATTGCTAGAGACTTAGATCAAAATGAGGAGAGATGCAGGCATTTGCTTCTGTCCTCTTAACATCTTTAAAGTGGAAAGAGACCTGTGAGATCCCAGTTCTGTGTGTTCACTCTGCCTCTGTTGGAACTGAGGCTAGAAGCATCACAACTGGTTCTGAAGTCAGCTGGGGAGGGCCCTGATATGTTTAGGGGCCGCCCTGGGCCAGGTGTCCAGTCCGGGCAGCCGCCACCTTCCCCTCCCCACCCTCATAGCTCCCTTCAGTGGCTGCTGACCTAGCATCGTGACGTGTAGACACTGACTGCTGCAGCCCACAAAGCACGCCGGTAGAGGAAGACTTCAGAAGGGCCTCAGGAACGGCAGTCATACTAGCAACAGGGAGGAGACTAGAAAGAAGTTCCTGTTGCTGCAGCAAATGGTAGGCAGATGAGGGAGTGAGGAGGATGTGAGAAACGGGTGTATCAAAGGAACCGTCTGAGCAAATGGACATCATCATGTCTGGTCCAAATGGTCCTGTCCTTGCAATGTGGCAGATGAAGAAAAAGATTAAGAGAGAGATGAAACAGTCAGAGGACTGGGCACAGACCATGAGGAAGTGGAAGTCACAACTTCTCTGTGTTGCAATAATTGCACCTGTCAGGTAAGCTGAAGTGATCTTGACCAGCCCACCCCATAGGGATGCCGTGAGGTCAGATGAACTTCATCTGCTAGTCCGGAGATGAGCTTTCTTGATGAGCAAAGAGAAGGAGTCTCTGCTGTGAATCAAGAAGGATGTCAACACCTAAAGTGGTGCAAGGAATGCAGACTCTACTTCAAGACGAGTAGAGTCCTGTAAAGCAAAGCATCCATCAGAGGAGCCCGACCCCAAAAAGCACACTCTTTCTCTCTAGCTCTTGGGCCAGAAGCTTAGCTGGTATGAGCTGCTTAAAAAAAAAGAAAAAGAAAAAGTACTTTACAAAAGTGTATTCTTCTGTATAATAAAAAACTGCTCTCTAGACACTTGGGAAAATTCAGGAAAATAGAAAAAATAGAAAACAACCAGAGTTCTGGCAACAGAAGACAGTTATCAACTGGCTAGACTTCCCTCCAGTACTTTTAGCTAATAACAGCAATTTAGGTTTTTGTTGTTTTTAAATGTGGTTTATTGTTTATATCTGTGTGTGTGCTTAGTCGCTCAGTTGTGTCTGACTCTCTGTGGCCTCATGGTCTGTAGCCTGCCAGGCTCCTCTGTCCACAGAATTTTCCAGGCAAGAATCCTGGAGTGGGTTGCCATTTCCTACCTCAGGAGATTTTTCCAGTCCAGGGATGGAATCCGCATTTCCTGCATTGGCAGGCACTTTCGTTAGCACTAGGACCACCTGGGAAGTCCACTGTTTATATATGCTGATATGTATCATTTACAAATGCATAAATAAACCCAGTATACACATATTATTGTTTTTGTCCCTATTGAATAATTTTTGACTCCTACTTTGTTCACTTGATATTATAGCCTAAGGATTATTTTTATATTATATATTCATATAAAATAATTTTCTTTCCAATGGATGCTTAACTAATCATTTTCTACTATTATTTTTATAACAAATAATGCTATCACAAGTATCTTCTTTCACAAAGCACTGTTCATATAAAATCTTTTAACAAAGATGTTCAGAAGACATGAGAATATACATGTCCTATGTCTTCTGAATATCTAAGGCTATCATACATACTGCTCAATTGTTCCCTCAAATTTTGTAGCAAGATATGTTTCTAACTGCAATATATGAGAGTATCAATTTCATTGCCCTCTTATCTGCTAACCTGACATTTTAAATAGGTTCTTTTTTATTGCTGGTCAAGAATTTATGTCTTAGCTGAGTATTTTTCATTTTAAGTTGTTTTCTTCCATAAAATTTGTGTCATGTCCTACCCTTAGTAATCTATGTAATATTAGTGCTTTACTTATTAATCTGTGATTCATTAACATTTGCATTGTGCTTATACTGATATTTATTCTTAATTTTTTGGCTTACATTTAATTTAGGTTATACTTAATAAGACATGTTACATTTTGATATGGTACAGTCTGTTCATCTGCATTGTGGTTTCACTGATTAATCCTAAACCTAAGAAGCCCTCTTCTCTCCAAAATGATATTCATGTGAAGTGAAAGTCGCTCAGTTGTGTCCAAGTCTTTGTGAGCCCATGGACTATACAGTCCACGGAATTCTCCAGGCCAGAATACTGGAGTGGGTAGCCTTTCCCTTCTCCAGGGGATCTTCTCAACCCAGGAATAGAACCAGGGTCTCCCACATAGCAGGCAGATTCTTTACCAGCTGAGCCACCAGGGAAGCCCAAGAAAACTGGAGTGGGTAGCCTATCCCTTCTCCAGTGAATCTTCCTGACCCAGGAATCGAACTGGGATCTCCTGAATTGCAGACAGATTCTTTACCAACTGAGCTATCAGGGAAGCCCTCTCTTCACAATAGTGGCTTTCAAAGGTGGGGGTAGGTCTTCTGGGAGTCTGGAGACCTTTGCAGAGAATCAGCTACATCAAAAATCATTCTTGAATAAAAGACTTATTCAAAGTGGTGTCCAGTTCTTACGACCCCATGAACTCCAGGCTTCTGTGCCCATGGAATTTTCCAAGCAAGAATACTAGAGTGGGTTGCTATTTCCTTCTTCAGGGGATCTTACCGACTCAGATATTGAACTCGGGTCTCCTGCCTTGTAAGCAGTCTCCTGCATTGCAGGTGGAATCTTTACTGACTGAGCTACCAGGGAAGCATGACAGGCCAATGTATTTTAATGTAACTAAGTACAAAAAAAATTCATTGATAAAATTTCAGATTGCAACAAACTTAAAAAAGTATCTCTGTTGAGTTTTAGTGTAGAATCAAAGAATAGCCACAAAGATATCTGAAAAAGGCGAATAAAATACTCCTTCCTTTTTTGGTTACATGCCTGTGGGAAGCTGAATTTTTTTCATTTCCATCAGTAGAAAACAATATATCACAACAGATTGACAGCAGACACATATATGGGAATTCAGTTATATTTGCAAACACTTGAAATGATGCTGTTCTATTTTTTATGTGTTTTGAAAAATATAGTCATGTTTCATAAAACCACATTATTATTTTAACATGTATTAGGTTTCTTAGTTTTAAAATGAATTACTTGGTGACTGAACAACAACAACTAGATAAACATTTTAATAATTTCTCAGCTTTATTTTCCAGTACAGCAAATCTTGATAGATATAATTCATATACACAAAAGCTCTTTGAGGCTCTTAATAATTTTGTAAAGTAGAAAGGGGCCATAAAGGTCAAAAAGTTTGAGAACTGTTATTCTAGAAGCTAAAAAAAAAAATACCCATTGTTAACCAATCATCCCAAACCATATATTAATCTCATTCTTCTTCAGGGACTTAAAAAGATTTATCTATCCAATATTACATATTCTGCACAGCTTGTGTCTTTGTTACTTATCTAGTCTGTTATATAGACCTGACTATCAGGTCTGACACCAGTATCATGCCATTTTAATTACTGTAGTTTTGTTACATGTTTTAATACCTTGAGAATATAACTAATATTCCTTAATTATTCATATTTTCCAACACTTTTTTTGGTTAGTTTTTTCCTAAGTGGGGCTTCCCTGGTGGCTCAGAAGGTAAAGCATCTTCTCCCTGCAATGCAGGAGACCTGGGTTCAATCCCTGGGTCAGGAAGATCGCCTGGAGAAGGAAATGGCACCCCACTCCAGTACTCTTGCCTGGAAAATTTCATGGATGGAGGAGCCTGGTAGGCTACAGTCCGTGGGGTTGCAAAGAGTCGGACATGACTGAGTGACTTCACTTTCTATTCTTTCACTTTCTTTCCTAGGTATTCTTGCAGATTAACCTGATACTAAATATGAAACCTTGAATAGACAGCACAAGTAGAAGCTTAAGAATTTTGGAAAGGTGGCATAATAAAGAGAATGATGGAACAGAGCAAACCAAAGAAAGCAGATAAAGTTTGTCCATTCTCACTTATTCATATATATATATAAATATATACAGAAGTAATTACGAGAGCAAAAATATATATCCTGCTCAGACTCCATTAGGAAACAGCAATGGAGAATACTTCTAGAATTCATAGCAAGGAAACTTGACCAGTTGTCCAACGGGTCAAGACATAGGTGATCCCATCTATGAATGTTTTTATGGTCCAAACTCCTGGGAACATGTTAATATATTCAGCAAAGATATTCTACTTTGTTTCAGAGAATATTTGATGTTTAAAAGAACCAAGTTGTGTTCATTTATACTAAGAAGATAATCAGTAATGTGCACAAAAATTTAGCTATAGGAATGTTCATCTTTACACTGTTTATAATAGTGAAAGAATGGAAGCCACATACATATTCAAGAACAGAGAACTGATTTAAAAATTTATTTGGTGTCCATATATTCAATATTAGATTATGCTGTAATTTAAAATGACATAAATGTCTTTTATTGATTAAAAAAACTATTTTGGATCTATTATTAAATAAAATAAAAGTAAGTTGTGAGAAAATTAGCTTGGTGTGACCTCAATTTATATTTTAATGAACATACTATAGGACAAAATTCTAAAATTACAATAATATCAAAATGTTCACAGTGGTTATCTCTGACTTGTGAGATTCTAAGCAATTTTTAATTTCTTCTTTTAGCTTCTCTTTATAGTCTTTTTCTCCTCTAAACTCTGAAATAGAAAAATTCAGGTATAGATCTAACAGAATTTGTATAGGATCGGTAGGCTTAAAATAACAATAAAAACAAACATCCACTTGTCTTTGTCAGACAATTAACTATTCTGCAATTCAGCTACTTATCTACTGGCCAGGATATAAATAAAGCTTAATAAAAATTCAATAACAATTATATTGAATAGTAATATTCAGAGTGATAAACACATTGTTCTACTTAACTGCATGAAGTTGTTTGATTATTTCCAATCAATATGTATATTTTTTATTATATAAGTTTATTATACAAATTATATATATATTTAGAATTATAAATATTTAAATATATATTCATTTATATCCATAGTCTAATATAATTAATATTTTGATTATTAAAAAAAAAAAACTGTTAAAAATCCCTTTAAAACTCAATGCTACAATTTGCATAAGATCAGTTAAATAAACTACATTTCCTTTGTATTTAGCAAGTAGCAACTTGTATAAAATTCGGATTTTTTGTCTCTTTTGTGTTCTACTACCACAAAATTTTCTTCATTTAAATCCAGGCACTCTCAAGCTGTGTATAAACAAAGCTAATATAAATGGAGGGCTGACTAAATACAACCTATCTGGATAATTCAGGCCCCAAGTCAATCATCTAAAAAAGATTATTTTGTTCTGCCTGGTTGGTTCACTGTATATGGAACTAAACATCTGCCATATGTACATACCTTTTCTGGTGCACTTGAGAAAATTCTGCTTGGCCCATAGAAAAGACCTCACTCCGTTTTTAATTCCTAACATCAGTTGCAGCTACCCATGGCGTTCCTGCTGTGTGTACCTGCAACTGTGATCTGGGGCCTGAAGTCTTCCAGTTATCCTAAAGGACCTTCCTCATGCCCTCAATTCCCCAACCTATCCAGCTGAGGAATAGGTTGGTACAACAAAGAAGAAATTTTCCAACCTCCCTGCTTGTTGAAATAGGATTATACTAATTCTGATACAGAACCACATAGCCAAAGTGATTACAAAAGGGTTGTGTTTTAGCTGAAATATTTGCCAACAGATAAATACCCATATTAACAAAATGTTGCTGCACAACTTTTACTAGTAACCTGTTTCTGTGTCACTCAGTATTTAATGGAAATTGAGAAAGTATCTAACAAACAAATGGATAAAGTATCCACTTTTTTTCTAGAAGGTTCATTATTTTAAAACAAAATCAAAGCTCACCAAAATTTTAACTGGCTTCAGCACTTTTCGAGCGATGACACCAGGGGCTCTTAAACGAATGGTTTCCAAAATACACCATTTAATTAGAGGGAGTTTCTTCAAGTCGTCCTCAGACACTTTAATCTTATCTTTACCTGCAAAGAGAATTTAAAAAAAAGGATTTAAAGAGGCCAGAAAGTGATTTTATGTCAGGTCATCAACGTAGTTTAAGAACTGCCTCTGACATCAAGTGTCAATATTACTATTACCTTTGCATATCAAGTTTGGCCATTTATTATCTCTTTTTATCATTTTATTCTTACCAAGATAAAATGTGGTATAAAAAACTAAACCAGTGATGATTACTGTAGTGTAATGGATTGGTATCCAACCTTGGTTCTTACCAGTCCTATGGCTACCAAATGTCTAAGATAGTTCCTGTCAGAAAAGAGTTCAAGTTTATTCATTTCATTATTTCTTGTCCAAATTCTCATTTCACTTAGGGAAAGAGCAATAAAAGACAGGCATCAAAAGTACAAAGTAAGGGTCTTACTTCCCTAGTGGTACAATGGCTAAGACTGTGCACCCCCAATGCAGGGGACCAGCCTTGATCCTTGATCAGGGAACTAGATCCCACATGCCAAAACTAAAGAGCTCGCATGCCGTAACTAAGATTCCTGCAAGTAACAACTAAAGATCCCGTATGCCACAACTAAGAGCAGACACAGCCAAACAAATAAAATTGTAAAGAAAGTACAAAGTAAGAGATGTGAGACGCCACCTGACTTTCTTCTCTTATCTCTTCCTTGCTGAACTGTTTCTGTTTTTGCTTTTGTTTTTTAATCATTTAATCATACATTTCAGAGGGTGCAAAAAGAATATTAAGAAAGGGGCGATGGCACATGTGTGTTTCATCTGGAATTATGAGCTTCCCACACACAGCTGCATCAAACATTCCTACTGGAAGTTGTATACCTGAACTAATATTTAGGTTGAAGGCACCTGAGTTGGCCTTTTTATGGACCGACATATGGCCAGGGCCTTTGATCAAATGAGACAATTTAATTAATGGTGTTTTAAGTAAAATGTTTACACTCTGAAAATTACTTGAAACAACTCAGCATTCCATTTTGACAGTGTATGCTGAATAAATTCAACAACATGGTAAGTTTGAATAAGTCAACTTTCACATTTGCCTCCCAACTGTACTGGGAACCAGTGCCTGGGAGTGGAATGCGGGTCTCCAGACGCATCTGTCTGACTCTAGATATGGCTTGTTCTACAGTCAGCCCATCCTGCGGGAGAGGGCTGGGTGAGTGCTGCCTGGGAAACCTTCTCAGTCAGTACATGTGGAATTCCCAAGGAGTCAGAAGCAAATGTTTTTGCTTAGCAGAGTCTGGGAACCAGGGTTTTTGTTTGAGCCCTGATTCTATTAATCCCCATAGGGGCCTCTATACACTCCACTAAACTTGACAGATTTTTGAGCACTGAGCAAGCCCCAGGAGTTGAGTCGGGCTCCACCAGGGTTACAACCATGAAGGTATTCCTGCCATACACTCAGTCCAGGCCGTAAGAGAGGAGCACGGATAATTGGTTTCCATGCGGACAAGGAAACCATTCTGTGAGATGTAAGATATTCGAAGATAGTTAAAAGCAGGGAGGGTATTGAAATGCAGGATAACAAACTTGAGAACATCAACTTAAAAATGTAAGAGGGGATCTGAGATTCTTTCAGAATGTGCACGTGTGTGCGCGCAGTTGCTTCAGTCCTGTCTGACTCTTTGTGACACTATGGACCGTAGCCCGCCAGCCTCCTTGAGTTCAAAAAAAGAAAAAAAGAAAGACAAAGGGAAAAGAAAAGCACTGCCTAATGGCCTATATTAGAAGACTGATGTAGTCGTCTAATAAATATGGCTAATAAATATTAGCCCTGTGGTGGAAACACGAGACAAAGGGAGTATCGATGACTGTGCCAAAGGAGCCCAAGGGAACTGGGGCTGCTGGGGTCTCGAGAAAGTGAGACAGGGCTGGAGGGGATTTGAGACAAGAGGGGACCCAGCTACCTGGCAGGTGACCAGCAACCTAGTAGAAGGCTAAGGAACACTCTAGAGACACAGGTTTGATCCCTAGGTCAGGAAGATTCCCCTGGAGTAGGAAGTAGCAGCGCGCTCCAGGATTCTTGCCTCAGAAATCCACGGACAGAGTTGCCTGGTGGGCTACAGTCCATGAGGCTGCAAAGAGTCGGACACAACTGAGTGGGCATAAGCACAAGCACAAGGAGAAGACTCACCATGGGAGAAATGCCGGACGAAACTTTCAAGAACAGAAAATTCAACTTTACGTCATACGCTCGCTTTTAAGCTGCTCTGACTACTGTGCAATGTTCCCTTTCCTTGTCCCATATTTTCAATATTTTAATAAAGTCAGATAACACATACCATAAGTTAACACTTGAGGAAATAAAGACCTGGTGTGTCCAGGAGGCAGTGAGATTCAGAAAAGAGGCAGAACATCCAGAAAGGAGAAGACAGTGGAAGGGGAGAAATTAGGAAATGAGAGACTGAAAATCAAGAGAAGCTCTGAGAGGCACAGGCCTCGACTTCTGGCCACCTCCCCACTTCTTCCAGAGATTCCTAGAATCCTTGGAGGGGATTCAGAACAATATCACCTTTATCTTGGAAACCAAGGTGACCCGAGCAAGAAGGGCCCTTGCCAAATGGACATTACAAATAGATCAGTGATAATCTACAATTCAGATTCTAAATCTTACTTAAAATATGACATTTCTCTTTAAAAATCTATTTAGAACCTGCCTGCCAATGCAGGAGACATAAGAGATGCAGGTTTGATCCCTAGGTCGGGAAGATCCCCTGGAGGAGAGCAACCTACTCCAGTGTTCTGGCCTGGAGAATTCCCATGGACAGAGGAGCCTGGCAGGCTACAGTCCATAGGGTCACACAGAGTCAGACATGACTGAGGCGACTTAGCACGCAATCTGCAATCCAGATTCTAAATCTTACTTAAAATAAGAGTTTTCTCTTGAAAAATATATCTAGAGCATCTACATTAGATAAATTCACTAAGCAATCCTTCTAGTATTTTCTGTGTTTTATTTTATTGCAGGTATAGGATATAGAAAATAAAGATTTCTCTACTTAATCAAGAATAAATGACTGCCAAAGGTCAGAATTTGTGTTTAAAATCAGATCTGTGTGACTCCAAAGTGACTTACCTACTTTGAGACAGGCATAATTCTGGCCTTGAAAAAGTTTGGACTCCAGTAACAGTGAAGTTTCTGACTTTCTTTTGGAGAAAAGTTTTGCTTTCTTTTTTTCTTCTGAAATATTCTTAGGAGACTAATTGAATTATAAAGTGCAAAAAATGTTTTGTATTATATAATAAACAAAAGCTTGCTCTGAATTGAAAATAATATTTAAAATCTATTATGACCTGCCATTGTAGGAGAGATGCAGACTACACTTGGAAAATAAATGTTTTAATAAGATATTTTTAGTTCCTCAAATCCCAGTGTGAGGTAGGAAAAATAAGGTCGGATTCCCAGACTAGACAAAGAAAAAGAAAGGGAGAGATGCTGTTTCCAAACAACATCTTCAGGTTAAAGATGTTTCCTATTATAACTCTTAGAAATAGCTCTGTACCCATACTGTGCATATTTCAATGCACATCTGTGGTTTGTTCTTCCAGCGTTTTGACTCTAAAATTAGAAGGCTCCACTTGGAAGAAAGCCAAGGAAATCATCAGAAGGGCTAGTGTCTAATGGAGACCGGGACCAGTATAACAGACTGCCAGGGAGGAAACCATGGGCGATTGGGGTAAAATGTAGAAGACATCTGTTTTGTTCTCGGCACAAACGCAATAGAAGTCAAACCAATAACAGGATATTGGAAACCAAATAAAAGAAAAGATAATTCTTGAGTTCAGAGATAGCGAAGAACGTTTCTAAACTGTTATGTATAGTTTTAGGATTCTGCACACATGATGACAAGCATGTTAGAATGCAGTAACTGTGATTTTTATTTGCTAAGGATGTAGACTAGATTAAAATTCTATTACTTCAACCATTTATTCACTCAGTATAAATGTGCTTTGTATCTGTTACTTCCGAGCCCAAATATAGGTGCTGTAAGAGATAGGAAGAGAATCATACTAATTTTTGACTATCTAATGCCACCAACATGTTGGACCGCTTCATTTACTCTTCATCACGATCTGCCATCTATGAAGTGATCATGTGTTCAAGGAGAAGCTTGAAAGTGACAGGACAGCCTTCAAACCCATGTCTGTCTACACTGAAAGCCCTTATACTTGTTCACTGTGTCCCATCACCTCCCTGAGACGAGACACGAATGAGAAAGACACCGTCATTGTATTAAACAAGTTTGAACACAAGGACACAAAATAATATCTGGTTACAAATAACTACAACATAAGTTTCTTAAGAGTGAATCTGAGTGTCAGTGGCGTTCATCCCTTCTTGCCTAGGGCTAAAATTTCAGCTAGGCCTGGAAGGATGAGCAGCATGTAGCCAAGCAGAGAGAAAGGAAATTAAACTCCAAAATTAATTATAAAATATATGATTTCTTAGACTTAAAAAAGGAATATGAATCAAATGGAATCACTAAAGCAGGTCCTTCTCTGAGAGATGACTCCTCAGTCTCCTTCATATTTCAGTCTCCTTCCCCCTTACACACACACACGTGCTCATTCTCTCAATAAATAAATACATAAAATACAAAAATTCTGTTCCTATAGTCCTGAAGGACCATTACATCAAGATTTAACTAATAATTTGGGGAAAATAACACATGTTTTGAGAAAAAGGGAGAATGACAGGCATTTGCTTAGTCATTCAGCTCTTTTGAGACATAATTCTGAGGTGACTGAATCAGAAAGTGGGATTGAAAACCGACTGAGGAGGCTCCATGCTTCCCCACAAATGAAAGACACACAGAAAGATGAGGACAAGCAAAGCATAAGGGGTGTCACTGAGGGTCCCTGGTGATCCGGAGGTTAGGGCCTGGCGTGGATGTCACTGAGGGTCCCTGGTGATCCGGAGGTTAGGGCTTGGCGTGGATGTCACTGAGGGACTTCCCTGGTGATCCGGAGGTTAGGGCCTGGCGTGGATGTCACTGAGGGACTTCCCTGGTGATCCGGAGGTTAGGGCTTGGCGTGGATGTCACTGAGGGACTTCCCTGGTGATCCGGAGGAGGTTCACTGAGGACTTCCTGGTGATCCGGAGGTTAGGATGGCGTGGATGTCACTGAGGGACTTCCCTGGTGATCCGGATCCGGAGGTTGAGGACTTCCTGGTGCCGGAGGTTAGGGCTTGGCGTGGATGTCACTGAGGGACTTCCCTGGTGATCCGGAGGTTAGGGCTTGGCGTGGATGTCACTGAGGGACTTCCCTGGTGATCCGGAGGTTACTGGCGTGGATGTCACTGAGGGACTTCCCTGGTGATCCGGAGGTTAGGGCCTGGCGTGGATGTCACTGAGGGACTTCCCTGGTGATCCGGAGGTTAGGACCTGGCGTGTCCACTGCAAGGGGCCTGGGTTTGATGATCCCTGGTCTGGGAACTAAGATCCGGAATGCTGAGCAGCTAAAACACAAACAAAGCTCCACTGAGATTTAAAGAGTGCGTCCCTGCACATTCTACCACCTCTTTACTTTTGAAAGCAAGGATTCCCAGTTTTGACTGCTGTTCAGTGTTGTGAGGTTGTTTTCCTTCACAGAAGTTGTCTTTCAACAGCTTGTTTAAAGTGTGTACAAAAGTTCACAGAACACACTAGGATTAAAAAAAATACATGAGATAAAGGTTGAAGAAAGTAAAGAATCTGATGTAATAACCTTAAGCTATGATGCCTACCAAATTTGGTCATGAAATTTGCTCCCCAAATTTTGTAATAATTTCTCTAAAAAGCAATATCAAATAATAAAAGTTAGTGTTTTCTTTATACTGCTATTTGGGGAAACAATGTAACACCTTTGGAAAAACCCAGCATTTCTGTGACTTATCTTAAAAAGTAATGAAGCAATGATATCAATTGGTGGCAGAGGTAGAAAACTAGTTTCTTGGCATATTTCTAAGCTCCTGAAAAAAAATCAGGTTTTAGAGAAGAGACAAAGCTAAAGAGAAACAATAAATAAAGAATCTACAGTATTCCAGAGTAATACAAAACAAGTATCTTATGCCCTATCCTTTATTTCAGGAATTAAAAAAAAATGGAATATGATACATAATGTTCAAATATTGAATTTTAACAATTATACTTCTGTTTCAGGAATATTTTCCTTAAATTTATAAAATTGCTGTTTCCTTTGCAGAAGAAATCTGCATTCACTGGAAAAGGTTAGAACATCTCAGAAAGAAGAAGAAAGGATAAAATGTCCTGAAGTAGATGATAGCATTTACAATAGGTTTTATACACCCAATGACCCTATAACATTGGTTATTTATAGGCAGTGAGAACATACTGGTTATAGATTTCTGGAAAATTTTAGTGAGATGCACATGTATACCTGTGGTGGATTCATTCTGATATTTGGCAAAACTAATACAATTATGTAAAATTTAAAAATTAAATAAAATTTAAAAAAATAAATAAATAAATAAAGATTTTATTTGGTGACTTGTCTCCCAGAAGGGGATAGCAATAAACCCTTTTCTGCACTTATTCTTATAAATGTAAAAAGAAATACTGCAAAACTTTTAATACTCTTCTCTGTCTTTAACTTTTGACATTTAATTATAATGTGTCTTGGTGTGGGTGTCTTTGATTCATCTTGTTTAGAACTCTGTGTGCTTCTTGGACTTGTCTGTGTCGTTTGCCAGGAGAGGGAAGTTTTCAGCCATTATTTCTTCAAACAGGTTTTCCATCCCTTTCTCTCTTCTCCTCTGGGGCCTCTCTAATGTAAATGTTAGTATGCTTGTAGTTGTCCCAGGGAATCTTAACCCTCATCGGTTTTTATTCATTTTTTCTTTTTGCTGTTCTCATGGGGTGATTTCCACTAACCTGTTTTCCAGATTGCTGCTCCGTTCTTCTGCATCCACTCACCTGCTGCTGATTTCCTCCACTGTACTTTCTATTTCAGTCATTGAATTCTTCAGTCCTGATTGGGTCTTTTTTTATACAGTCTGTCTTTGCAAGTTCTCACTGAGTCCATCCCTTCCTCTCCTAACTGTGGTGACCATTCTGATGACTATCATTTTGAACACTCTATCAGGTAAATTGCTATCATCTCATTTAGTTCTTTTTCTGATGTTTTTATCTTTGGCTTTGGTTTATAAGAATTCCTTTCTCTTTTCATTTTGCCTGTGTGTCTGTTTGTATGCATTAGGTAGATCAGCTACAGCTCCTGTTCTTGAAAGAATAGGCGTATGTAGCAGGTGTCCTGTGGGGCAATTCCTCCTGGTCACCAGAGCCAGGTGCTCTGGGGTGTCCCCTGTGTGTGCTGTGTGCATCCTCCTGCTGTGTTTGGATCACAGTTGTGCCCTGGTTGGGGCTGTGTGGCTCTATTGACTGCTATGGGCTCACGGTATGCAGGCAATGGCTCCCCAGAGGTGGAGCCACTCTGTACAGTTGCCCGTGCCAGCTAGGTCACATGCCAGGTGGGGCAAGGGCCACTTTGAAGGGACCAACTAAGTGGGTAGTCGAGCAGGGTGGGTCCTCAGGAGAATCTGGGGTGGTGCACAGGGTGTTAGCTAGTTGATGGAGAGTGACAGAAATGTTGCTTGCCAGTCCTGGGCCAGCTAGGTGAAGGAGAGGTACCTTCAATGGCACCTGCCAATGCCCTCATCCCTGGAGAAGGTGTCCCAGCTCCCTACCCCTCCAGCATCACTCCCAAAATGACCAGTGAGCCTCCTTCAGGGTGTGACCCAGGTGCCCTTCACATTTTCCTGACTCTGTGCTTGTACTCAGAGCAAGTGAGTTTACATGTGAACCTTTCAAGAGCAAGTCTCAGTTTTCCACAGCC
This sequence comes from Bos mutus, assembly GCF_027580195.1. Classification (NCBI taxonomy): domain Eukaryota; kingdom Metazoa; phylum Chordata; class Mammalia; order Artiodactyla; family Bovidae; genus Bos; species Bos mutus. The sequence continues at coordinate 30,079,836 of NC_091639.1, read as the reverse complement.
CTCCAGCTCTTCCAAGTGTAAACCCCACTGGTCTTCAAAGCCAAATGTTATGCGGGCTCATCTTCCTTATGTAGGTACAAAGGGGATCCCCAGGTGGGACTTGGAGCCCTCACTCCATAGGGGCACCTCCACAGTTGTGATATCTCTCCCACTAGTGGGTCACGCAGTCTGGGTACGGTTTCTGTCTAGACTGCATCTTTGACCCTCCTGCCCACCTTGACACGGCATTCTGTTTACATTCCAAGCTGCAGAAAATCTGCTGTGCTAGTCTTCAGTTCATTCCCAGAGATAATCGTTCTGCATGTAGTTGTAGTCTTGGTGTGTCCACAGGAGGAGCTGAGCTCAGGATCTTCCTACTCTGCCTTCTTGATCTGGAACCGCTAAATATTTGTTCAATAGAGGGGAAAAAAAGGTACTCTTTGGGTTTTATCCCTTATAAAATACTAGCTTCCTTCCTTTACTATTGTGCATGTTCATTACTGTTCAGTTCAGTCGCTCAGTCATGTCCGACTCTTTGCGACCCCATGAATTGCAGCCCGCCAGGCCTCCCTGTCCATCACCAACTCCCGGAGTTCACCCAAACTCATGTCCATCGAGTTGGTGAGGCCATCCAGCCATCTCATCCTCTGTCGTCCTCTTCTCCTCCTGCCCCCAATCCCTCCCAGCATCAGAGTCTTTTCCAATGAGTCAACTCTTCGCATGAGGTGGCCAAAGTATTGGAGTTTCAGCTACAGCATCAGTCCTTCCAAAGAACACCCAGGACTGATCTCCTTTAGAATGGACTGTACATGCCCATTATTATACATGTTCTGTGAGACAAAATTCTGTGAGAAAGATGCAAGTTAAATTTATCTTAAAAAATCAAAAGAAAAACAGATGAGAGTAGATGAAAGATGATAAAGTCTAGGCTAGGCTGTAGAGTTACATGCTTTTTAGTTCACTGCTCTTCCTATAAACAGACTATAAATATAGTCTCTCTAATGACTGCAGGTCTGTAGAATATTAACTCACTGCAAATGCTGATAGTTTTAGAAACTTTGACCTCGAGAATGTAAAACAAAATAGAAAAATGACTTTTTTCTAATAATATTTTTTTAGCTTTGGAAGAAAAGAATCTGAATTTGCTCTTTATTGCGGCAAAAGGTTAGCGAACAAGGGCTATGATGGTCAATTATTTGTCCTGTGGCAGTTGTATACTCTTATTACAGCAGCTTTCTAATAAGTTTTAAAATCTGGTTGGGAAAATATGGCCTTACTAATTCATGCTTCTAATAGTCTTTCTAATCACATTTCTTCTTCAAAAAATATTTAAGTCACTTCATTAATTTCCTCCCCTTCCAAACCACTGGAATTCTTTTTATAATTAATTAAATATAGATTAATTTGAAAAGTGTTGGCATTTTCATGATATTAAACCTTCCCATATAGGAACATAATATGTTTTTCTTTATTTAAGTTGTTTTGTAAATATACATATATATGTATTTTTAATGTTATTAATAGTTTCCTCTCTAAGGGTCCTACCCCAAACCAAGAGCTTTATATAAGAAAAATACCAGTTAAATTAATAGGAACAACAGAAGTAAAGTGGAAAGGGAGGCTTAAAAACAGCTTAAGCTGTTTGTGGTGGATATAGACTGGAAAAAGCAAACAAAAAGCCTAGAGATTGCCCACGGATGATGAAAATGGGCATTAGGGCTTTAGGGATTGTAGCCGGAGCCTGGAAAGTCACAGCTCCTTCAATTCTCCCCCTCCAGCCACCACCTTATTCCAGATACCTCAGTCATTCCTGAACTCCCAGGTCTGGTTCTTCTAACTTTTCCAGTGGATGTGACTTTTTGGCATTTGAAGGATTTAGGATAAATTCTTATTATCAAAAACACAGATTCCTATTGCTGGGAAAGGTGGTCTCACGCTCAGTCTTTCGACCCCAATACAAAGGTGGGCCTTAAGCCTGGAACTGTTCCTCAACGAGACACAAAGAGCCCACACAGCCTGTGCCAGGCTCGTCACCTTGTGTGGGAATACCTTTCCTTGTTTCAGGGGCAGCAAACACTCTTTTGTCTCTGCTTAATGCAAGGGCAGGATGAGACACCTGTCCAACCCCCCGTTACATCTGCCCCGAGAGGGACGAGGACAGGGCTCCTTTCACTGCAGTGTGAGAGGGGTTTGCAGAGGCCAACTCCTCTTCATTAGCTCCAGGGAGAGACACGCTGGCCACAGGGGACCCACACCCACTGCTGAAGCTGATCTCGCTCTCTTTCTGCTCTTTGTGAGTTTAACATTGTTGTAGCCAGTGCCTGACAGCACTGTGTTATCCTCGACAACTCTGATACCAAGATGCATTGGGCAGAAATGTTTAGAGTCCTCCCCTGGGATTGCTAACTGGTGCACAGCACTCTGCTTGACACCCACTGAAAAATTATAAAACCTTTCAGAGGTAGATGCTAATCAGCAGCTTCAGTTGGATGTTCATAACTACAGACCAGGAATGAACGAAGCAGCAATAACAATGAATTGAGAAAGATGCCAAGGACGGCAGTGGTGCTTAGAACAGGTTATTAAGACAGATAGAAGATAGAGTGAAGAATCAAAAGATTGATCCCACCACTTCTTCTATTTATACACACACATATAAAAATATACCAAATCCCATGATATCATTTAAAGAAAAGATTCATGCAACTATACCAAGACAACCACATAAGATTCTCTTCTGAAAAAACAATATCCTATTTATCTTCAGAAATATTTCTTTCATATATTAAAAAGAGTATCAATTTCTCTATTACTGGAATATACAATGAAGACTGATTCATAATTATGATGGTCTTTTACAAAGAATAAAGGACATGACCTAATTTATAATAAGTAAAAGGTAGAGATATTGACAAATAAGATGACAATGGGTAGATAATAAAAGATAAAAATCAGCTTTGATCTAGAAATACCTTTCTTTATAAATCCTGCATAATAATTCTAAATTTCTGGATTGTGTTCTCTGGAGAGAAGTTGACCTGGCTTGAATACCTTTATCTCATTTTCTAAAGAGGAAAAAAGGTTATCCAAATGCCTGAATAATTCTCTAAAGGAACACTCAGAGAAAAGAACGTGTCCGAATGAAAAATGTAGAGAATAAACAAAGCAGATTAACTGTGCTACACTGGAATGAGATAGTGAAAGACTTAATAAAATGAGAAGTGCCAGATAGGACCTATCTCCAAGCTCGTAAATAATATGCAGCCATAAGAGGTATCTCTTTCCACCTACTAAAGCCAAGCAATAAATGAGGACAGAATGACTTCACACAAAATCTCCTGAGTTAGTGTCACAAGGCACACTTCAAGCATTCAAAGCAGAAAATAGTGGAGGAAATCCAGCCTCCTGGGAAATCTCTCATGGGTCAGATACTATATGTGAAATTTCACCCTGGTCTTTTTACCTGTATGAGCGGATTGGCAAGTAATGAGTTCTGAGCTCCAAAAATGATACCATCTTGGTCTTTAAGTCCAAGGAGAAAAGAAGATAACAAAATTAAACATTTGGAGCAGGTTTCCAATGAAATCTCCTGCATTAATAAACATTTTCTTAGGTAATGTACATATGTTCTTCAAGATTGATGGATGAGAAGTAGTTTGTGAACAGCTCTGTCATAATTTAATGTTTTCTGAGTTTATTCTAGGATTTTTAAAAGCTGGGCTAGCAAAGGAAAGTGAGATGTAAATGTAAAAAAATTCCTCTGTGATATGCTAGAGCTTCCAAATGTCCATATTAGATTCTTGTTGTCTGGCTAGCAGTTCTTGCCTGCAAAATCCCACAGACAGAGGAGCCTGGCAGGCTCCTGGGGTCACAAAGAGTTGGACATGACTGAGCAACTAACACTTTTTTCGTAAAGCTGTCATTGAAAACAAGAAACCTGTACTCACATCACAATGTAACCTTGAGAGGAGCCTGTTATGTTTACAAGGCAGGAGTGGGTGTAGCTGTTGAATCAAACTTAGTAATCATGTAAAAAATAAATAAATAAAATAACCTTTCTCCATTCATAACTCCACTGGAGTAGCCTTAGCTTCTGCTACATGATCTCTTTCTTCAATATTTTGGTCGATGTGTGGCATAAAGGCCAAGACTCTATCGTAGACACAACCTTGGCTATCAGCCATTGAGTCCTAGCAGGCTGCAAAGCGGTGATGAGAATAAGCTTCTTTAGTTAGCTGGAGGGACTCAGGTCTTTGATATACCATGATGGAATCCTCCAAGAATGTTGTTCTAGGTTAGACAAGATACTGGGACACATCCAAGCAGATAAAAATTGCACACATGTTATAGTATGGGTAAGAGGTGACTGCAGAGAAGACCTCAAGAATAAATGTAAATGTTTCAATGCTATGAGGTAAAATTGATGAACTAGTTACAATGATGCAAATGACATCAAATTTGCCCAGAACATCACCATAGGCCCTGAGCCTCATTTGTCCCTCTGCTAGTTTTTATGCTTGTTTATAAATATGAGAGACAATCCTTTCTCACCAGTACATGATGAGTGTGGCCACTGAGTCAGTGTCACCAGCTAATAGCATCTGGTCACTTGATAGAGTTGGTCTGTCCCCAGGCAGAACTGCTGCTAAATCAGGACTCAGCGGTGTCAAGAAATGTTATTGGTTGGCTCTGAGTAACTTTTCTTTTATCCAAAGTCACATAATCACTAAGTGACAGGGTAGAAAGGCATGAATCAAATTTTCAAACAAAAATTATAATCCAATGAAAATTTTGTACTGTGTCTTTTATGATCCACAAATCATGATTTTTATGTAAGACAAAAAAACAATTCCTGATGTTTTATGGAATTATTTCTATGCAGGTGTATTTCTGTTAATTAACCTGATTTATTTTAAATTAACAGAAAAAAATTTACTAGTTTTTCCCCTCAACTAAATGTGCATTACAACTGAATGGCCACCAAGAAACAAAAACAAAACACACAGGCAAAAAAAATCACAAAAAACAAACCAGTGTGCTGTGTATGCTGCTGCTGCTGCTGCTAAGTCGCTTCAGTCGTGTCCGACTCTGTGTGACTCCAGAGACGGCAGCCCACCAGGCTCCCCCGTCCCTGGGATTCTCCAGGCAAGAACACTGGAGTGGGTTGCCATTTCCTTCTCCAATGCACGAAAGTGAAAAGTGAAAGTGAAGTCGCTCAGTCGTGTCCGACCCTCAGCGACCCCATGGACTGCAGCCTACCAGGCTCCTCCGTCCATGGGATTTTCCAGGCAAAGTACTGGAGTGGGGTGCCATTGCCTTCTCCGCTGTGTATGCTACCCTAAATCAAAACAAGTAGGTGAGAAGGGTCAAATGCAACCAGGTAACAATTTAAGTGCATTTTTATTTGTTATTGTTTGTTTTTAAGATGGAATGACCTTCTGCTCTTGGGCAGACACTCACAGTGGGAATCCTAAATTAGAAAAGAAAACTGCTTGAAAACACAGTCTAAAGAGGACCCAAAGTGAATGTCTGCAAGGATTTTGTGAGAATGCAGTGAGGCCGCACCTGCAATATCTAACTCTAACAGGCTTCTCTTCCAGATATGTGCTAACTCCTAACCATCTGTAAGTCCTTGCTCAAATCTCACCTTTCCGGGAAGGTCAGCTCTGATCCAACTATTTAATGCTACCACCTCCTTCTGGGCTTCTCTGATAGTTCATTTGGTAAAGAATCTACCTGCAATCTAGGAGACCCAGGTCCCATTCCTGGGTTGGGAAGATCCACTGGAGAAGGGATAGGCTACCCACTCCAGTATTCTTGGACTTTCCTTGTGGCTCAGCTGGTAAAGAATCTGTCTGCAATGCAGGAGACCTGGGCTCGATCCCTGGGTAGGGAAGATCCCCTGGAGAAGGGAAAGGCTACCCACTCTAGTATTCTGGCCTGGAGAATTCCATGGACTGTATAGTCCATGGGGTCGCAAAGAGTCAGACATGACTGAGCCACTTTCACTTTTCTCCAATTCTGGCACTCCTGATCATCCCTAATCTGCTGTTTTCTTTTTCACATAGCATTTAACAATATCAAATATTTTTAAGAGTTTACTTCTGTGAACAAACAAGGAAAAATAACAAGTGGCAAAAAAAAAAAAAAAGACTCTGAACAGAGAGGAGAATCTGATTTCCAGGGTTACCACAGTATATTATTTTAAATGCCCAGTTCTCAACAAAAGATTGCAAGACACATGACAAAAATATGAAATGTGATGTGTAACAAGCATACATAGACCATACGGGGAAAAAGCAATCAGCAGAAACTATTCCTGAAGAAACTCAAATATTGGACTTACTAAGGAAAGTTGTTCAATCTGATATTTTAAATATATTCAAAGAATTAAAGAAATTGTGTGTAAAGAACTAGAGAATATCAGTAAGGAGAGACAAAAGGTTAAATAACAAAGATTGAAACAAATAATGAAATAGAGAATAGAAAATCAATAGTAAAAATAAGATCAAATCAACAAAACTGTCAGTTAGCTCTCCAAAAAAAAAAAAAATTGACAACCTTTTAGCTACACTGACCATGAAAACAGAAAGAGGGCACAAATTACTAAAACCATGGATGAGGGAGATATTTTCCTAGAGAACTTACAGATATAAAGAAGATTATGGGGAAAACCATGAACTATTGTATGCCAACAAGTTAAATGACCTACATGAAATAGACAAATTCCTAAGAAGACACAAACTCCAAGAAGAATAATACAGTTCTCACTTCAGCAACACATGTACTAAAATTGCAAAGATACAGAGAAGATTAACATGGCTCCTGTGTAAGGATGAAACTAAAATTTGCAAAGTATCCCATATTGTTGTGCTGATGTAACATACAGCATGATAACTATAGCTAACAATACTGTTTTATATATTTGATACTTAAGTTGGTCTTTAAAAGTTCTCATCATAAGAATATACATGTGGTGATGGAATTAACTAAATTTATTGTGGTAACCAATTCACTATATATATATATGGCTTCCCTTATAGCTCAGTTGGTAAAGAATCTGCCTGCAGAGCAGGAGACTCAGTTCAATCCCTGGGTCAGGAAGATCCCCTGGAGAGGGAAATGGCAACCCACTCCAGTACCCTTGCCTGGAGAATCTCAAGGACAGAGGAGCCTGGTGGGCTGCAGTCCATGGGGTCGCAAAGAGTTAGGCATGACTGAGCAACTAACGGAGTTAGGCATGACTGAGCAGTATGAAAAGGCAAAAATGATAGGATAGTGAAAGGGGAACTCCCTGGGTTGGTAGGTACCCAATATGCTACTGGAGATCAGTGGAGAAATAACTCCAGAAAGAATGAAGGGATGGAGCCAAAGGAAAAACAACACCCAGTTGCGGATGTGACTGGTGATAGAAGCAAGGTCCAATGCTGTAAAGAACAATATGGCATAGGAACCTGGAATGTTACATCCATGAATCAAGGCAAATTGGAAGTGGTCAAACAGCAGATGGCAAGAGTGAACATCGACATTTTAGGAATCAGCAAACTAAAATGGACTGGAATGGGCAAATTTAACTCAGATGGTGATTATATCTACTACTGTGGGCAAGAATCCCTTAGCAGAAATGGTGTAGCTGTCATAGTCAACAAAAAAGACTGAAATGCAGTACTTGGATGCAGTCTCAAAAATGAGAGAATGATCTCCGTTTCCAAGGCAAACATTCAATACCACAGTAATCCAAGTCTATGCCCCAACCACTAATGCTGAAGAAGCTGAAGTTGAACAGTTCTATGAAGACCTACAAGACCTTCTAGAACTAACATCCAAAAAAGATGCCCTTTTCATTATAGGGGACTAGAATGCAAAAGTAGGAAGTCAGGAGATACCTGGAGTAATAGGCAAATATGGCCTTGGAGTACAAAATGGAGCAGGTCAAAAGCTAACAGAGTTTTGCCAAGAGAATGCACTGGTCATAGCAAACACCCTCTTCTAACAACACAAGAGAAGACTCTACACATGGACATTACCAGACGGTCAATACTGAAATCAGACTGATTATATTCTTTGCAGTCAAAAATGGAGAAGCTCTATGCAATCAGCAAAAAAAAGACTGGGAGCTGACTGTGGCTCATAGCATGAACTCTTTATTGCCAAATTCAGACTTAAATTGAAGAAAGTAGGGAAAACCACTGGACCATTCAGGTATGACCTAAATCAAATCCCTTATGATTACACAGTGAAAGTGAGAAATAGATTGAAGGGATTAGATCTGATAGACAGAGTGCCTGATGAACTATGTATGGAGGTTCATGACATTGTACAGGAGGCGGGGATCAAGACCATCCCCAAGAAAAAGAAATGCAAAAAGGCAAAATGGTTGTCTGAGGAGGACTTACAAATAGCTAAGAAAGGAAGAGAAGCTAAAGGCAAAGGAGAAAAGTAAAGATATACCCATTTGAATGCAGAGTTCCAAAGAATAGCAAGGAGAGATAAGAAAGCCTTCCTCAGCGATCAGTGCAAAGAAATAAGAGGAAAACAACAGAATGGGAAAGACTAAAGATCTCTTCAAGAAAATTAGAGATACCAAGGGAACATTCCATGCAAAGATGGGATCAATAAAGGACAGAAATAGTATCAACCTAACAGAACCAGAAGATATTAAGAAGAGGAGGCAAGAATACACAGAAAGAAAGAAAGTGAAGTCGCTAGTCGTGTCCAACTCCTTGTGACCCCGTGGGATTCTCCAGGCAAGAATACTGGAGTGGGTTGCCATTTCCTTCTCCAAAGAACTATACAAAAAATAACTTCATGACCCAGATAACCACAATGGTGTGATCACACATCTAGAGCCAGACATCCTGGAATGCGAAGTCAAGTGGGCCTTAGGAAGCATCACTACGAACAAAGCTAGTGGAGGTGATGGAATTCCAGTTCATCTATTTCAAATCCTGAAAGATGCTGCTGTTAAAGTGCTGCACTCAATATGCCAGCAAATTTGGAAAACTCAGCAGTGGCCACAGGACTGGAAAAGGTCAGTTTTCATTCCAATCCCAAAGAAAGGCAATGCCAAAGAATAGTCAAACTACCACACAATTACACTCATCTTACATGCTAGCAAAGTAATGCTCAAAATTCTCCAAGCCAGGCTTCAACAGTATGTGAACTGTGAACTTCCAGATGTTCAAACTGGATTTAGAAAAGGCAGGGGAACCAGAAATCAAATTGTCATCAAAAAAGCTAGAGAGTTCCAGAAAAACATCTACTTCTGCTTTATTGACTATGCCAAAGCCTTTGACTGTGTGGATCACAACAAACTGTGGAAAATTCTTCAAGAGATGGAAATACCAGGCCACTTGACCTGCCTCCTGAGAAATCTGTATGCAGGTCAAGAAGCAACAGTTAGAACTGGACATGGAACAACACATTGGTTTCAAATTGGGAAAGGAGTACGTCAAGGCTGTATATTGTCACCCTGCTTATTTAACTTGTACGCAGAGTGTGTGTGTTAGTTACTCAGTTGTGGCCAACTCTTTGAGACCGCATGGACGATAGCCCACCAGGCTTCTCTGTCCATGGAATTTTCCAGGCAAGGATACTGGAGTGGGTTGCCATTTCCTTCTCCAGGGGATCAAACCAGGGATCAAACCCCGGTCTTCTGCATTGCAGGCGGATGCTTTACCCACTAAACTACTAGCAGAGTACATCATGAGAAACGCTGGGCTGGATGAAGTACAAGCTGGAATCAAGATTGTCGGGAGAGATATCAATAATCTCAGATATGCAGATGGCACCACCCTTATGGCAGAAAGTGAAGAGGAACTAAAAAGTCTGTTGATGCAAGTGAAAGAGGAGAGTGAAAAAGTTGGCTTAAAACTCAACATTCAAAAAAGTAAGATCATGGCATCTGGTCCCATCACTTCATGGCAAGTAGATGGGGAAACAATGGAAACAGTGACAGACTTTATTTTCTTGGGCTCCAAAATCACTGCAGATGGTGATTACAGCCATGAAATTAAAAGATGCTTACTCCTTGGAAGAAAAGCTATGACAAACCTAGACAGCATATTAAAAAGCAGAGACATTACTTTGCCAACAGAGGTCCATCTAGTCAAGGCTCTGGTTTTTCCAGTAGTCATGTATGGATGTGAGAATTGGACTATAAAGAAAGCTGAGCGCCGAAGAATTGATGCTTTTGAACTGTAGTGTTGGAAAAGACCCTTGAGATTTCCTTGGACTGCAAGGAGATCCAACCAGTCCATCCTAAAGGAAATCTGTCCTGAATATTCATTGGAAGGACTAATGCTGAAGCTGAAACTCCAATACTTTGGCCACCCAATGTGAACAACTGACTCATTGGTAAAGACCCTGATGCTGGGAAAGATTGAAGGTGGGAGGAGAAGGGGACGACAGAGGATGAGATGATTGGATGGCATCACCACCTTGATGGACATGAGTTTGAGTAAGCTCCGGGAGTTGGTGATGGACAGGGAAGCCTGGCATGCTGCAGTCCATGGGGTCGCAAAGAGTCAGACATTACTGAGCGACTGAACTGAACTGATTCTGATAGGAGAACTAGACAAAGATATCACAAGAAAGAAAACTATAAATCAGTATATCTTATTAATAAAGATGTAAAATTCCTCAACAAAATACTAACAGACTGAATCCAGCAACATATATAAAAATCATATGTTTTATGTGAATTATACACCATGACTAAAGATTTATCTCAGGAAGGCAAGAAGGTTGAAACATGAAAATCAGCTAATTTAAAACATCATGATACAAAATATAACATTATACCAAATGAAAGAAGCCAGACATAAAGGACCAGCTATTTAATAGCAGCTTTACCCTAAGACTTATTGTATAAGAAAGTTGGGGAAAATGTCTGAGATGGGCTCTAGTAGTGAGGCTAGTGAGATTCTGAGTTGGAAATTCACAAAAGCATAAAAATGGGAGAAATGTCATGCTGTGTCAGGTTATTTCATCCACTTTTAACATTCTTCCTTGACAGAATCCTTTGTTTGGGCATATGGGTATCTCCCCTGATAGTAACTTCCAAAGATCTGTGGCTTCCTCTCCCATTATCTAAATTCTTGAACTGCTATATCATATTCATGAATTGACATGAACTGATTCTGCATAAGCATGGCAAAAAATGTTTGATACATTATCGACTAATTTCAATTCTACAAGAGTCTTATAAACTGAAAGCACTGACACAATATAGCTAGTACACTGATACCTATTTGAAGATTTTTTTTTCTGTTAGAGGGGAATGTGTTCATGCTAAGTTACTTCAGTCTTGTCCAATTCTGTGTGACCATATGGATTGTAGCCCACCAGGCTCGGCTGTCCATGGGTATTCTCCAGGCAAGAATACTGGAGTGGATTGCCATGCCCTGCTCCAGGGGATCTTCCCAACCCAGGGATTGAACCTGCATCTCTCACATCTCCTACATTGGCAGGAGGGTTCTTTACCACTAGCACCCGCTGGGAAGCCTGTTAGAGGAGAATAAAGTGAAGTGAAAGTGAAAGTGAAGTCGCTCAGTCATGTCCGACTCTTTGCAACCCCGTGGACCGTAGCCCAGCAGGCTCCTCCGTCCATGGGATTCTCCAGGCAAGAATACTGGAGTGGATTGCCATTTCCTTCTCCAGGGGATCTTCCCGACCCAGGGATCGAACCCAGATCTCCCACATTGCGGGCAGATGCTTTAACCTCTAAGCCACCAGGGAAGCACAGGTTCTAAAACAGGAATATAGAAAAAGACAAAAGATTTTTGTCTTTCTCCTTTAGAACTGCGTTTTAGAGTTCAAGATTCAAACGCAGTAAAAATTTTGATAAACATTATGCTTCTACTGTGGCCTTTGGGTCAGGTAGACTTCTTATATTATTCCAACCACTACTCATACTACCTTTCTATTTCTGAAAGAACAGGATTTTGGAGAACACTGCGTCAGGAAAAGACTCTGGTAAGATAAAGGAGAGTATGTGATGACCAAGGATGCATTTCCTTTGTCATCTATAGACACGCAGGCACGCACATTTCCCTTAGCTTTGCAGATATAAGCTCCATAAACGCAAGTCATCTTGTCTTACATCCACCACTGTAATAATTCCAGAATCTAACTTGTTAGCATTGTCAGGACTCAATGATTCGAATGCTCATCACTTCCATGAAATATGACCTAGCAGTGGCCGATTCACACTCCAATCTCAGAGGCAATACGGCTTCCATATCCACGTTGGCCAAGCCAATTTGATTTTTGGCTTAACTTGAAAGGAAGTAGTCAAAATAAGTTTAAGAATCCAAATAAAATATTTTCAGCAATCACGAAGGGGAGAAGGGAATAACTTAATTGTCATCACACCACTTTGCCCTATTATTTTGTGTTCTTCTAAGAGACCATGTCATTTTTTGTTTCTTTTTCACATCAGAATACATAATTTGACATATTAAAGTTGTTTTTTTTTTTTTTTTTGGTAAATCCACTCTCAAACCGGTAAAATAACGCTGAATAAACAAGGACTGGAATTTTCTCCATTCAAGCTTCTGTTTTTTTTTAAAATAGATGACAACTGATGAGCTCAAATCTGAACTAAAATGGCAAAGTAGAAATCTCTACCTGCAGTTCAAAGCCACAAAACCTCTAAAAATTATAACATTTTAAAAGTTCCTTTGGAACTATCATCCATATCCCATTAGTACTGTTAAGTAGCATAAAGAATATGCACCATATTACTTTTATAAAATCTGGAAAATCCTGAATTCCAAAACTATGGACTTGGAGTTCAGTTGAGGCAATGGGCCAGGAGATTAGAAGAAAAGCCCTGTGTATTACACTTGTGTTTAATCAGGAAAGTTGGGCAAATTATAATCTCTCTGTTTCATTATTTGGAAACAAGGGAGTTGGTCCAGATGAATTCTAAAATCCTTGACAGTAATTAAATTCTAAGATTCTACCTGATCAATTTATATTTTGAAACATATAAATTATGTTCAATTTGGATTATTTTGAAATTCTATTAAATTATGGGCATTTAACTTTGCCCAGAATGTGTGACAAGCACACATTATTAAATGTAACTGCAATTATGCAATTTAATTCAGTGTTAGTACCTGCTGTGCCAAACACAGATGATATGCCTTCCATAATGGTCCTGTGGATATTGGGATGAGAGAGGACAAATGCAAATGTCCAAAATGCAACCTTAAAAAGAAAAACATGTGTCAAAAAATATAACCTTTGAAGGTGAACAAAAGAATACATAGGATTAGCCACAAACAGTTAAAATATTGAAGTTAAACTTAAAAACGTTAGTAAAGAGTATCTTTGAAAACAACTAGATGTTATGAACAAAGAGATGTTATATATCTCTGAGGGGTTAACTTTACAATTTTATTCTGCCACTACAGTTTTACTATATTGTTTATACAGAGTAAACTATCTTCACTACAAAAAAAAAAGGGAAAATCAGGATTTTTATTTTACTAATATACAATATAAAATATTATACCAGCACATATTAGAATTTCAGAAACAAGTTATGACACTTAAGCAAGTTAGTCCAAAACAAAGACATTTTTAAAGATTCAGTCTCTTTGAAATACAAATAAATTAGCAAATCATATACTCTGCAAATGAAACATGGTAATTTTAAATGAGCCTCAGAAACTATATCTAAAATCTCATAAACTCAATACCAAAAATAGGGTTCTTTCACACCCTATTGAGCAAGGATGCTTGCAAGTTTATAGAGTATTACTGAATACAGTATGTTTGCAAGTTCTCGCTCTAGGCCAAACAAAATTATTTCACATCTTTCCTCATTGTGGTATTAGAAAATAGCACAACCAAGAAAATACCACCAACCAATAAAATTATACTGCTAAACATCAAAGACATACAGATGGCTAACAAGGGCACGAACAAGATGCTCAACATTACTAATTACTAGAGAAATGTACATCAAAACCACAATGACACATCCCCTCACACTGGTCAGAATGACTGTCATCAAAAAGCCTACAAATAACAAATGCTGGAGAGGATGTGGAGGAAATGAAACCCTTGTACACTGCTGCTGGGAATGTAAACTGGTGCGGCCACTATGGAAAACAGTATGGAGGTTGCTTACAAAACTAAAACTAGAACTACCATATGAGCCAAAAATTTCATTCCTGGGTATACATCCAGAAAACATGAAAACACTAATTCAAAAAAGTACATGTACCCCAGTGTTGATAGCAGCATCATTTACTATAGCCAAGACATAGAAGCAACCCAATCACCCATTAACAGATGATTGGATTAAGAAGATGTAGTATATATACACAATAGAATATTACTCAGCCATAAAAAGAATGAAACACTGCCATTTGCAGCAACATGGATGGGCCTAGAGAATAGTGTGCTTATGAAATAAGTCAGACAGAGAAAGGCAAATACTGTATGATATCACCTATATGTAGAATCTAAAAAAAAAAAAAATACAAATAAATGTACAGGAAAAACAGAAACATACTCATAGACATAGAAAACAAAATTGTGGCTAACAAAGGGAGAGAGAAGGCAGAAGGACAAATTAGGGGTATGGAATTAAGAGAGAAAAATTACTAAGATAGATAAGAAACAGGATGCCCTGGACAGCGCAGGAAATTATACCCATTACCTTGGAATAACATATCATGAAGCATAGCTGAAAAAAGACTGAATCACTATGCTGTACACCTAAAACTATACACAGTATAGTAAATAAACTACTGGAGTGGGTTGCCAAGACCTCCTCCAGGGGATCTTCCCTACCAGGGATTGAACCCACATCTCCGGCGTCTCCTGCACTGCAGGCAGATTTTCATCCACTGAGCGACCTGGGAAGCCCCAAATAAACTACAATCTAATTGAAAAAAAAATTTTTTTTCCCCTTAGTTCAGGTAGATGTTTTTGCTTCTATTTTAGATTACACAGTAAAGAAAACATACCAAACCATTAAAAGAAGCTTTGGTTTCCCTCTCATCCTTTTTTTTTTTTTTTTTTGTAAACACATTGTGAAAGAATTCATCTAGGAAAACCAATCCTGAAAAGACTCAGATGTCTAACACTTTGTGTCATTCAAGCTTTTTTGTCCGTCCTGAGAGAATGCTAAACGTCTTTAAATGATCCCAATGCTCCCCTCTGTGGTCAGAAGACGAAGAGCAAGCAACTGAAAGGAAGTGCTTGTGTTCAGTCGCTCAGTAGCGTCCAACTCTTTGCGAGCCCCTGGTCTGCAGCCTGCCAGGCTCCTCTGTCCATGGGGATTCTCCAAGCAAGAATACTGGAGTGGGTTGCCATGCCCTCCTCCAGAGGATCTTCCCAACCCAGGGATCGAACTCAGGTCTCCTGCATTGCAGGCAGATTCTTTACTGACTGAACCACCAGCGAAGTGCCTGGACAAAACCAAATTCCATCCTGCTCATTGCTGTCCCCTTTGTGACAGTAGACTGATACTGTGGGGATAAACACAGTGCTGTTTACACAAGCAAAGTGAACAGAGAACTGAGGCCTCTACAAGCCCAAGACCCACTTACTTTGTGTGGTGTATTCGGATTAGGACACACTTACCCAAGATATCAACTAGTTCATTTTTAGAGGAAACATGCTCAGTGAGCTCTCATCACCTTCTCCCGACATGGGCCCTTTCTACATTATCGATAGGGGAAGTGCTGAATTACTGGAATTACTGGATTTAATTAATAGCCACTACATACTCAATCTGTTTTTTTAAAAAATTTATTGTATTGAAGTAAAATTGATTTATAATGTTGAATTAATTTCTGCTGTACAGCAAAGTGATTTAGTTATATGTATTTGTACATATATGTATACATGTGGGTGCATGCATGCTCAGTTGCTGTAGCTGTGTCCGGCTCTTTGTGACTGCATGGACTGTAGCCCATCAGGCTTCTCTGTTCATGGGATTCTCCCAGGCAAGAATACTGGAGTGGGTTGCCGTTTTCTCCTCCAGGGGATCTTCCAGACCCAGGGATTGAACCTGTGTCTCTTATGTCTCCTGCTTGGCAGGTGGATTCTTTAACACTGATCAACCTGGGAAGCATGTATACATGTATATACAACTAAATCACTTTGCCGTACAGCAGAAATTAATACAATATTACATATATTTTCATATTTCTTCCATTAAGGTTTATACAGGATATTGAATATAGTTCCCTATGCTATACAGTAGGACTTGTTAATTAAATACTCAGAGTTCAAGTGCGGGAAAAATATATCTTAAAATAGATTTTATACAAAAGAGGGTTTAAAGTTTTAGTGATAACACATAGATTTTCATTTTGATATTTACAAAACATTATGGTTTAAAAATAAAATAAAATAAATAAATAAAAATAAACAAATTAAAGTTTTATGTGGTTAATTACAGTTTTAGAGATTGACTAAAATTGGCTATTACTTATTTTTAAAGCAAACTCAAGGAATTCAGTTAAACTATAAATGGTTGTATAGTGGTGTTAGTTACTGTGTTTGATGCCTCTTTTCTTAACAGATTTTCTTCTAAAAATCTATATTATATTCTACATAAAATCTTTTAAATTAAAAAAATCACTCTTTTAAACAGAAAGGGACAGAGAAGAGCAATGATGCGTAAGAAGTTTATACACATGACTGAATCAACAAATAAGAATACATGACCTTGGGATTGTTGTGCACCACATTTGGCAAAAGAGTTCAAAACTTCTCCCAAAAATACCAGTTCATGTTTTGTCAGAGGGGTCATATCCATGGTGAGGGCTAGAGAAAAAGAAGAAGGACCACTGGACTCACTGAGCTTCAGAAGCAGCCACCAAAATGCCTCTCCATCATCTTGAAAAGGTAAGAACATAGGAAAGAAGAGATGGGGAGGAAAGCTCTGCCCGTTGAGTCAGGGACAAGATGAACTGAGAGTGTTTTTCAGCCTCATTTGTTCTTCCTTTCAGAACTAGATTTACTAGGGGGCGTCCCCGCTTATCCAGTGGCTAAGACTCTGAGCTCCCGATGCCACGGGCCCAGGTTGGATCCCTGGTCAGGGAACTAGATCTCACATTCCACAACTGAGAGTTCGCACGCTGCAGCTAAGGATTCCACATGGCGTGACCAAGACCGAAGATCCCGTGTGCCACAGCTCAGACCCAGCACAGCCAAATTAAAACAAACCAACCAACAAATGAAACGCTTAACAAATATTGACGGAATCTCTATAACTGGCCACAGAGTCTTCCACCAACCATGGTAAACACAAAACTTACAGAAGATATACTTCCTGCCCAAAGGACTTTCACGTCTGTTGAAAGTATGAGAGAGAGACAAGAGAAAAAAATGAGCTAAATATACAGGCAGCAGATGGTACCGACAATAAATGCTGTGGGAATTGAGGGTGGGGTGGGGAGGGGTGGGGATCGTCACCACTGAAAGTGTTTAGAAAGAGCTTCAGAGAAGCAGATTGAACAGGTAAAACATCAACTTTGTGATTGGTTTGGAACAATGTTCCTGAAAAGTTTACTTGGTAGTCAGGAATTTCTTGGACTTTGGAAATGGGTTTCCTGTAGAAATAATTTCATAAATCATGGTTAATGTCTTGGACCAGTCCACCGAAGTTCACCAAGACCTTGGTCTCATAACAGAGCCTCCTGGTGCCCTGTACCAAGCCCATCTGACGCCTGAGCTCTGAGTTCCATGGCCCTTGAGACACAGCAGAGAGTAGAATATGATCCAGGCACCAGGGAAGCACAGGCCCCATAATCCACACCTCTGGCAGGGCTTTTGGAGGCTCTCCAGGCCACGGTGGGAGATTACAGAAGCTGGGAACAGCAGTAGCTACTCTCACCCTAGGGCATCTGAGAGGTCAAGTTTTGGAAGCCAAGGCAGTTCATTATTAGTTGGCCACTGAACAAAATGACTGATTGAAACCATGGTGTTGCTTTTTATAAGAAAAGAAAGTGAATGCTTTTTGAGCCAGGGACTATAAGGCACTTGCCACTCCTTAAAAACATAATGCTCACAATATCCTATGAGGCAGATAACATTCATCCTATCTTAAAGATATGGACATACGGCTTGCAGTTAAACAATGACCCACTCTCATATGACGCTGTGATTTGGCATTGGACTTGACTCGAAAGCCAGTTCAGGGTCTCTGCCTACATGCCAGCTCCCTCTTAGAAGTGCCAACAAGAACCAGTAAGACAGAACTTTCACTGATCATCAGACACTTGCTTTCTGAAATTATTGATTTAAATTCTTTCGCACCAGTGCCAGGAACAGATTCCAAAAAACTGACTTCCCCTGGGTCAGATCAATGGGGCTTTGTGTCCCTTTCTTCCAGGGGGTCCTTTCTAATGAGATCTTGAAAATTAATCCTGTGACAGGAGTGACTGTTTTGTTGCTGCTTTGGAAGTTGCTTTTGATATCTGCCTTTTAATTTTGCTCTAGCTTAATCAGTTTCCAAAAGAACTGCACAAGGAAAAATCAGAGAATAGTATTAGAGGTACACAAAGAAAGGGAAAGGGTAGACTGGTTTTAATTTCTCCTACCCTAGATGAAATATAGATTAGTGACTGACACACACTCGAACAGAGAAGCCAGAATTTCTATTTCTGCTCTTTACAGAATCCACCTGCAATGCAGGAGACCCCAGCTTGATTCCTGGGTTGGGCAGATCCACTGGAGAAGGGATAGGCTACCCACTCCAGTATTCTTGGGCTTCCCTTCTTGCGGTTCAGCTGGTAAAGAATCCACCTGCAATGTGGGAGACCTGTGTTTGATCCCTCGGTTGGGAAGATCTCCTGGAGAAGGGAACAGCTACCCACTTCAGTATTCTGGCCTAGGGAATTCCATGGACCATATACTCCATGGGCTCGCAGAGCTGGACATGACTGAGCAACTTTCACTTTCTTTATAATGGGTTACAGGAAACCAAAATATTGATACTTAGAAAGCCTTCCATAACTTTTACCAGAGGAAGGAGAAACAAATAATACTTAACACATCTTATTTCTATTTGTTAGAAGAAAAAAGAATACATTTAACATTATACGTGGGTTAAAAGTTCCTGTTTAGTAGAAAACAAACACATAAAAAGTTTAACCTTTAAACTCTCAAATTATATAAGTGCAACTTAAGCTAACATAAAGTCTTCCTGACACAGGAAACAGTTGTGCATCGATCATGAAGTGTCAGACAAGTCTTGTAGCTTTATTCTAATTCATAACAGTTTTAAAAGGAAACAGTTCAAAAATCTCTGCTCTCATCCCCACCACCCGAACTGCTAAGAGGAGCTCGGTGCATCCACATTTTTGTGCAAACAATGATGCTTATAAGGAATACCTTCTGAGAGTCTGGAATGTTGATAATGCTAGACAGAGGGTGCTTTTGTGATCAACCCCCCAAGAAAATCTGGGACACCGAGTCTCTAATGAGCTTCCCTGGTTCATAACACTTCCCAAAGTTTGTCACAACTTAATTGCTGGAGGAATGATGTGTGTCTTGCGTGACCCTGCAGGGAGAAGACTCTTGGAAGCTTGTACCTGGTTCTCTCTGGGCTTCATCCCCCCCACTCCCCTTTTTCCTTTGCTGATTTTGCTTTGTATCCTTCTGCTATAACAAATCTTATCTGTGACTGCAAAAGAAAAAAACACACACACACACACTCCTCTTTCTTTAGAAGTATGGTGAGTTCTAATGTCACCAGCTCACTCATGGGGAGGCTTCAGGTCTACATCATGCCAACAGGAAGGATACACAGAAGGAGAATGGGTTCAAGGGAAGACAAAGAACTCATGATCCCTGGGTAGCAGCTGGTTTATCTCACTGAATCCTCACAATAATCTTGTAGAAAATGAGGGTTATGGATTATTAAAAGGCTCAAACCTAGGACCACACTAGGACTTTTACTATCCCTTTTTACCAATAAGGGAACGGAGGATCAGAGTCTGTTACCTCCATAAGATCCTATGCTGTGGCTAGGATACCTGGATTCAGCTCAATTTTAACTGAACTACCCATTTATCTACTCTCTCCCCAATAAATGGCAGGGGTCAAGACTTACTCATTTTTGCAGCACTGATATTAAGCACGTTGCCCAACATGGAAAGTACAGAAAGTGCTCCATACACAGGTGTTGTCACATCTGCCCCCAAAGTGCGAAGTTTTCCCTTAGCCTCTTACATGCTGCCTTACAAAGAACAGAATGCATTTCAGATCTCTGCTGTGTCTCCTTTGTGATCTTAACAGATTTCCTTAGGCACTTAGTTTTGTTTTCCTATCTCACAACCAAATCCATTACAGTCATTTTCTTCCCCATAACATGTGAAAAAAAAATTTTTTTTTTTAATTCCCTAGTGGCTCAGTGGTAAAGAATCTACCTGCCAATGCAGGGAGACACAGGTACCATCCCTGGTCCAGGAAGATCCCACGGGCCATGGAGCAATGAAGCCCGTGCACCACAACTCCTGAGCTTGTGCTCCAGAGTCTGGGAGCTGCTGAAGCCTGCACGCTAGAGCCTGTGCTCTGCAGCAAGAGAAGCCACTGCAATGAGAAGCCCACGCCCTGCAACGGGAGAGTAGCTCCCGCTCTCTGCAACTAGAGAAAAGTCCGCACAGCAGCAAAGACCTGACACAGCCAAAAATAAATGAACAAATAAATAAATTATAAAAAAGGAAGAAAAAGGAAGGGAAAAACTGAAAGTACAGTAGACAGAAATGCATGCCTTCCTTTACTAATATACTTACAGGGACAGTATTGGACAGAGAAGCCCAAAGTAGTAAGAGCCCATAATTAGGACTCTTTTGTTCATTTGCTTCCATCTCTAGGAGGTCCAGTACAGCCTGCATTACAGTCTGTTTAAAAAAAAAAAAGAAATATTGTCAAACCAGAGCTATGTGACCAAGACTGATATTAATAAAGATCATCTTTCTTTAATCTGAAAAGAACATTTTTCTTTAATCTGAAAGATACTATTTTTGCTATTCTTAGGTTTGCGATTTCAGGCATGCTAAGGGATTTACATACTTACTGGTAGAATAGTAATTGGAAGTAGGGACTCTGAGGTTCAATACTTTTACCACATTGGTTCAAATCCTGGCTTAATTTTTTTAAACACTTTATTTTTTAGAGCAGTTATAGGTTTACAATAAAATTGAGAGGAGAGTACAGAAATTTCTCATATAACCCTTACCCCCACATTTGCGTAGCTTCTCCATTGTCGTCAGCATCACTTACCAGAACTGTACATTTTTTTTTTTTTTTACCAAGGATGAAACTAAATGGATATATCATAATCATCTAAAGTGTATAGCTTACCTTAGGATTCATTCTTGGTGTTGTAAACTCTATGGCTTTGGACAAACGTGTGATGACATCTATTATCATTACAATATCACACGGAGTATTTTCATGTTCCTAAAACATCCCCTAGGCTGTCTACTCATCTCTGCCCAGTCCCTAACAACCACTGATCTTTCTACTTTCTTCATAGTTTTGCCTTTTCCAAAATGTCACATAAATGGAATCAGACAGTACATACCCTTCTCATACTAGCTTCTTTCACTTAGTAATATGCATTTATGGTTCCTCCATGTGTTTTCATGGCTTGATAGCTCATTTCTTTTTAGCACTAATACTCTGTTCTCTGTAGGTAGCACAGCTTATCCATTTACCCACTTACATACTGAAGGGCATGTTGGTTGTGTCTAAATCAGTAGATTATAAATATTACAATACTCTAAAACTATGCAGAGAACTGACATTTGACATGGACGGTGCCAGGTCAGATCAGGGCTACATCCAAGGCCACCTACTGTGGCTGTTCTCGGGTCATCACACAAATTCCATGAAAGCATTTCCTTCATTGGAAGGTTTCCCAGATTTGCCTCTGCCAGTGGTCATCTCCATCACCATGAAGAAACTTAGACATTGTAACATTTCCATTAAACTTACTTGTGCACTGTGAATCTTAAATAGGCAATAGAAATAACAGTAGTCACTGCTTTGGAAGGCAAGTACTGTTTTAAGGGCTTCACAGGGATCAAAGCATTCAATGCTCACCCCAGCTCTAAGGAGTAGATCTGTTCTTTTCACTGTTTTACATTTGAGGAAATGAAGGCACAATTAAGTTGGGGAGCTTTGCTAGAGACATACAGATTGTCACTGGTTGAGCTGGGATTGAATCCTGGGAGTCTGGCCCCTGGCCAGACTTAGCTACTAGACTATCTACCCTTTGAAAGTGAAAGTTACTTAGTCATGTCTGACTCTTTGTGAGACTCCATGGACTGTAGCCTGCCAGGCTCCTCTGTCCATGGAATTCTCCAGGCAAGAATACTGGAGTGGGTGTAGCCATTCCCTTCTCCAGGGGATCTTTCCAACCCAGGGATCGAACTCAGGTTTCCTGCATTGCAGGCAGATTCTTTTCTTTACTATCTGAGCCACCAGGAAAGCCCTTTAGGGACAATCTTAGCCACTAGGGCTATGCTGCCCCGTAGAGACTCAATCCTTAACTCATGGATTCGGCATTTGGAGAAGTGCACTACGCTAGAATGCAGTGGTTTTTCTTCAGATTCTATAATATGGAAAACACCAATTACATCACTATCAAAGTAAACACATGACTAGAGGCTGTTCCTGTTACTTACAAAGAATGTAATGTTTCAAAAGTGATTAACCCTGGCTTTCTGGTTTTAACAATCCCTTGTTTTCCAGGTATTGAAGTTGTTGTGAAAAATAAATGAGTAGTGAATTTGTGAAATGTGTAATAGTATGGCTGGGACACAGTAAGTACCCCACACATGTTAGTGATGTCTTATTGTTTTTGTAACAATGGATTAGCAGGTTTGAAAATAGTTTAAGTATAAATTTCATTTACTTCTGATTTCTATCAGATTTACAATGCAAGTTGTTATGGTACAAAGTTAATGTTTCATTGAAAATCCTACAGATATATTTCATTCTCTTGATAGGCTATTCTGTAGCACAGTCTTTTAAAATAAAAACATTAGTTTAATATGTATCTAGAATAACATGGGAGAAGGAGATGGCACCCCACTCCAGTACTCTTGCCTGCCTCCGTACCCATGGACGGAGGAGCCTGGTGGGCTGCAGTCCATGGGGTCGCTAAGAGTCGGACACGACTGAGCGACTTCACTTTTCACTTTTCATTTTCCTGCATTGGAGAAGGAAATGGCAACCCACTCCAGTGTTCTTGCCTGGAGAATCCCAGGGACGGGGGAGCCTGTTGGGCTGCCGTCTCTGGGGTCGCACAGAGTCGGACACAACTGAAACAACTTAGCAGCAGCAGAATAACACGGGAGACAACATTCAAGTTAAAATATGACAAAATTATGATGTGATAAGAGTGTGTATAATATTAAAAAAAAAAATCTTCTTCTAGTCTTTTGCTTAACTGGCCATTGAGGGACTTCCACGGTGGTCCAATGGCTAAGACTCTGGGCTCCCAATGCAGAGGCCCTGGGTTCAATCCCTGGTCAGGGAACTAGAGCCCACATGCTGCCGCTAAGACTCGGTGCAGTCAAAAAAAAACAAAAAACCCTAGGTCATTGAAATCCACTTATACAGTAAAAGACAACAAAATCTTTTATTTTCTTCTTAGCCCATGTTTTTTAAAAGATTGTTGGTATAAAGACATAAACTCTGTGTGAACACTGCTGGAGGAAAACAGAAACAAATTTTATTTTTGAAAAGTTAAATATTCCCTAATTTTTTATTCCTGGTACCACTACCACAATTTACAGGGCAATATATCTGATGTAATGCAAAGAAAAAGACAAAGCTACAACAGATAAAAGACCTCAGGAATGTAACATCTAATTGACATTGCTGCTGTTGCTGCTGCTGCTGCTGCTGCTGCTAAGTCGCTTCAGTCGTGTCTGACTCTGTGCGACCCCATAGACGGCAGCCCATCAGGCTCCACCATCCCTGGGATTCTCCAGGTAAGAACACCGGAGTGGGTTGCCATTTCCTTCTCCAATGCATGAAAGTGAAAAGTGAAAGTGAAGTCGCTCAGTCGTGTCCGACTCTTAGTGACCTCATGGACTGCAGCCTGCCAGGCTCCTCCGTCCATGGGATTTTCCAGGCAAGAGTACTGGAGTGGGGTGCCATTTCCTTCTCCAATGCATGAAAGTGAAAAGTGAAAGTGAAGTCACTCAGTCATGGCCGACTCTTAGCGACCCCATGGACTGCAGCCCACCAGGCTCTTCCGTCCATGGGATTTTCCAAGCAAGAGTACTGGAGTGGGGTGCCATTGCCTTCTCTGTAATTGACATTACATTGCATTAATCAGTAGCTGCACTTTTTGCAAACTGTGGATATAACAGTCCTGAACAGAAGGGTTTCCTCTTTAAGCTGCAGTAACTTTTCTGACTATGGATCATCATTCTTTCTGTGGCAGATTTTTACAGTTTCGCTAATGCATTTGGGACAACTGTCTCAAAGTAACCTGCAGCTTTTCTGACAACTCCTCACTCTCTCTCCTGCTAAGAACTGTAGTCCTTTTCTTCTGAGTTTTTGGAATTTTCTGCTACCATATCCACCACTTCCACCACCAGATCCATAACTGCCACCATGGGGACTGCCCGAGCTTCTTCCACCAAAACTGCCCCCTTTCATGGGTCCATAATTTGATTGCTGTTGTCAATTATAATTTCCAAAATCATTAGAGTTTCCACCATCACCATAGTTGCCTCCAAAATGTCCTCCTTCATCGATACCATCATATCCTCCACCACAACCACCATATCCACCACCTTGGTTTCCATATCCTGGTCTACCACCACCATAGCCTCCTCTACTACTATAACCAGGATCACCGCCATAGTTGCCACCATCACCTCCAAATCCACTATATCCACCATCACCTCCTCCATAACTCCCTCTGCTGCCACCACCTCCATCACCATAGCCTCTTCTTCCACCAAAGTTTCCACCACCTCCAAAGTTTCCTCCATGACCCATAAAGTTGCCAGATCCACCTCCACAACCTCTTTGTCATCCAGCAGATTGCATCTCTTGTTTAGAAAGGGCCTTTTTTAAAAAATGAAGTCACACAGCTCATGAGTGTTCAAACTGAATTCGGTCCCAGCCATAAACACTGAATAAGCTTCACCAAAGTTCAAAATCTGTCTTTATTCAAAGAGGGAGTTCAAGTACTTATGATTAAAGTATCTCATTTCTTCAGAGTAAGAAAAATAAATGCTATTCTAGAATTACTGTCAGTGGGGAGTTTTAAGTGAAGTGAAGTGAAAGTCGTTCAGTCACGTCCGACTCTTTGCTACCCCATAGACTATACAGTCCACGGAATTCTCCAGGCCAGAATACTGGAGTGCGTAGCCTTTCCTGTCTCCAAGGGATCTTCCCAATCCAGGGATAGAACACAGGTATCCCACATTGCAGGTGGATTCTTGCAGCTGAGCCACAAGGGAATCCTGGGAAGTTTTAACTGGGGCATTAAAACCCCTGTTTTATAGGCTCCTAGATTACAGATCTACTTGGGTCCAGCTTTTATACACATATGGTTTTGCCTCTAAATCCTGGAAAATAATGCAAAGAAAAATGTGTTTATCTAGATCTGTTTGTAAAACAGAATTCTTAGCTGAGACAAAGTTTGTCAGTGAAGGGCATCCCAGTCTAACTTCCTTTCCTTTTGGCTAACTGTTGACTGTTTAATTCTGAATAATGTGTATATGGTGATTATATTTTTTTTGTACTTTACTGTATTATTATTTTTTTAATTTAAGAAAATAAAAGGCAATGTGATTTTGCCCCTTTTCTGTCTTTTCAGAAATGCCTTGCAGAACATAATGACAGCTTAAGATATACAGCAAAGATTGTTTGCATTAAACAATTTAATTCTCCAGCTGTCCTGGTACCCAGTCTAACTTTCTATCCCCTCTATTCAAGAGGGAGATCCCCAAACATTCACACATTCCTTTTTTTTTCTAAAGTGAACTTCCCCTCCAGTGTTAAGCAGAGTTGTTTAAAATAACACTTGCTATTGTTAACTAAAAGCAAACGAACAAAAATATTTGATATCATCTTTAAGTGCTAAAAGATAGGAAGTGATTTCTTCAATGATGATAACAATGATAAATTCTTACACAGTCTTTACTCTCTTCCAAGTGCTTTCCAAATATTAACTCACTGGATCCCACAACTCTATGAAGTAGGTGACAAAACTTGAGACCAAGAGGTTAGGCACCACATCCAAGGTCACAGAGCAGTGACTGGATTTGAGTCCAGGCAGTCCAGGCCAAAAGGAAGTCCAGCCTCCGAGGGTGAGTCTGGAGAATCGGGTAGTTTTCCAAAGCTTCCAGGGATTCTAATGAGCGGTCAGGACTGAGAACCATGCATTAGCAAGCATCAGAACCATCTGGAAGGTGCATTAAACCACAGATGGCTGGGCTCCCAGGGTTTCTGCCTGAGGGGTTCCCAGGTGATATTGGTACCATTGGTCTAGGGACCACACGTGGAGAGCAGTAGATCCAGGACACTTAGAAGAGTGACTCCTGGTGCCTTGCTCTTTAAGTTGTATATCATACTACCTGGCTGCATTTGAAAAGAGAAACAATGAGTGGTGGTGACCTCAGGGAAAAAAGTCAACTTTGTCAAGCTTTATTATCTTTGCCTAACTGGCTGTAACTCCCACCTGCGACTGTGGACACAAACAACTCTCTAATCAATGTGTGTATGCTAAATCACTTCAATCATGTTCAACTCTTTGTGACCCTATGGACCCTAGCCTGCCAAGCACCTCTGTTCATGGGATTCTCCAGGTAAGAATACTGGAGTGGGTTGCCATGCCCTCTTACAGGGGATCTTCCCAACCCAGAGATTGAACTGGCATCTCTTACATCTCGCTCATTGGCAGGTGGGTTCTTTACCACTGTGCCACCGTAAATCAATTTAAAAAGGAACTCAGACTATTGCATTATTTTGTTATCTGTAGTCTCAGTTTTTCGTTTATGGAAAATAGGGTTAATTCCTCCTTCCCTGTTGTGAGGATGTAATAATAAAATAACGTATGTAAACATCCAACACAAGGATGGCAAAATGGTATCTAAGGCGTTTCATGATTTTTAGCAACAACAACAACCACAAAAAAAGCTAAGGAAAACTTACCGGGTAATTTTCTTTTGCAGATTTGTGTGTTTTTATATCTGGAATGTTTTTCTCAAAAAGTGCTAGAAGCCACTTCTTGGATTTTGACCAGTTTCTAGGTGAGAAAGAATACATGTATAAATTAACTGAAAAGCACTCTAGAAGTAATAGATCACAGCAGAAAAGGGACACTATCTATGGAATCTTAATTCTCCAAACGTCCTCTTTTTCAGTGGGAACTTCATGAGAGGTCTTCCTTCAGATTTATCAGTACCCAAGGAAAACTGAGGGGGCAAGGCAGCCACATTTTAGTATCTTTTGCAAAGAAATGCTTGCATTCCTAGGAGATAGGTGCTGAATGAGAAAACAGGGCCGACGACTTGCTCAGCCTAAGTTTACTCTGGCTGTTGCCAGTCTCAGGAGGATGAAAAACTAGCACAGCGACCTGTGATTAGGTTAAATGAGGTAAAGCAAACTGACTAAGAGCAAAATTTTTAATCTTTTCTGACCAGTCATCAGTGTAGACCAACTGCCAAGAAACTAAAAAAAAAAAAAAAATCACAGTACTTTCTAATCAAAGTGTTTCATAAACTTTTATCTGAGCCAATCGTGAGAAATACAATTGACCACAACTACTGTTGCCTCAGGGGAGAATATGGACAAAGTCTGATTCTGACCCAAGTCACACGTGATAATGCAGAAATGACTGGTAAGAGTAAGCTGGAAATGGCATAGAAGGGAAACGACACAGAAGGTCTCAAAACAGGCTCTTCATCTCGTTCTCGTATTCTCCCCTTCCCCTCTTGTTTTTGCTCCTCAAAATGAGACTGAAGAAGTAATCCACCACTTTTCCTTAGTTCCTCCCTCAACTCACACACACACACCTAACTGGTCGTAAGAATTAGCTTCTGTCTCTTCCACGTAAACTGCTATTACATCTACTTAGAACAAAGACAGGAGTGACAAATATTAACGGCTGAGGGGAGCTTGAAAAGGGAATTAGTACAGGAAACAGCTGTGTACCTGAGGAGGCATTCTGGCAACTGGGACCCATATTCGAAACCTTCATCGTAAGCTTGAAAGTGCTGATGAAACTCCCTGATTTTCCTCTCGTCTGTGGGAAACAGACCTTTTTTAAAGAGTATGTTCACTGTCACTGGGTAAAGCAGGTGCCTGCAAAGATAGAAACACATAAAATGTCAGAGCCAATGACCAAGGAAGAAAGGCACGGGATACAAGGAGCTATTACTGAGCAGCTGTATACTAGGGGCGGACAATCAAATGTGGGGCTGCCAAGGCCGCAGTGGTAAAGAACCTGCCTACCAATGCAGGAGACATCAGAGACGTCAATTCGATCCCTGGGTTGGGAAGATCCCCTAGAAGAGGAAATGGCAACCCACTCCAGTATTCTTGCCTGGAGAATTCCATGGACAGAGAAGCCTGGTGCGCTACAGTCCATGGGGTAGCAAAGAGTCAGATACAACTCAAGGGACTTAGCACACACGCATGCACGCAATCATATGTGATAAATTTAGTGGGGGGAAGTCACTCTTAAGAGCTTTTAATATTTGGTTACTGTGCTCAAGATAACTTGGGGGTAAAATTGGGGTCTTATTTATCTAAAGATTTTCAAATGCTTTCTAAGCAAGTATTGTTCGATCCTGATAAATGTGAGCTTAAAACTCTTAGGTGGTGCTTCAGGGGGGCTCTGAAGAGCTCTGGTACCATAGTTCTTCACATTTCAGCACAGAAAGAATTCAGCGAGAGGCAGAGTGATAGATAAGGAGTGACTTATTAGGATAGGATGCTTGTGAGGCTTACGAGTAGTGGGTCAGAGGAGGCTACAACCCAAGAACTTACTGGGCTACAGTTTTATAATCAAAGGAAAAGTGGGGAAGCTGAGAAGACCTTCTTTTTCTTGAGCAGATGTCATGCTTCCATCATCAGTTCCTCCTGCTGGTTGGGCAGGGGAGTTTTCTTGTCCCTACATGGTCAAGCTACGTCCATAAATTATTGTTTTTTATGTGTACAGAGAGCGTGTCCTAACTTACTGAGCTCACTGAGCTGGAAGAGGGTCTCATGCCACCATTGTTATATTGTTTGGGGGCATGTCTTGTGCTTCTGTGCACGGTTTTGCTGTCTTGTGCTTCTGTGCACGGTTTTGCTGCTAAGCAAGCCTGCCTGGTTTCATGGTTACGTAAATCTGTTTTCTTGAGTAATCATTAACTTACAGGGGCCTCCCACATTTTATTCTACTTGCAATCCCCGAGTGGGATTAACTATTTAATCACCTACTTTGTCCCTATACTCTGTCCTCATCAAGCTGATACACAGAAAAATTCAACACAATTTCAACAAGCATTTATTTTTAGCAAATAACAACAATAACCAAGATACTGCTCTTACCTTTAGACAGCAGCAAAAAAATAACCAAACAAAGAATCAAGGGCAATATTAGTCACCAAATTCCTATATCTCCCAGGATCTTATGACTTTGAACCATACTGAAAATTCAAATGAAGTAGTGAGAAATGGAATATTTCCTGCCATATCAGTAAACAAAGGATATCATAGTCATCAGCACCTATAGCCACCACTGATGGTGAGCTGGCGAGCCCTGAGGAAACTCAGGAAGGAAAAGAATACCTGCCATCTGGCAGCCCTCAGACTGCAGCCACTCCCTGCGGGGAGCCCCAGGAGCCTCAAGATGTGAAAACACGGGATATTAGCCCCAGAGAGCTGAGGTGCCTATCAAATGAATGATTTCAGTAAGCCCAGGCTCTTGCATATTCCCAAACATAGAAAAGTGCTAAATTCCTGAGATATGTGGTTTTCTTTGATTAATAAAAATCTTCTGATAGATGTTCAGACTACCTGTCCTTTGTTGCAAAACTTCTATATGACCTGGCTCCTGGTCTCACCTTTTCAGAGCAGTTCTCTAAGGGTAACTCAAGATGAAGTTGAAGTTTTAGGGCTTGAAATCCTAAAAATTCCCACCAAACAAAACATAACTCTCAGCTTTTAGGTTGTGAATATTTCTGAAGTCTACGTTATCTGTTATCAGTAAGTTTTCCCTCAAGTGAATAAAATTACTGGGGAATATTTATGTAAAAGAATATCAAATATTATTAATATGTTCTAGATTAGTAACACTAAGTACTGTTTCTTCCATTTTTGTTTGCCATCTCTCCTTTACAGAAAATTCTCAGCATCTCCTTCTGTCACAGTCCCAAAGTTATTCAAGAATCTGTTTTGTTTTGTTGTATACATTAGGCATGTCAAAAATTTGGCTGGTTGGTTGTTTTCATTTTTTTTTTTTTTTCCTGTCTCTATTTCTAGACTTCTAACAAAATGTTAAATGTTGTTGTGCTTTACGAGTCTGAAC
The DNA here is from genome assembly GCF_027580195.1 of Bos mutus. Classification (NCBI taxonomy): domain Eukaryota; kingdom Metazoa; phylum Chordata; class Mammalia; order Artiodactyla; family Bovidae; genus Bos; species Bos mutus. The sequence goes on along the minus strand of NC_091639.1, from coordinate 30,049,325 downwards.
AGTTGAATCCTGCCTCCAGTATCAGGGCATCCCCCTGAGATGGAAAAGTGCCTCACTGGTAACTTCAATTTACCAAATCTCCCTGCATGTGGCGGGGATTTTTCACATGGCTCCCATGCTCAGCCCTGACATTTGTCAGAAAGCTCCAGAACATAACTGAGCGCTACCTGGCTCCCCATACTGTCCTTTCCTGTCTCACTGTCTCAGCATCTCTGCTCTCAGAGGACTCTGGGCTCAGTCCTGAGGCCCATGGTGGCTTTGGCTCAGCCACCTTGCGAAGTCTCACAAACATCTCCTGGAACCTTGTCCTCTACTTTGCAATCCTCTCCTCTCTCCTCTCCTCTCAATGTCCTCTTGTTCTAATAATCACAAATTGCACTGAATGCTTTATCAAAATTCTGATGGATACATGACAATTATATGAAGGAAACTCATGTAGAACATACAGAATTGTAAGGAATGACTAAGATGAAATTATTATATATGCCTGCTAAGTTGCTTCAGTTGTATCTAACTCTTTGTGACCCCATGGACTGTAGCCTGCCAGGCTCCTCTGTCCATGGGATTCTCCAGGCAAGAATACTGGAGTGGGTTGCCATGCCCCACTCCAGGGGATCTTCCCAACCCAGGGATTGAACCCATCTCTTACATCTCCTGCACTGGCAGGCAGGTTCTTTACCACTAGCGCCGCCTAGGATCTATTGATTTGTTTGCTTAACTTCAAATTGAAGTACTAAATGAAAACTGCCCATTAATTAGAATGTAAAAGATCAACAGAATGTTTTAATTGCTTAGTAAGGTAGATTTCATAATCCACCACATAGTATTTCAGGTCCAACATACAGGCTTCAAACTTTCTTACTCCAAAAAAAGAAAACAAAACAAAAATAACAAGGCACTGATTTACCTCATAAACTTGTTCAGGTCTGTGGTCCCGTGAGTACCTAAATTCTGCAACTGTTCCTGTAATTCTTCAGTCAATTGTCCAGTGAATTTGTATAGGTTGAAAATCCCCATTTTCCCTTTCACCGTGATATAAAGTTTCTCGTGCAGTTTTAAAAAGATATTCTTTGCGATGGATGCTATAAACAGAGAAAACACTTTTCAAAAGAAGCAACCCCTTCTTAAAGTAAACAGTCAATATGTCTTGATCAGCAGGAACTAGAGCCAAAGGTGAAGAGTCAACATAGACTGTGAGATGGTGAAAGCCTTAACAAAGTTTGCAAGACCTTCTACCCTCTTTCCAGCTCTCCAATGGTATTTCCAGTGTCTTCGCCCTCCAAATATATATTCCAGGTAAAACACACTCTTTTTTACATCTCACCATCTTCATGAGCTGTTCTATCTGCTCTGAATGTTATCTATTTTTGACAACAACCCTCTCTTCCCTTACACGCCTATAAGATATACATTTCTCCTTCTGACTTCTTTTCTCCTTTAAGTATCTTAAATATTGTCTCCACCAGCAGGATCTTCCTAACTCCATGAATAGCTTTGGCCCCACTGTTTCCCCCACCCCGTTTTTTTTTAGACTTTTTTTTTTATGGTGGATCATTTTTAGTCTCTACTGAATTTATTACAATATTGTTTTTGCTTTATGTTTTGGTTTTTTGGCCATGAGGCATGTGGGATATTAGCATCCAGACCAGGAATCAAACCTGCATCCCTTGGATTGGAAGGTGAACGCTTAACCACTGGACGACCAGGGAAGTCCCCACACTGTTCCATCGTTCCCTTTATCTCAGTGTTCATGCTCCTTTCATGACACACCTGGTCTGGTCTGGGTGTTAAAGAGTATGAATTTTTGAACTCATTATTCCTTTATATTTTTCTTTAATCCTCTTTAATTATCTTCAAAATAAGTTTTTTAAAAACTAATTTTTAATTTTATATTTCATCATCCTATTATATGTAGGTTACATTTCACATAAATTAATGAAAAATAATTTGTAGATTTCTTGACTATGTATCATCTCTGTGGTAGGGGTATGTTTAAAAGGAATGAGAAGCTGGCTCATGAGTAAATATTAAGATATTTTATCTGTTAAATAGAAATATTTAAACACGAAAGTCCCCCGGGGGGGGCAGAGCTGAAAAAAAAAAAATGTGATCATTTCAATATACCTCTGATACCTAAGTTGGTATATTTTTCTGAAGGAATATGTGAATTTACAGATCAAGAATCTTCCAAGTATTTATATTTCTTTGATCTGGAATGCCACAGTCAAGAAGCATTAAAGAGTCAAAAATGTTATCAACATGTTGTGATTTTTCATGCAAGCAACAAAAAATAATAATCATGCTATTGATCTAACACCCTTGAAAACAAACTTTTATGTCTTAATGGCAAGAAATGCATAAAAGAAGCTATAGGAAAAGGAACCTAAGGAAGAAGCCAAAAAAAGAAGCCAAGAGAAAGATGTTAGAAGCAAGCATAGGCATTGTGAAAGCAGAGAAAAGAACCAGGTGTGAAATGAACCAGCTCTGTATTCCTGGGAAGACAAATGGCCTTAGCATGCATGTTCACATCCTGGGGAGAAATAAAGGCAGACAGTCACACTGAAAGTATGCTGATTGAGTCCAGCAGTCTCTGAGGATGAAGAAAGAAAGGGCACCAATTATATGAAGCCAAGCCCCACTCACCTTAATAACCCTGTGGACTACGTCAGGAAATGCCACAGTAAAGAGCTTACTGGGGCTTCCTTGGTGGACCAGGGGTTAAGAATCTGCCTTCCAATGCAGGGGATGTGGGTTTGATCCCTGGTCAGGGAACTAAGATCCCTCATACTGTGGGGTAACTAAAGGCACACACTGCAACTAGGGAGCCGATGACACAAAGAGGTCTCCTGCCCTGCAACAAAAGATGGAGCACAGCCAAAATAAAGGAGCGGGGCTTACTCGGTGGTGCAGCATGAGATCAAACAAAGAGCAATAGCCTGTAAAATATATGCACAGCAGCATAACAGAGTCAGTGACATCTTGGGGGCTGTTAACAGGATATGAATTCCAATATTTTCCCAAGTAAACGTGAGGTGACCTTATCTTTTACATGCCTTGTGGAGATCCTAATGTTTGACACTACAAATAATTCATTTTTAGGGCTTGGTTCAGATGGTAAAGAATCCACCTGCAATGCAGGAGACCTGCCTTTGACCCCTGGGATGGGAAGATTCTCCTGGAGAAGGGAATGGCTACCACTTCAATATTCTTGCCTGGAAAAACCCATGCACAGAGGAGCCTGGCAGGCTATAGTCCATGAGGCCACAAAGAATTGACACAACTGAGCGACTAAGCACACAATTTGTTTTTCAAAGGCCAAACTCATCACAAACTCTTTTCTATCCCTACTCTAAAGAATAAAATAGTGGGTCTGCCTCATTTTTGATAGAGGAGTGAAGATGTGCTTGTTACCTAGAACTGCCCTTGGGATTCCATGTTGTATTTCAAATGGCCTATCTGAAAATACTGTTTACCTGTATGATAGACGGGATTTTGCACTGCTAGTTCAAAATTTATTTCTTTGGATTTTAGAAACACATTAATTCCCTCTTCTTCAGTAACAAAGGTCATTCGGGTGCCCATAACAATGACTGTAAATACTGGTCCATACTGAAAGAAAACACATAAGTAGAGATCAGATTAGTAAGCATTTCTAATAGATAAGTTACTGGACATGGATTATGCTTAAGACAGAGTTCCTCAAGAACCCCGATACTGAAATTACAGTCAAGATAAAAACTATTAAGATTATGTATAATGTATGTGTGCTCAGTCGCATCCAACACTTTGCGACCCCATGGACTATAACCTGCCAGGCTCCTCTGTCCACGGAATTTTCCAGGCAAGAATACTGGAGTGGCTTTCCATTTCCTAGTAATTAGTTATAAATTTTGATTGATGGAGTGAAATTTAATTATATAAATCCTAATTTATTCTGTCATAATATTTAACCTTCCTTTTGATCGTATTTTTATTTGTTTGCACCTTCCATTCTGGCAGTAGGAAATAATACTCAGAAATAATTGTTAGAAATTAGGTTAAACACTGTGATATTCCAACACTGTTTTCAAGATACCTGGAGGGTTATAAGCAACCTATGGCTGAACTTTGTTCAAGAAAAAGATAAACTGCTGACTGATTTCATTGTCAATCTCTGGCCACTCAACAATGTCTACAGTAGAAAGTTCTGTAGTGTTCACTTTCTCCCTTTCCAAAATGACTCACCTGTTCACCCTGCCCAACCCTCTCCATTATGAGTGTTCCTGTAACTCACTGGGGAAAAATGAGCACTCTCAGCTTCTCACCACCAGGGCAAAGAATTGTACCCATTTGTACTCATTCTCCATGCTTCCCCTCAAGTCAACAGATGGAGGGTCCTGCCCCTGGGAAATGCCCACTCTCCTTCACTTGTGATATGGAGTCCACAGTCTCTTTGTTCTTCATGGATACCTTCTCTCTCATACACCATCAGTTGCGCCTTTTCTATCAGATCACTCCTGTTGCTGCTGCTGCTGCTGCTGCTTCTAAGTCGCTTCAGTCGTGTCTGACTCTGTGCGACCCCACAGACGGCAGCCCACCAGGCTCCCACGTCCCTGGGATTCTCTAGGCAAGAACACTGGAGTGGGTTGCCATTTCCTTCTCCAATGCATGAAAGTGAAAAAGTCAAAGTGAAGTCACTCAGTCGTGTCCGACTCTTTGTGACCCCATGGACTGCAGCCTACCAGGCTCCTCCGTCCATGGGATTCTCCAGGCAAGAGTACTGGAGTGGGGTGCCATTGCCTTCTCCCCAGATCACTCCTAGGAGCCTACAAACATCCTCTAGTGCAGAGTTTGGCTTCAGGAGTCCACAACTTTACTGGGAGAAAAAGATATTATTTTCACTGGCCTCTAATTATAATTTAACATTTTCTTCAATTATGAATGGAGGCAATAAACCACAATCTTCCCCACAACTCTAACCTCAAAAGAGCTTACTGTTCCAATTGTACTTTTTTAGATTTGGTGTCTATTTGGCATCCATTCATCACAGGGTCAATTACATTAGCTACATTTTCTTTTTTCTTTTTCTATTCAAATGATGACTCTTAAATTCTCTTGAATGTTCTCTAGAATACATTTAAATAACCAGAGGTAAAATACAAAGGGTTGATTAAGATGTATTTTTATTTTCTTAGAATACTCAAAATGAACACATTTAAACACAAACCAATCTCATATTTCAAAAGAAAAGTATAGGCAGCACAAATGGAGGAGAAGAGGAACCATTACATTAAGAACATTTTAATTGTTTTTAAGCCATACAAGTCTTTCAAATTCCACTAACAAAAAAGTATTTTATAGCTTCTATCCAAAATTTACAGAAGTCCCAAATTGATACGATTCTTTTGTCTTCTTGAGCTATGTTTTCTTATTCATGATGTTCAGTTTTGGAGGCCTCACGATGTTGTTGTTGAGTTGCTAAGTCAAGTCCAACTCTTTTGCGATTCCATGGTCTGTATGTAGCCTGCCAGGCTCCTCTGTCCATAGGACTCCCCAGGCAAGAATACTGTAGTGGGTAGCCATTTCTTTCTCCAGGGGATCTTCCCGACCCAGGGATCGAACTGGCAGGCAGATTCCTTACCACTGAACCACCAGGGAAGCCCAGTGGCCTCACTACTGGGTAGAAATGGCTCTCTCAGAGCTAGCTGATAATTAGAGAGAGCAAAGGATTCAGCCAACCAGGAACATACCTTTCATATGGAAGTCAACCCATCTTGAGTCTATATCACCAACCCCTTCCTGGTCTAACTCTGACACAGCCAAGCCAGTATGATCCCTGCCCTAAATCATCCCAGAAAAAGTCACTGGGCATCTGGAGACCAACCCTAGAGCTCAAAGCCCCAAGAAACTCTTCAGAGTCGTCAGTCCTAAACTGTCTACCCTGCTTTGCCTTGCTTTCCGGAGGAAACTCCAACAAATGCTGTGCATGGGGCTTTTTCTGTTCCATCTTCTGCATCTTGACTGACAGAGTTCTTTCTGCTGTGGCCTTGCCTAGCACACAGTGACCCTTGCCTTGGACCCATGAGTTTTATAACCTTCTTCCTTCAAAGGCTCATTCTCATTTCCTCCTGTGGCCACACTGACTTTCCCGGACCACATTCAACATGTATATTTTTGGAACCACCACCCATACTTTTATATCCCATTATAGTAAATTGATGCTTTCAAATTGTGGTGCTGCAGAAGACTCTTAAGAGTCCCTTGGACAGAAAGGGGGTCAAGCCAGTCAATTCTTAAGGAAATCAACCCTGAATAGTCATTAGAAGGACTGAATCTGAAGCTGAAGCATCAATACTTTGGCCATCTGATACAAAGAGACAACTCTTTGGAAAAGACCCTGATGCTGGGAAAGACTGAGGGCGGGAGGAGAAGGGGGCGACAGAGGATGAGATGGTTGGCTGGCATCACTGACTCAATGGACACGAGTTTGAGCAAACTCTGGGAGGTAGTGAAGGACAGGGAAGCCTGGCATGCTGCAATTCGTGAGGTGGCAAAGTGTCGGACATGAGTTGGTGACTGAACAACAACAGTTATTATGAATATCTCAAAGTACCGTCAGGCTCATAGTACTTCAATATGAGTCATTTCCAGATCTGCATGGCATGTGATCATTCCTGGAACACACTGTTGAATGCTATTAGGCAATTATGGGCCTAATAGCTGATACCCCAAAATAGTGAAGCCTCATATTTTTCCATTAGTGATGCAGACATCTACGTTGCTTCCCAGGTTCCCTACCTTCAGTGGTTTATTACTGAACACTTAGAAGAAGATGAATCATTTTCATTGTTGAAGGTTTGCTCAAGTGAGAATTCTTAAGTTTCCATCAGGAAAGTGGCCTTTGGCAACATGTACAGGCACTCTGGCCACATTATAGGTAATATTGTCCATCTCACTTGATAGTAAGTCCAAGTTCTAGTTTCTCAAGCCTAACTTTTTAGAGTCACCTCGGACCCTTTTCATTCCTTCACACACCACGTTCCATTCACCAGGAAACCCTGCTGCTTCCACCTTTAAGAGAGATCCAGTCACTTCTCCACCTTCCACTGCTATCACCATGGTACAAGCCAGCAGGGTCTCAAGCGTGAATTCTTACCAAAACCTTCAAATCATCTTTTTTCTTTTAGTTTTATGTTTTTATTTTTAACGGAGTGCCCAAAGTGACCGCTTAAAATTTAAATCAGATCACATTACTCCTCTGCTCAAAACACAAAGTTTCCCACTTCACTCTAAGTTACAATGTTCTCTTAATAATCTGTAATAACCTATATGGGAAAAGAATTTGAAGACGAATGAATATATGAACATGTATAACTGAATAACTCTGCTGTACATCTGAAACTAACACAACATCAACTATACCCTAATGTGTGCGTGCATACTTAATTGCTTCAGTCTTGTTCGACTCTTTGCAACCCTACAGACCATAGCCCACCAGACTCCTCTGTCCATGGGATTTCCCAGGTAAGAATACTGGAGTAGGTTGCCATGCCCTCCTCCAGGGGATCTTCCTGACCCAGGGATCAAACCTGTGTCTTAAGTCTCCTGTACTGGGAGGTAGGTTCTTTCTTTACCACTAGCGCCACCTGGGAAACCCCATAATCTAATCTAAAATAAAAATTAAATTAAAAAAATACACTGATATTTTGATCTGATCAGTTACTCCACAGATATACTGGCACACATAGAAATGACATTTGTTGCTACATTATTTATAATAGTGAAATATGGAAAACAAACCATGTCAATCATTAGATGACTATCTAAGTGAACTATGACTCAAGGAATATTCTGCAGCTTTTAAAACAAATGCAGATGCTTTTGTGTCTGTGTAGGATGAAAGAAAAGAGGGGTAGATTACAAAAATCATATTTTTAAAGGCATCAGAGAGTTGGGGAAATAATAAGATCTAAATGGACTAAAACTCCTCCAAGAATAGGAGTGAACTGATTTAGTGACTAGGTCACTATTTCCCTGGTAGCATCTGTGAATTCTGGGTATGGACCAGGTCAGGTCTGAAATAGGCACATTTGAAAAACCTACAGGTAGTAAGAAATTTAATGCTGCAACATTGAACACTTTTTCCCGAATATTAGGAAAAAGACAAGCTTATCTATGTATACCATTTTTATTCAACGATATATTAGAAGTTTCTCTTTATGTTGGAGAAGGGAACGGCTACCCACTCCAGTATTCTGGCCTGGAGAATTCCAGGGACTGTATAGTCCATGGGGTCGCAAAGAGTTGGACACGACTGAGCGACTTTCACTTCACTTCACTTCTCTTTATGTAAGAAAAAGAAATAAAAGGCATAAAGATCAGAATACGGGAAATAAACTTATCTGTTTGTAGGATATATTGTGTATGTCTAAAAATCCTAGGAAATCTACCAAATAACTACTGGAATAATAAGTGAATTTGGCAAGATAAGAGAATACAAAACAAAAACAATTATATCTTTTATGTGCCAGAGTGACATCACTGGAAAACAAAAGTGGAAACAATTTATGGACTTCCCTGGGCATCCAGTGGTTAACACTGCACTTCTAAGGCAGGGGGTGCAGGTTTGATCCCTGATCAGGGAACTAAGATCCCCATATGCCTGCTATGCAGTGCAGCCAAGGGGAATAAAAAGTGAAAACAATTTCTGCAATATCCTCAAGGTATCTACAATAGCCTCAAGAATATTAAATAGTTCAGAAAAATAATTAACAATCACAGGCAAGACTCCCATCATTAGAAACTACAGAATATGCCTAAAAAAGTTATATAACAAATGGGAGATACGGCAGTTATAGAAGACAATAGCATTAAAAAGTCAATTTTTCTGTAGACTTAACAAACTTCCAATTATATTTCCATCAGTTTTTATTACTGATATTGCCAAGCCAATTTAAAAATTTATATTAAAATGCAAATAATCTTAAATGCATTTTCATACTGTTCATGGGGTTCTCAAGGCAAGAATACTGAAGTGGGTTACCATTCCTTTCTCCAACAGACCACGTTTTGTTTTTTGTTTTTTTTTTTTTTTTTTTAATTTTATTTTTAAACTTTACAATATTGTATTGGTTTTGCCAAATATTGAAATGAATCCACCACAGGTATACATGTGTTCCCCATCCTGAACCCTCCTCCCTCCTCCCTCCCCATACCATCCCTCTGGGTCGTCCCAGTGCAGCAGCCCCAAGCATCCAGTGTCGTGCATCGAACCTGGACTGGCGACTCGTTTCATACATGATATTATACATGTTTCAATGTCATTCTCCCACGTTTTGTAAGAACTGTCCACCGTGACCCGTCCATCCTGGGTGGCCCTACATGGCATGCATGGCTCATAGTTTCATTGAGTTAGACAAGGCTGTGATCCAAGTGATCAGTTGGGTTAGTTTTCTGTAATTGTAGTTTCCATTCTGTCTGCCATTTGATGGATAAGGAAAAGAGCCTTTGGAAGCTTTCTGATAGGAGAAACTGGCTGCTGGGGAATCTGGGTCTTGCTCTGGTGGGCAGGGCCATGCTCAGTAAATCTTTAATCCAATTGTCTGTTGATGGGTGGGGCTGTGTTCCCTCCCAATTGTTTGGCCTAAAGCCAAACTATGGTAGGGTTAATGCTGGTAATGGCGACCTCCTTCAAAAGGACTTATGCCAGACTACAGAATTCAGTGTCCCTGACTCCATGGCAGGCCACTGTCAACTCACGCCTCTGCTGGTGACTCCTGGACACATACAGACACTGGTTCAGTCTCTTGTGAGGTCACTGCTCCTTTCTCCTGGGTCCTGGTGTGCACAAGGTTTTGTTCATGCTGTCCAAGAGTATGTTTCCCTAGTCCTATGGAAGTTTGGTAATCAAATCCCTCTGGCCTCCAAAGTCAAATTCCCTGAGGGTTCTCAGTCCCTCTCCAGATCCCCAGATGCTGGAAAACCTGTTGTGGGCCCTAGAACTTTCACAACAGTGTGAGAACTTCTTTGACATAACGGTTCTCCAGTTTGTGGGTCGTCTGCTCAGTGGCTCTATGGTGGGACACACACGCAGAGCCTCCCACGTCTGCTGCAGCCTAAGCCCCTATCCCTGCAGCAGGCCACTGCTGACCCATGCCTCCACAGGAGACACCCAAATACTCAAAGGCAAGTCTGGCTCAGTCTCTTGTGGGGTCCCTGCATCCTGGTGCCCACAAGGTTTTGTTTGAGCCACAGTTAGAACTGGTCATGGAACACCAACCGGTTCCAAATTGGGCAAGGAGTACGTCAAGGCAGCATATAGTCACCTTGCTTATTTAACTTATATGCAGAGTACATCATGTGAAATGCCCAACTGGATGAAGCACAAGTTGGAATCAAGATTGCCGGGAGAAATATCAATAACCTCAGATATGCAGATGACACCCCCCTTATGGCAGAAAGCAAAGAGGAACTAAAGAGCCTCTTGATGAAAGTGAAAGAGGAGAGTGAAAAAGCTGGCTTAAAACTCAACCTTCAAAAAACGAAGATCATGGCATCTGGTCCCATCACTTCATGACAAATAGATGGGGGAACAATGTAAACAGTGACAGACTTTATTTTTCTGGGCTCCAAAATCACTGCAGATGGTGACTGCACCCATGAGATTAAAAGACGCTTGCTCCTTGGAAGAAAAGCTGTGACAAACCTAAACAGCATATTAAAAAGCAGAGACATTACTTTGCCGACAAAGGTCCGTCTAGTCAAAGCTATGGTTTTTCCAGTAGTCATGTACAGATGTGAGAGTTGGACCATAAAAAAAGCTGAGCACCCAAGAATTGATGCCTTTGAACTGTGGTGTTGGAGAAGACTCTTGAAAGTCCCTTGGACTGCAAGGAGATCCAACCAGTCCATCCTAAAGGAAATCAGTCCTGAATATTCACTGGAAGGACTGATGCTGAAGCTGAAATTCCAATACTTTGGCCACCTGATGCAAAGAACTGACTCATTGGAAAAGACCCTGATGCTGGGAAAGATTAAAGGCGGGAAGAGAAGGGGACCACAGAGGATGAGACGGTTGGATGGCATCACTGACTCCATGGACATGAGTTTGAGCAAGCTCCGGGAGTTGGTGATGGACAGGGAAGCCTGGCACACTGCAGTCCACGGGGTCGCAAAGAATCGGACACCACTGAGTGACTGAACTGAACTGAACTGAATCTTGAATGCCACATCAATGCCAAAATAGTCAAAGAATTTTCACTACTTGTTTTAAAGATTTACTATAACTGTATTAGTTTTTATTTATTTACTGTATTTATTTACTGTATTAGTGTTAACAAAGGAGTGGGCATTTAATCAACGGAATAGGATAGAAAGGCTAGACATAGATCTACACATATATATCAATTAATCTTTGAAATGCTGCAAAAGGCAATTCAGTGAGGAGAGGAAAGTCCTTCAAGAAATGATACTGAAACAACTGGACATGGAGACGGGAAAAAAGTAAAACTCATCCCTTCTGTACACGTTACAAAAAAATTAACTCTAAGTGGCTCTAGGACCTAAATATAAAATAGAAAGCTATAAACCTTTTAGAAGAAAACAGAATAAACTTTGTGACCTTGCTTGGCCTTCTAAGACAAGCTTTCAGAAACATTCCTAAAGATTTATCAAAATCATATATCTAAGGAAGGCTACAGAAGACCAAGATGTATTTATTTAAAAGACAGTATTTTTCATCTATCAAACTACGGTACTTAGTGTGGGCCAGGATATGAGAGTCAGAACTCTCCTACACTCAAAGGAAAAGAAAAAGGATTCTTACATCATTCTTTAATCCTTACATAATCCCTAGGGGCAACACAATAATATAAACAATTTAATGTCCTTTAGGTAGTCTTACATTTAGGTATTTATTCTGATGAGCTGCCCTAGTGGCTCAGAGGTTTAAGCATCTGCCTGCAATGTGGGAGATCTGGGTTCAATCCCTGGGTCGGGAAGATGCCCTGGAGAAGGAAATGGCAACCCACTCCAGTGTTCTTGCCTGGAGAATCCCAGGGACAGAGGAGCCTGGTAGGCTACAGCTCACGGGGTCGCAAAGAGTCCAGCACGACTGAGCTGCTTCACTTTCACTTTCAGATGAAACAATCAAGTAAGTGCAAAAACTACAAACAGTATAAACACACAGGAACATACACACAAGACTATTAATTGAAGTATTGTTTGAAATAAAGGAAAAAGTTAGCAGCAACCTATATACTATTTTTGAAAGATATATTTAAAAGTGATTTTAAAGACAAAAACATGTACAACAATGATTACTAATATCCTTAGTGTGCAGTGAAAACAGACCTCACCATAATCAAATAGCACCAGCTGAAAATACAGTGCCCACTGTATTTGTAAAGACCAAGTTTGCAAGCCACTTTTACAACTGCCTGGTGTTTATCGATTTGGATACTAATTTATTAAGTGTTTTCATAAATCGAAATTAATTATATTACACTTCTGTCTTCCCAATCATTGAATTTAGTTAATATATATACACTTTAGATTTTTCATCTATGCTGAAGTAACTAGCACTTTTAATTTCTACTTCCAAAAAGGCACTGACAAGCTGTCTTGTATTTCACAACTCATAAAAACCTATTTCTTTAGAAAAATCTTGCATAAGGCAGTTGTTGTTAGTTAACTTACTCATAAATGGCTAGATCGTTTAACTGTGGGCAGTAGGTAGGTTCCCCACGTTCTAACACTGCATTTGAGATGTAACGAAAGAAAATAAAAAAGAATACATTATCTCTTCCGGAAACCCTATGTGCTCAGGCCACATACCTTGATTCTTGCTTTCTCTATAAATTCTAGAGGGGTTTTTCCAAACTCAAATCCAGCTCCAATCCAAGGAATCCAGCCCCTTATGCACGGGGGTCTACGCAAGTTCTTCCACTGAAGAAATAATAAAACAGCAACACAACCTAAGATTATAATCACTGTTGGGGAAATGAATTCCATGTTTTTGTCTAGCACCTTCCTGAGTCAGAGAAGGGAAAAGTCTTGCTTCTTCGCCCTGGAACAGGGCACTCACTCGACCTCCCAACTTTTCCGCTGTGACTTTTGCAGCTTGGTCGACTTCTTAACTGTAGCCTCTTTTCCCCGCCCCAATTTTTAGGTAACTTTTGCAACATCTCTTCCTACCACGTACACGTCTTTTTCAAGTCCTGACTATCCCAGACAGAATGCGGGGGTTGGTTCCAGCTGGGGCGAGAGCAGAGGGTGGAGGCAGGAGCCCTGCTACCATGGAGACCGGGGGAGTGGTTCAGGGCAGCTGGCTTGAGGCCAATCAGAGAACTCAGCTGAAGGGGCGGAGCCACGCGGACTACATTTCCCAGAAGCCTCGGGGGCTTCGAGCTGTTTTCCGCTCCCCATCCACTGGGCTGTTCCAGCCTGGGGCTGCCAGGGAGGCTGCGGGTTCGTTGGGCCCGCCTGGCCGAGCCAAGCTAGAGAAATGATCCCCGCCTCGCTGCGTGTCGCTTGAGAAGGGGCCGCCCTGGCCGGGTGGCAGGCCAGCCGCGGCGCGGGACGCGGGCCAGAAGGGGCGTATCGTCGTCCCGTGCTGCTGCTGAATGTCGACTCCAGACGATGCGGAGAGGCTCTCGCCGCTCGCCCAGAGATGGCCCCGCGCGTGCAAGTTCCTCCTGTCGGGCTGCGCGGCCACCGTGGCCGAGCTAGGTACCCGGCCGTCCAGCCTGGGCCTCCCCCGCTCGACCTCCAGGGGCCGCCCGAGGGTGGGGGGCCGGGCGGGTGGCTTCGTTTCCGAGTGAATGCAACCCTGTCGGTCCACACCTGTCCTGCGGGCAGATATGGCGGGGTGGGGGCAAGGCCAGTCTTGGGAGGAGGAGGAGGGAGTGGAGGTCACGAAGGTTTCTTCCTCCCAGTTTTGTCTCCGTCGGATGTGCTGTTGCGCCTGAATGTGTCCTTTTAGAAGCTTCCTGAGCTGTTACTCCTCTATAGCATCATTTCCCCTTTTGTGAGGATGCCCTTTTTAAAACCACAGTCCGCTTTCCGTCTTTATTGAGGACATCTCTGTTTATATTCTTACCCAGCCTCACTATATCGTTGTGTTTTGGGTCCAAGTTGTGAACTCAACTTGTGGGACTTAAGTTCTTAACCCATTCCTTACCGAGCATCCATCCACTCGGCATCTGCCTGTTGACCTCTTTGAGCTGAACTCAGCTATACTGTGTATACCTTGCGAGAGTCTGAGAGGTTAATATATAAATGCTAAATCCAAGGCAAGGCATCGATTGATCACGACATTATTATAATGACCACAGTGCAGAAGACTGTGGAGATACAGTTAAAAAGACCCAGCCCTGACCTTCTTACAGGTTGGTGGGGAGACATGCAGAGACAGACAGTTAACATTATGCTACTTATTGTAATGGAGGTGTTATTATAAGGGCAGAGAGGATGAACAATTACATCTGCATGAACAAGTCAGAGGGGCTACTTAGAGCGGAGTTATGATGCTCTTGCAAGAACAGGAGATGCTTCTTGCAGGAATTTTATGAGTATAGTGCCCGTGTTTCCCCTGTGAAGCCTTCCCTGTGCATTTTAACATGACGCTTTCATCTTCTTGCCCGTTAAAAAAAAAGAAAGAAAGAAAAAGCAGTAGCTCCAATATGTTATAGTTTGTAAGTGTTCGTTTGCCCTGTTCTAAAACAAGTTTACTTTGTATTTCCAGCAGCGCCAAAACATGATCTCTTTTTTTTGCTCCCAGTGCTCATCCATTCCTGCCCTTTGAACCCTCCTTATTTTTTTCTTTCTGTTCCCCCAAAGCTGAAGAATTATTATACATTGTTTTCACCGAAATACAATTCATCAACTTAAAAAATTTTAAAGCAGATTGCTAAATGATTAGCTATATCCCAGTTTCTTGTTGTTTTTTTTTTAACCCAGTTTCCCCTGTGACCATTGGCTTTTGTAAAGGAAACGTCCTCCTGTTAAAAACTTGTGGAGAATTGTGTGGCGGCGTGGAGTGAGAACCAGGGGAATCAAAATATGAGATAGTTTTGAGTACAAAACGATTTAGGATCAGAACCTGAAGCATTATTTAAGTAACCAGCAAGAAAGTCAAAATTATTTGACGACGCATAATTATGCTAATATAGAAGTGACTATATCTTAAGATTTTGCAGGCTTCATATGTCAGTAAAGCACTGCTTAAATTCTCTGTATGCACACAACTTGTGTTTTAGGAAAACAATCAGCAAGATAATTAACTTTTCCAAAGACCAGTGGTGCAGATTGAATATTCTCATGGAAAAGGCACAGCTATGGTTTTGTATCAGGCGGTGGTCACTGGAAAGACATGGAGTGTCACTAATGTTTATGAACTTATCTGAATCATTGTGCATATAAAGTTATGAGCTTGATCTTCCTTATGTGAGCCAGTTAGCTTCACTTGTTTCAAGGCAAAAGGTCTACCTCTAATTCAAGATGTAATCATTAGGAAAAAAATTTCTAGGATAGTTGGTATTTTGTTAAGGAGGTCATGCAGAAAACTCATCAGTGCTGGGGGAAAAACACTCAACACGTACCTTACTTGAAAGAATATTGAGCCTGCCACCCTTGGGTAGAAAAGAAATGATAAAATCTATGATGCATCTTCTATTTTTCAGACAGTCAGGCCAGTGATTCATCTACACGGGAGATCACCCATGAAATGACAGAATTGAGCTTCGTCTGGCATTTATTAAGAACCTGCCATTCAAAAAAAAAAAAAGAACCTGCCGTATTAGTACAGTATTCTAAAAGTCACGTTGGCTCTTAATCATGGTTGCAGACCAGGGCACATCTTAGACTATAGATACCTGAAATTATTCCCACTGGAAAGCAAAAATTGAGGACAAAAGTAGGTTTTAGATGGACATTTAAAGAAAATGTTCTGAAAAGAACCCAAGGCTTGTCACTTTTTGTTTTCTTTATGGCGCTCTGGGACAGTGATTCTCAAGTTTGGGAGTGTGTCAGAATCCACTGATGTCTTAACCCCATCTGCCTACTGAAATTCCATAGGCATGGGGCTAGGAAATAATGTAATTTTTAACAATCTCCCTACTTGATTCTGATGTATTCTGAAATTTGAGAATCACCGATCTTGTGGTGACTAAAATCTGGGTCCTGTGATTTTCTAAAAAAAATTTGGTTCACTTTTCTGAATGTTATGAGTTTCCCCCTCGTTTTGTTTTTTTCTTGTCTTTGTTGTTATCAGCAACCTTTCCCCTCGACCTCACAAAAACTCGACTTCAAATACAAGGAGAAGCTGCCCTTGCTCGGTTGGGAGATGGTGCAACAGAGTCTGCTCCATACAGGGGCATGGTACGCACGGCCCTAGGGATTGTCCAGGAGGAAGGCTTTCTAAAGCTCTGGCAAGGAGTGACACCCGCCATTTACAGACACATAGGTATTTATCTTGATTCTAGCTGGTGAGCTTGTCATGATTCTGTGTTTGTCTCCTCTGCTTTCCTGTTGAGTTGTGTCCAAAAGCCAGCTAGTTTCCTTCTACTAATGTGATAAATGAATATATAATCTCTTAACCACCAATGCTTATTAAGGAATTATAGCCTCAGGGCTTTATAAATTCATACAAAAGTATTTAGGGATGAACTGTCCCAATGTCATGATATTTTCTAACGCACTCTAAAATAATTGAGGAAAAGAAAAAGCAAGTAAGATGAAAATGTTAGTAATTGATAAATCTCCATGATAGACATAGAGTATTATTTTTCTCTACTTTGCTGTATGCTTGAAAGGATTCCTAATGAAAAGGTTTTTTAAGTTTAAGAAGAAGAAGATGAATCACTACAATTTTTATCAACTTGAGGAACTTTTAAACACAAAATTATTATTATTTTTTTAATATTCTTTGAAATTGAAAATATATTTGAATGCAATGCCAGATCTTACCAGTCTCTGTCCCTTGTGTCCAAGGCCAAGTTGATCTGAAAGACAGCAAGGGTGACTATCTAATCCAACCTTGGCAATAGAGTAAAAGCAGCACAGGTGGTTTTTGCCTCACTTCCCAGGCTACCTATGTGGGCCTTTAGTCACTCTGAAAGGAAAACACTGCCAATGAGAAACTTTTCTGCTCTGCTTCCAGTGGAGCACCACAATGATAGAAGTTATTGAGTTTCTAGCTTGTGGACAGAACATAAACTTGCCTTCAAAAGGAGGAGGGATGGGTATGGCATTTTCCTTCTCTCTGTATATTCTTAATTATTCCTCAAGTATGTAAGGACTTTTGATCAGACAAGTGCCCAGTACTAATATTTACCAGCTTTGAATTTTTAAAGCTTCGGTTTTCCAGATGAGCACATTACAGTATATTCACCAGGAACTGTCCAGAAAGATGATTGTTTTGGTACTTTGTATGTTTTTGAATATCCTAAAATCCTGCATCAAACTTCCTGAAATATCAAGAAAAGCTCTCTTTCTGAATACCGTGTATTGATTTTCATGATTTCTCTTTCTTATTCTTTTCTTTAATAGCTTCTTCTTGCCTCCCATTATCATTTTGAGTTTCACTTCTTTTCATTTGTATTTTGTTGACCACCATATGTGATTTTATAGATAAGATTCATTTCATATGTTTGAGATTGATTACCTTAACATAGTAAATTATCCAGTGAAGTTGCATGTTTATTGAATGAAAATGCCTGCTGTGTCCCAAGCTCTGTACTAGGGTGTATAGTGTAATGAAAACACACAAAACCTGCCTTGAAAGGCTCATGGTCTGCTGGAAAGATGAACAAGTACACCAAGTTAGTTTCTAATCAAGATGATAAATGCAGTATTAGACACACGCCTGGGAAGTTCTGGGGGATCATAGAAGCATGACAGGTGTAATGACAGCCCAGAACACTGGAGGCCAGGTCAGAGGGCACTTTCTGGAAAACATGTTCTTTGAGTGGAGTCTTGAAAGAGTAGGAGGAGTTAGCAATGACGAGAAGGGATAATCCATTCAAGAAAGATCAGGCAACATAGAAGGCCTGAGGCTTTACAAGGCATGCACATTTGGAGAACCACCAAGGCCAGGTGTCAGAAGCCTAGGTTATATGAGAGAAAGGACGCAGCTAGGGAGATCAGCTAGGCCACGAGAAAGCATCCTCTTACTTTATTAAACATAGGGCTGAATTCATCCTTTCCATGCTCTGTTTTGTACAGTGTATTCTGGAGGTCGAATGGTCACTTATGAACATCTCCGTGAAGTTGTGTTTGGCAAAAGTGAAGATAAGCATTATCCCCTTTGGTAAGTTTTGCTTTGAAAATAATACACTGTATTGTACAACACAGGGAATGTAGCCAGTATCTTATAATAACTATAAATAGAGCCTAACCTTTACAAATTGTGAATCACTATATTGTACACCTATAATTTATATAATATCATACATCCACTGTATTTCAGTTTTTATAAAAAGAAAGGAGAAAGAGTCCAGGGACAGAGTCTCTTCAAAGAGAGGAACGTTTTGAAAACCCTTTCATTTCATAAAACTACTAAAACAGTAACCTATAAAACTTGGCTTACCAGCCTTTGTTAGACTGACTACATCAATGCTGTTTTTATTCCCCTGTGGTCAGAATTAAACTGCAGTTAAATTATATCTTTGAGGCAACTGTCCTTGCTTTGAATTTCAGGCCATTAAAGGGGCCTGAAACTTCAGATTTGAATTTTGACTCCTGGTTCCTGAGCCCTCCCATCAGTAGACAAACCATCTACTCTCCTCTGTGATTTGTGTGGGTTAATTTTTTTGCTTCATTTTGTCTTAAATCTCTTATGCAGGGGCTGTACCAGCATGGTATTGTTTCCTGCAAAATGTGTGAAATTGATAACAACCTTTAGAAAAATGTATTTCCTTTTATAATTAGGAAATCAGTGATTGGAGGGATGATGGCTGGTGTTGTTGGCCAATTTTTAGCCAACCCCACTGACCTAGTGAAGGTTCAAATGCAAATGGAAGGAAAAAGGAAACTTGAAGGAAAACCACTGCGGTAGGTCCTCTGCTAACAGGTACCTTTCCTTTCCCCTTTGACCTCTGCATTTTTGGGCCCCAACATTCAGTAAAGGCATTCACTGTGACTCCTAGTTTGGAAGTGATACTCACTAAGAGGAGACTGGAGTGGGGCCTTCTCTTTACCTGCTATGGTGTACCTGTTCTTTACCAGACAAACGACATGCGTGCATCACTCTGCTCCTTTTCCAGCCAAGGCAGCTAGACTTGTCCCCTACTGGTGCTTGCTAGAAAGAATCTGATCATTAACAGTTGCCCTGGTGTGAATTCCAATTCTGCCATCGTGGCTTGGCCTTGTGGAAGTCCCTTATCATTTCTAGTCTCTGTTTCTTCATCTTTAAGAGACACTATCTGAGATGGTTTCCATGACAGAAGGTCTGGCTCATCAGGTGCCAGAGAGCCTGTTTTCTTTCCCTTTCTCCATGCAGGAAGGGAAATAGCAAGGTAAACCTTATGAATTGTTCTACTTCCCTGTCTGATTTCTCTCTGCCTCTTTTCCCAAGTTTAAGGAAGTTTTTTGTTTTTTTTTTTTTTAATGTCAATATTACTATACTGTTGTGATATAAAGTCCTCCTGTTGCACTATGCTGTATTGTCAAAATCTGCCTTTTTTCAAAGGGCCTCTCATTCAAGTTTATTCAAATACCGCTTAGGCAGTTTCTTCTGGAAAAGAGGCAGATCTTGCAGACAGACAGATAACCCTCTGCCAGGAAATAGAGAAAAGGTAGGCTGTCCTGAGCTGAGCATGCAGGGGGCTGCTCCTCCGAACACTATGACTGTATGGCTGAGCCAGAGGTGGAGGAGGGTTTGGGGTCTCCTCTGGTGGTTTACCATGACCACTGCCCTCTGCCCTGCTGCCCCTCCAGCTGCTGCTGCTAAGTCGCTTCAGTCATGTCCGACCCTGTGCGACCCCATAGACAGCAGCTCACCAGGCTCCCCCGTCCTTGGGATTCTCCAGGCAAGAACACTGGAGTGGGTTGCCATTTCCTTTTCCAATGCATGAAAGTGAAAAGTGAAAGTGAAGTCGCTCGGTCGTATCTGACTCTTCGAGACCGCATGGACTGTAGCCCACCAGGCGCCTCCGTCCCTGGGATTTTCCAGGCAAGAGTACTGGAGTGGGGTGCCGTTGCCTTCTCCAGCCCCTCCAGCTGACACAGTGCAAAGTGAGGGTGGGCTGTGGCAGTCCAGGCCCCCTTCCCAACAGGGACCTAAGTAACGTGGACCAGGGAGGAGAAAAGGGTACCACTCTGACTTAACCGTATAGTTTATAGCATCCCAGGACCCATTTTGTCATCTTGTAACTACTTCTGATTACTATGGAGCAGGGCAAAGTGATATTGCCTTGGTTGGCTATGTGGAGAAAAGGAACTGTTGGGGTCCAGAAACGTCTGAGTTTTCACTGATCACCTCAATATTTTTCCTTCTCTTTGTCTCTCATGTTAGACATTTTGGTTTTGATATAATAGTTTTTAAAAAATTGCTGTAAAGAACATGAACCTTGGGATCAAGCAACCTGGGATTCAAATCCAGCCTTTACCTCATTTTAGCTGTATAACCCTAGCCAAGTTCTTAACTTCTCTAAGCCTCAGTTTCTTCATTCGGATGAGAATTGGAATAATAATAACATACTTCATAGAGTTTTTAGGAATAAAATGTATCATATACACACACACACACACACACACATACATACACATATATAACAAGCCTGGTGCTTAGTAAGTGCATTAATAAGTAAATTCTATTAATACATTCTGGCTATGGTGACCATTATTCATGAGCATACTTCTTATGTAGCAGAATAGCAATTATGAATGCCCAGTAAAAGAACATATTATCTTTTTGGTGAGACTCAGAGAGTTTAATGCCTGAGTAAAGCCACACAAGTAGTAAGTGATAAGGTGGTATTCGACACCAGGTATTTCTGGCTATATACAACCCAGGTTTTTATTTTATATCAGAGGTCTCCAGCTTTGGTTCACCAGCACCATTTTCATCTGTGTATAGAAAAATGTGCAAAATAAGGAAAAGATAAATTTTCATAAAGCCAAAAGTATTCAGTTTTAAGAACTCTTCTGAAATTCTTCTTCCTAACTTTTGGTCTAAAATATTATTTCTTTCATGAAGTGATATGAGAATTAATCTTTTAATGTTGTCATTTGATAAAATTACAAAATTTGAAGGTCTCCCATAATATGAGGAAAATGAACTTAGAGGTCTGATAGACACTGTTCCCTCCTATAATTAATATGTGCACAGATGATGTAAAATGTCAAGAAAAGAGTTTTGATCTATTTAATCTGAAAAGAGGATGTATGTTACAGTTTATAAAGATTTCCATAAAAGATGTTTAAATAAAAAATTGGCCTTTTTTCTAAAAAACTATTAAGTTTATTTGGGAATTAGACCTACATGGGTTGCTTTAATTTTTAACAATTCTAGATAGTTAAGATATTATTGTTCTCCAACTCATAACAGTTATAGATGAAGCTTATGCAGTTGCATCTGATACACAGGAATGCATAGAGTTTTCACATTTATTATTATTTCCCTTTAGATTTCGTGGTGTGCATCATGCATTTGCAAAAATTTTAGCTGAAGGAGGAATACGTGGGCTTTGGGCAGGCTGGGTACCCAATATACAAAGAGCAGCGCTGGTGAATATGGGAGGTAATGGAAACTTTATTGAATTCTGAGAAGTCCTGATCACCTTAATCATTTTAACTATAAGCACTACAATGGAGAAAATGAGAATTTTTATCTTATTATTTTTAATAATATGTACTGGCAACAGTCTTATTTTATGTTGTAATGTTGTAATTGAATATTTTCCCTAGAGTGGTTTCACTTTATTCTACAATGATGTATGAAAAGGATTTCCTAAAACTAGCAACTTGTGACAGTAAGGAGATAACACCAAACCATGACTAAGGGTTCCTCCCCACCCCATACCTTCCTCTAAGATTCAAACTGATATATGTACCATATGTGATGGTCATTATATCTAGATTACAGATCTTTCCCCCCAGTCATCCTGCTCCTCTTGCTATATAATCCATCTTGTACAGCTGGAGACCTCAGGCTGGAAACCTGAATGTTTCCTTCACTCATTCCCATCTCTCACTTCCCATAGTCAGTCCTGATTTCTTCTGTCTTCTAAATATTTCTTAAATGTTCCCCCCTCCAGCCTTATGCTAAGTGAAATAAGTCAGTCAGAGAAAGACAAGTACCAGATGATCTCACTTAAGTTGGGACCTAAAAAACAAAACAAAATGAAAACAGACTTATGGATACAGAGAACAAATGAGTGGTTGCTTAAGGGGAGAGGAGTAGGGAACCAAAGTAATTGCAAGGGATTAAGAGGTACAAACTTCCAGTTATAAAAATGAGCTACGGGGATGTAAGGTACAGCATAAGGAATTATTCCAGTATATCACAGTACCTTTCTACGAGCACCAATGATTACTAGGCTTGTTGTCATGGTGACCTTTGTATAATGTACGCACCTGTCAAATCACTGTGTAGTACACCTACATAATATTGTATGTCAACTATATTTCATTGAAAAGAAAAATATTCCCCCATCCAGTAACTACTACCTTTGTATCCTTACAATGACCATTTTTACAGTAGTAACCATCAAAACACAAGTAGACCACTGCCACGGCATCTACCTCATCTCTTCCACTGCCCTCAAATTTGGACCCAACATCCAGAGAGCTTTATCGAACATACAGATCTCAACACGTTACTGGTATCCCTACAACCCCTAACTGGCTTCTCATCACTCACAGAATAAAGTGGAAATTTCATAACACAGAAGGTCTGCGTAAATCAACCCGTGCCTTCTGGGTTTGAGCGCTTCATTGATTCTGGAGCACGTGGTGAAGCAGTCCTAGGTGGAAAGGTTCCACTGCCTACACGCACCAAACCGCCTCAGCGTCTGCTCCGTCTGTCCTCTTCCTCTTCTCTTTAGTTCCTTCTGCAGATGTTTTAATACGTGGCTAAGCTGTCTTCTCCATCATGTGCTTTCCCTGCGCCTCCCACAGCCAGCCCTCCCGGGTCGTGGTGTGCTGGATGCCCTTTATGTGCTCCCGTAGTTCTCTGGGCTTAGCTCTCTTGCTGTTTTTACCTCATTTCATTGCTTTCTTCTATGTGTCTATCTCCTCCCCCTGGATTCTGAGCCCCCTGAAGGCGTGGACTGTATTTTATTCTTCTTTATTTTCCCAGTCCCTCTTACCTTTCCCAGTCCGTCTTACATAATCAACAAATGTTTAATGAACGAATCAGTGGATGAAAGACTCCTTTCTAAGACCAAGAGTATATGATTCTAAGAAACTGATAAATAGCAGTTTTGAGAGCTACAGTAACATACCACTTAAACACCAAAGGAAATAAGTCTATTTTATATTTTGCTATTTCAGTCCATCGATGTCTCCTGCATCCTATTAGTAGATACTCTGGTTTTCAGAAAACCTTTCAGATTATCATTTCTCAATTGATTGCTTCAATATCTTTGCAGCCCAGAGTTCTCTTCCAAGTTCTAGCATCTGCTTAGCATCTTCATTTGGTATCTCAAATATATATTTCTTTGAATGTGTCCAAACCAAATCATTTACTGAATCACTTCCTTTTCTGTTCTTCCCAATCTCAAAATATGATATCATCATATTTTTATGATGGCTTTTTAGTTGAACGACCCAGAAACCTAGGCATGATTTTGATCTCTTTGCTTTCACTTACTCCTTACAGCCAACCAGTCACCAAATCCAGCCAGTTCTGTCTCCCAGAGAGATCTCAAGTTCATCCACTTCTCCTCATCCCTAGAGCTACGCCCTGGTCCAAAGTACTATTAATCTCCTCCTCCTGGACCACTACAAATATCTCCTAACTGGTCCCCCCACACACATACACACATACATCGCACAGCCATTCTGCCCCGCTATGCATCTGAAATTGTTCTCATCAGGATCACTGGTGTCTGTCATCTTATTTTAAAACATTTAAATCAGTCCATTCACATTTTCACATCGCTATAAATGGCAGCTCTGTCCTTCCAGTTGTTCAAGCTCAAAGCCTTGTAGTCATCTTTGCTTCCTTTCTTTCCCTCCATATTTAGTCTGCTTGCTGATCTGTTGATTCTGTCTTCAAAACACTCAAAATCTGACCAGTGCTCCACACCCCAGTATCCAAGCCACCACTCTTTCTTACCAGAAGAACCGCAGTAGTGTCGTGTCTAATGTGCCTTGTCTCCCATAGTCTGAGTAGACTATCACAGTGATCTTGTAAATACTAGCCCAGGTTAGCCACTCCTCTGCCCCAGTCCCCTTCTCCGACTCTTGCCTCCTCTGCTCCTGTTAAACCAGTGTTCTTGCCGTTCCTCTAACATACGAAGCTGACTTTTGCCTTTTTGACCTACTGTGGTTCTGCCTAGGACACTTTCTCATAGATATCTCCAAAGTTTACTTCCTCAAGCTTCCTGCAGGTCTCCACTCAAATATTATTTTGAGGTCATCTCCAACTGTTCTATTTAAAATTCACACGCACCATCCTTCCCCACCCTTGCACCCTCACTGTCCCCTTTTCCTGCCTGATTTGTCTTCAGAGCAGTTACTGCCATCCGAAATGCCACGTGGCTTACTTACTTGTTTATTGTCTCCTCCTTCAACAAAGAATGGCGATTGTCCATGGCTCTTGCCCCAGTATGTAGAATAATGCCCACCACATGGTACGCTCTCGGATGTCCAGTGAATGATCAAATATATCTACCCATTCCTAGCTCTTTACAGTTCACTTCCCTATTCTTTGGTGTAGGTAATCTTTATAAAATTCCATGGTTGTGATCTAGTCCTCCCCTGTTTAAAACCTTTCAACAGCTCTTCATTGCCATTAGAAAAAAAGTGTAAAAAGCTTCATGTAGAATAATGGCCAGGATCTTTTGTTTAAAGTGATAGAATCTCAATTCAGCCTAGCTTAGGCTAAAAAAGGCATTTGTGAGCTCCAGCACTGAAAAGTGCAGGGGTTGAGCTGACTCTGAGCAAAGCTGGATTCAGATGTTCAGATGATATAATTGAGTGTCTGTCTCTCTTCCTTTTTTCCTCCCCCTCCCTCTGTCGCTCTGCTTTTCTCTGCTTGAGAACAAGAATGGGATCTTTCATCTTTGTATACATTCTTGTCCCACGCTTAGCACATTCTTGACACAGAAGACGTTCATTGTTGAGTGAATGACATTTAAACTTTCTTTCTCTGTGTATTGCCAGATTTAACCACTTATGACACAGTAAAACACTACTTGGTATTGAATACGCCACTTGAGGACAATATCGTGACTCATGGCTTATCAAGGTAAGACTGTTTTAACTTGTCTCTTTCTATTTTTTTCTATCTCACTCTTTCTTCCATATTTGGCATAAATTCTAACTTTTGTCTCTTCTGATTGGGAACCTAGTGATAACACCCTTAAAGAAAGGCGATAGTACCTTTATAAAGAGCAATTTCTTAAAGTGTGTTACAGTTAAAATGTGGAAGAGAGGGGCAGGATATTTCAGGTTAAGTTTCCCCAAATATTTGCCCTTTTGTAGGGCTATCCCAGGGTCAGATTCTGACAATTGATTATCCAACTCAATTCAGTGGGTACGTTTGAGCATCGTTTGGGTTAAAGACACTGTGCAAGGCCCTGCAGTAGATACAAAAGGTAAACCACACTGCTTCCCAGGGAGTTTACCAAGGGGAAAAACAGAACAAGTATAAAAACACTGCAGAGTAAGTGCTAAAAGAAAGGGACTAGCTACCCACTGGATCAGGTTTTTAAATGGGGTCAGGGGGACTATGTGTGGTCCGTGAGGCAGCTCAAAAGCTGCTGTCCATGAACTCACAGCTGGGTAGGTAAACAGTGCTGTGTGATCTAGAAGTTCTGGATGCTGCATCACAGGGTAGAATGAGTGCTCACCGAGGTTTAAAGAGGGTTGCAGCTGTGCAATCGAGAGATTTATAGGACCCATCAACATCCTAGGGAAGGGAGTTGATATGAAGAAGAGGAGTAAAAATAGTGTAGGCACTGAACTGGGTGCTTCAGAATGGTTAAGGGTAAACTGTATGTTATGTGTATTTTACCGTAATTAAAAACAATGGGGTCTGTGCTCACTTGAGCAGCACATCTACTAAAAGCAATGGTGTGGGTACGCTGAAGTTCTAGGGCAGGGAAGGAGCAGTAGAAGACGTGCGGCTAGGGTTTTAGTGAGATGGGGAGGCACGTGGCGAGGTATGTTAATGTAGGAGGAAGTAGAAAGGAAATTACACAGAACGGGAAAACCAGAAGAGTCCCCCTTTTCCCTCTTCTTAAATCATGAGGCTGTTGAGAGGTGAAACTGGGCAAAAGATTAGCCTACACTGTATGAAGATCATGCATGAGCGTGGTTGTTTAGTTGATGCAGAAGAGGATTGTTCATCCTGAAACCATGCTTAGGGACTAATTCAGAGTAGCCTTGCACAGAGCCATCTGGTCTCCTGGAGAGAACAGAAGACGTACCCAATCACTCTCTGTCTATCATCACTTAAGACACATTCTGGGCTTCACTTGGCGGGTATTACTGGCAAGGAGTGACAAAGGTCAATAGCAAAAAGTAGCCATGTTCCTGTCAACTATCTAGGCAAAATTGATGTAACTTTTACAGCTCTGTCTTCTCACTTTGACTCTAGATAACCACCTTACCTGAGGCCTCCTTAATGCAGTATTTGCTCTCTTAATATTTAAAGGAACCTAGCCAGATCACACTACCTCCTGCAAACAATTTGATAAGAGGAGGATGAGGCAGGCCACTGGCAGCTGCCCCGCAAGGTGTCTGTGTGCCGAACAGGCCCACAGTTGCCAAAGGGGATCCTTGATGTGGTTATTATACAGGTAAAAAAATCCTTTAATAAGTACATTAATTAATGACAACTAATGAATGAGGGCTGCCTATCTTTTAAAAGTAGAATTTATTAATAATATTAACACTCTGGTAGAAGTAGTCTCCACTCTTGAAACATATGTATAGCTGAGCTGGCACCCAGCCTCTCTGAAGCAAGTGAACAAGTGAAAACATAGTGTTTCTTTCTAGTCTTTTGAGCCAAAAAGGGGAAATTGTGTATATTTTTCTGTCTTCTTTGTTTTTCTCACCTCTTGACTGGCCTTGCATGCTGTTTCTAGTAGACTTCAGTTTTAGAACGTAGGTGAATTTTGTAGTTGGTTGCCTGTTTCTATGTAAAAATAATGAAGGTATATTAAAATGAGGGCTTCCCTCGTAGCTCAGTTGGTAAAGAATCTGCCTGCAATGCAGGAGACCCCAGTTTGATTCCTGGGTTGGGAAGATCTGCTGGAGAAGGGGTAGGCTACCCACTCCAGTATTCTTGGGCTTCCCTTGTGGCTCAGCTGGTAAAGAATCTGCCTGCAATGTGGGAGACCTGGGTTCAGTCCCTGGGTTGGGAAGATCCCCTGGAGAAGGGAAAGGCTACCCACTCCAGTATTCTGGGCTGGGGAATTCTGATATTAAATCTTGACTTTCAGAGGATCTGAACAAATAGGAAAGAATGTTAAAAGAATGTTAAACTTTAAAAGAATGTTAAAAATGTTAAAAGAAAGAATGTTAAATATACCCCTCCGGGATATATATGGTGAAGCAGTAAGTTCTTTGCTTATAGGCCTGTCGTGTGAACAGAGACCCAAGAAAAGTTATACACACAGTCGGGTCACTTGCTGGAAAATGTAAATAGGTTATATGGGTTCTTTCTCTTGAATTCAGGTATTCCTGAAGTGTGTTTCTCCTTTGAATGATCAATCCTGATCTGAAAGAGTCATAAAAGAACTTGGGTGCTTGCTGCTCCAGCAGTTCAAAGTAAGAGAGTGTGAAGATTCCTAATGCAATTTCAACCTCCCCACCACACAGCCTTCAGAAACTTCAAAGGCCTTGCTTGGCCCGGAAGTCAGAGGTCCTTATCTCTGGGAGACACTTGATGTTCCGGGAAGAGATAAAAGTTGTCCACAGTTTTCCGTTCTAGCTTTCTATTAGCCCAAGATAAGATACTCTTCCTACCCCGCTGATTCCCGTCTCTAGACTCAGCTGCCAACTCCTGGGTTTCAGGCCTTCATTTCGCTTGATTCAGGATGACCACCCATCTTCTCGTCATCTGTGTTTCTCCTGGAAAAGTTTACAGCAGTTAATGGCTTCTCGGATTATGGGATGTCGATCATATTCCTGTATTGCCTCTCTCATGCCCACATACATAATGAACTGCTGGTGGCCTCTGAACTGTTGAGTCACTCATTTAAAAGAATCTTGATTTAGTCTGCAGTGGGTTGGCCACATCCATTTTGTCTGTCTTGAATAACTGACCAGAAGCCTTTTTCAAAAAGGAGTGATTATGTGATTTCTGCCCCCCCACTTTAAGATCCTTTCCCTTTGCATTGAGAATAAAATCTCAGCCTTCTCTGCCTGCATCTTTAGTCTCTGATCTGGCTGGTGAGAAGGAACCATCTATGTCAAGATCTGCTCTCACCCAAGAGCCTTTTCATGACTGCCTCTCACCTGGTTAATCCCTATCATGTGATCTCATTTAATTTTTTTTTTCCACAGCACTAAGCTTACCTGAAATTATTCATTTCTCCTCTGCCTCTCCCCAGTTAAGTACCTTGAGGACAGGATCTTTTTGTCTTGTTCACTGCCTAGAAGAGTTCCTGCCTCCAGCAGATGTTCAGTGTATATCTGTTGACCAGATATTGTTTTAATTTTTTTTAGCTCTTTAATGAATGAATTTATCATTGATTTTATGCTAAAAGAGCATTAGTATGAAGAATATTATTGGACTAGATTTAGTATTTCATTCTTTCCAAATATCAAATCCCCCTTCCTTAAAATTTGGAAGCTGCTACATATTACCTTTCAATTTCATTTATTTGTATCTACAGCTTATGTTCTGGACTGGTAGCTTCTATTCTGGGAACACCTGCTGATGTCATCAAAAGCCGAATAATGAATCAACCACGAGATAAACAAGGAAGGTAGATATAAAGTCTTAGTCTCCGTGTATCTGAATGTCTATAATAACAGTGTTCTTTAAAGACTCTTCCTCCTGTTTATTTTTGTGTTTACGTGTGTTCAACCAGGAAGTTGTTTTTATGCAGTTACCCGCTTTGTGTCTGATGGAAAAGTACTGTGCATTTGGGGAAATCAGCTAATTTAACTGTCATATTGTTTAGACACGAGGTGTTTATTGTGACTTTGTTGTTTCCATAGAGTTTTTGAAAATATACTTCGTTAAGAATTTGCAGGGCATTTTTTCAGAAGCTCATGATTTGTGAGTAATACAAGTTACACAAATTACCCAAGTTACACAAATTACCCAAATTTGATTGGCTATAAAACAGTATGTTCTCTGTGAAGAGACTAGATGGAGTGAATTCTAAGTTATCAGACCAAGGGTGGGGTGAATCCCAACAGTCAACCTTGAAAAATATCTTTAAACTCAAAAGAGGTGTACTATGTATACAGAAGCACAAATATTATTTGTTCTAAACTAGCGGAAGATAAATAAGTTTCCTAGACTATTTTTTTAATTTTATTTATACATCTATTTACATGTAAGAAATTTAACAAAATTGTCTGCTTTCCTTTTTAGGGGCCTTCTGTATAAATCATCGACTGACTGCTTGATTCAAGCTGTTCAAGGAGAAGGATTCCTGAGTCTCTATAAAGGGTTTTTACCATCTTGGCTTCGAATGGTAAAGTTAGGTTTTTCTTGCCTTTGTTTTTGTTTTTATTGTACTTAAATTACTTTTCATCTGTCAATATTTTCCCTTTTCACTTCTGGCTTCCAGCATGGTTCTGCCCCCAACTCATGGTTCTTTCTTTCTTCTCTCTTTTTGTTTTCTTTTACCTCCAACCCCTTTGGTAGATTAAGGTAAAATAATTCAGTTACCTCAGAAATGAATAGGTTGATAGTCTGATGTTATAAAACCAGTGGATAGATTGTTCTGAAATGTAAAGACTTTTGCTATTTAGCCAAAATATTGCAGTTTGAAACAGGTATACAGATGTCATACTAGAGACAATTGTTATGAAAATGTCACTATTTCAAACAAAATTAGTTACTTTGATGATAAATATTGGATTATCCATTGTGGCTCAGCAGTTTAAAAATTTGCCTGCAATGCAGGAGACCACCTGCAATATAGGAGACATAGGTTCAATCCCTGGGTCAGGAAGATCCCCTGGAGAAGGAAATGGCGACCTACTCTAGTATTCTTGCCTAGAGAATCCCATGGACAGAGGAGCCTGGCAGGCTTCAGTCCATGGGGTAGCAAGTCAGACATGACATAGCGATTAAGCCACCACTACCACCCATTAATACCTATCACCACAAAGCTCTGCTTAGGAAGAAGACATCATGTCATTTCATTTGGTTTGGATACTGTTTTTTACTAAAGTGAATTAACATGTAGAGTTAGACTTATCTAAATAACAAATACAATAAAAACAAGGTACTCGAGTATTTTGTGAGTTAGAACATATTTGAAACAATAGGAGTTACAGGTTTAGAAATTCAATCAATGCTTTACACAATATAGTACAATCATATGAATTGAGCACCTGTTCCATACAAAGCCCTGTCTCAGTGCCTGACTTTAGGAGGAACCTAAGAGCCTCAGCCCCTGCTCCAGTGTTAGAGCTTCCAGTCTAGGTCAAGACAAACCCTGAGTGAAGAGTTGGGAGGGGGCAGGGTGCAGGGTCATGGTGCTTTCAGAATAGACAGCAAGTAAGGACCACCTAAGCTAGGAGGTTAAGTAAACCTCATTGGAGAATGGATTTCTCACTGAGATTTGAAGAATGACTGGGACTTAACTAGGTTAAAGGGAAGAAAAGAACACTCTGAGTGTAGGAACTAGCTGGAGTGGACAAAGGACATGATGCATTCAGAGAACTGAAGGAAAGCCAGCTGGCCAAGGCACAGAGATGTGGAGGAAAGAAGCCCAGGGTGAGGCCAGAGAGAGGCAGGGATGGGACTGGGAGCGGCCACAGGGTCCATGAGAGTGAGGGGCATTGGCCTGATGACGTGTGCTTTTAGGAAGATCATTCTGGCTGCTGTGTGGGTTGAGGAAAGACCAGGGGTTGTGACAGATGACAGATAATGATAACTCAGACTAGAATATGACAGTGGGGACAGAAGAAGATAGATTTAAAAAAAAAAAAAAAGGAGGGGTGGGGATAGAAAGGAGATAAAAAAGAACACAACCGGATGGAGATGGGGAAATGGTTGGAGAAAGCAAAGAAAAATCGAGCTTCATTCCCAGACTCCTGCCCTGAGCAACCAATGATGTAGTTTCCTAAAATGGGATCATTTGCAGGGAAGAAGATTTCATGGTGGAATCTCAAGTTTAGTTTGGATATGTTCAGTTTTGGATACTCATAGGACATTTAAGGGAGAAGGCAATGGCACCCCACTCCAGTACTCTTGCCTGGAAAATCCCATGGGCGGAGGAGCCTGGTAGGCTGCAGTCCATGGGGTCGCAAAGAGTCAGATACGACTGAGCGACTTCACTTTCACTTTTCAGTTTCATGCGTTGGAGAAGGAAATGGAAAACCACTCCAGTGTTCTTGCCTGGAGAATCCCAGGGATGGGGGAGCCTGGTGGGCTGCCATCTATAGGGTCGCACAGAGTTGGACACGACTGAAGCGACTTAGCAGCAGCAGCAGCAGCAGCAGCAGCAGCAGCAGGACATTTAAGAAGAGATATCTAGATGACTAGCTTCATATATTGGCCTGGATCTTAGAATCATGAGGATGGCACATTAGACCTGAGCACCATCTACACACAGATAATAACTGAAGCGCTGGGGATAAATGACATCACCAAGGGTAGTAGGTATCTATCTATTAACATGAAACTAACAGCCAAAGCCCTTGGCATTATCTGATACAAAAGCACACCTAAGCTGTAAAAGATTATTTTCATTGTTTTGATTATACTTTGAAGTTATCTCAAATCTATGGATATTTAATGGAAAGGAAGATTTTGACTTGGCCTGCATAAACCAGGTCCTATTATAAGTGCTGGTAACAACAAGGAATATGATGTGTATGTTTTTGCTCTCAAGGAGTGTACAATGTGATGGGAGAAGATAGACATGTAAGTAGTTAAAATTACACAGATTATAAAGCTAAGATTATGAAGTCACTTGCTATATGGCCAGTGCTGTGCTAATCATATTCATGGCTTAACTCATTGAGTTCTCCCAACAATCTATTTGGAACGTTACTATCATATATTTCATTTATAGAGGAGAAAACTAAAGTGACGTGTCTAAATAACTTGGCCAGGCTAAGTGGTTATTAACTACTGGCATCAGGGCCTAAAACCCGGGCAGTCTGGCTTCAGAGGACACAGATTACTAAAGAGGTTGCCAGTGCTGTGAACAAAACATGAAAACACATATAGTGGAGAAAAATGGCTTGAACTCTTTGAGAAGTCCCAAAAGGCCTCCCAGAGGTGATCCCTGATCCGAGCTTTGAAGGATCAGTAGGTGTTTGTCAAGAAAAGCATGAGGAAGCAACATAAGCAAGTCAAGGGTGACCCCAAAATGTCTGGTGAACTGCAGAAAATTCTGTGTGGCTAGACTGTAGGTCCTCAGAGGGCAGACGATGGAAGAGCACATAGAAGAGCATTTAGGCACCAGGCTGCGAAGGACCTGGGGGGCCAATTCAGTAGTTGAGGTGAAACTGCAGTAGCAAGCACCTGTTTGAACCCAGGAGCCATGTGCTAATACTTGCTTGGGGACAAGTCTACTGTGGCAGCAATGTCGAAGCTATTGTGAAAGTTAGCATGCAAGAAGGGAAGTTTGGGCGGTGGTCTAGCCAGGAGATGATGGTAGAAATGGAGAGAAGGTGAATTTCAAGAACATTTGTGTTCGACTCCACAGGACGTAGTAACTGATCAGACAGAGAAAGGGAAGGAGGGAGAGAAGGGAAATGAGACTTTGATGTTTCTGGTGGGGAAGACCATGAGGATGGGTGAGACCAGGGATGAAAAACGAAACCAAGAGGTGATGGAGAAGAGCCCAGTATAAAGGAGCACTGAGACCACTTGATCTGACCCATTGTCTTTGTAACAGGAGACTCAGGAAGTATAAATGACCTCAGAATGGATACCTAATATATGACAAGCTTTGTGCTAAGCTCTTTACACACGTAATTTTTTAAGTCTTACAAGAACCTAACGTTACGGGTAGTGTGATCCTCATTTTTCAGATGAGAAAAACACAGCTCAAAGTATAAGAAACTCGCTCAAGTTCATGTAGCAAGTACATGGCCAAGCTAGGAATCCACTGCAGATTTGTTCAACTCTAACTAAACCCATGGTCCTAACTAGGATGGTATACTGAGTATCTCAAAGTCCTGCAGCTCATTATGGAAGTTTTAAAACAGAGACAGGGCGTGGTGATGAAGAGAGGTTACCGGAGACAGACTGGCTAACCACCCGAGATCACCAGGGTGGCGTGGCTTTGTTGATTTGCCACAGGACCTGAGCGTAGAAGCCTGTTGACTCATGAGCACTTCCAAGTAAATCGGCCTTTGCACATACAACTGCCCTTCAGCCAAACTCACTGAAATCGATGACCAGAGGACATTGGCTCGTCCACACTGAGAAATACATCTGGCCAGTGATCTCAATGCTGAAGTCCTCTGGATAGCTAAATTCAAACTATAGGGGAGCCAAGTCATAATCAGAAGGTTGCCTGCTGAACACAGACTACTACTACCAGGAAGAGCTTATCTGTAAACTTAATATTGAAAAAGGTCAACCCAAGAGTCCCTGTGTGTTCAACCCCACAGTAAAAGCATGGAGGAAAAAAAGTTTTTTCCAGCAGTTATGATAACATGGCGTCATATACACTTGGATTCTTTTCAATGGTACAACTATGCCAGTGAGGAAAAAACAAGTAAAAGAAGGTACTGGCCATATGCCCTTCTGCAGAGGCTCAGTATATCCAGTCTATATCCTGTACATGCTATTTGGCTCTCCCTCTTTAACTCCTCTTCAAAACCCAGCGAAACCTAATCCCAGTTCCTTACACTAGTTAAGGATAGCATGCCCTTGCTTTGCTTAATCCCTGATTAATATTTACTTCCTTCACATATAGTTTGGTTGCTCTGAGGAAGAAGTCTGATAACCAGAGCCATCAGGAATGACTGCCTAGTCCATTCTTAACTGAGACCTCTGCTTCCAGATCCAATTGCAGTCATATCCTTGGCTCACTTCATTTTTATTGTCACAAGACTGTGTTGTCACAGCTTCTTTGTCTGTGTCTTCATACACTTAATTGACCAAAGATGTATTCTCCTAAATCCACTAATGAATCCTCAGTCTACTAGTATAACTTGCTCAACATTTCTAAACACATATGACATAAATGTTGCTTTATAAACACTCTAAGCAAATACATTTTACATTCTAATTGCTTAAGTTTATTTCTCTATACTCTAGTGTGATTAGGGTTTCTCTCTGATCAATATTACCTGTAACTTAGGAACCAAACCAGATAAGAACTGGATCCAAGACATACTTCCTCTGATGATTACTTCCATTGTTTCCTCTGTGATCTCCATCTGTGTCTTTAGCATTTTTATCTTCCGTTCTTGATTAACCCTCATCCCCTTATAATTCCTTTTGGCACAGTGACACCTTCATAGCCAGTTCTTTCTGAGGTGAAAGCCCTTTTCTCCACTTCATGTGCATTTTTATATTCATTATGTGATATACCAGGTGTTGGTTTTATGATCAAACTCTCAAAGGATAATCTTTCATCTCTACTTTCAAGTTCTTCAGGGCTTCCTTGTCATGCTCCATACATTACACAAACTACATGTAGAAGAAAAGAGCCCAGCCTAGAATTCAGGCATGCTGAGTCCTAGCCTTTTATCCAGTAATGGTCAGTAAAAGGAACCCTGGAATGGAAGTCAGAAGCCCAAGGTCCAACTCCACCATGCTGGCAGGCATCTGATTGCTAAGCCTTAGTGCCCTCATCTGTAAAACAGGGGTATCAATACCTTTCCTTTCCATTATAAATTGTTTGGAGACATCTGTGACAAAAAAGACCTGAAAATGCTTTATAAATGATAAGGTGCTCTAGATAGGTGAAATGCCAAAATATTTGTTTTCAGCCTAAGTGGATTCAAAATGAGTTCATCATTCAAAGATGTGTATGCATATGTGTAGAAGATTTATAATTGCTTTGAAATATGCACTAACTTCTTTGGTTAATCTTTCAGACCCCTTGGTCACTGGTGTTCTGGCTTACTTATGAAAAAATCAGAGAGATGAGTGGAGTCAGTCCATTTTAAGCCCTTAAAGATACAGTGTTCAGTATCATTGAAATGCGGGCATCTGCAACACACACCCCCTATTATTTCTACCTCTTTAGGAAGACACCTTACTCCACAGAGACTGTGATTTATAGGGGGCAGCACTTTATTTTTACCTGGAAACCCAAGTTCTCTTTGACTCCTCTTTTTGTTCACAAGCAATCTGATTGGATCACACAAGACCACCCAATGAGACCCCAGCACAGCGTTTTCTAAGGAAGGATCAAATCCTGACCACTGAACTTGAGCGAGAAGATTCAAGATTGGGATGCTATGCTGTAGAGCCTGCTTAGAGGAGAAAGTGCCAGAAGGGAGACAGCATCTCAGACCTGAAGTGGACAGTAGGAATGTGGAAAAATACATCCATACATAGGGACCAAGGAATATACTTAATGTGTTGTGTCAGTATTTACAACTGAAATCTGATAATTTACTTTTGTGTTGTCATTAAAGTGCATATTCTATAAACTAAAGGGAGGTGAATGAATAAACATTTTGAGTTTCCCTAGTGTTGGAGGAGGTTGATGTACCTTTTCTTGCCAGGAGAGTGAAAAAAAAAAGTTTGGATCTCAAGGATAGAAGTCTCCTTCTCTCAGTGCCCTGTGATCTGTGTTCATTGGTTAGGTCTCTACCACATAGGCTAAGGACTTCCTGACAGTCAGAGAGACCACATCTGAATGAAAACAGAGAAGAATGTCTGCTTTGTGATATATCCCATTCCAGCCTGAATTTGTCGCTAGCTCTCAAGAATCTCAATATATGAAAAACGGGGCTTATCTGATTAAAGCTCAGGTGGACAGGTCCTTTTAATAAAGAAACATCTGGTATCATCAGTCTCTCAGTGGCATTTAAAAGCAAAGGTAACATGAAGTCAGCCGACGTACAGCCTCTCTTAATCCCCCCTTCCCTAACACTAAGGGAGGGAGAACTCGGAAATCACACAAAGCTGTCTCTAGCCTGAATCTTATTCAGTCTGACAAAGCTTCCTGCCTAAAAAGAGATCATATAAACTGCCTGTGGTACACAATTATGTCTCCAGTCACTGAATCATATCCCTTTTCTTACATTCACCTCTGAACCACCTGTTTCCCCAGCCTCAGACACTGGGCATTTCTGGATGGATAGCTACAGTTATGGGAAAAGGCTGTAACTGTCAAAATAGGAGAACTCCAACAAAAGCTCAGACGCAAGAGAGACACTGGAGCTGACCAAACAGGATGTATCATGGGTATGGATGATGTTGAATGGAAAAAAGTTTGTAAGTGCTCTGTGGTTGCCCTAATGTATAATCACTGCCATTTAAGAGGGAGAGTATACTTTAAAATATATTTTAGTGTGATGTACTAATATGTAGTGGCTTATTTTTTTAATAGAATTTACAGAACGTGGAGTTTAATCTCTTAAAATCTTTAGGCAGTCTACTTTTCCATTGTATTTGTCAACCTGTATGAACTGAGTTGTTAAATATACTTAATAATATGTACTTAAGTTCTCAAATTATCTGTATTGGAACCACTTTAGGAAACTGTTTTTTGTGTGTATTTTATAATTTTGTAAACCCAGTAAATATTAGATCAAAATAATTATATGCAAACTGGACCATGGAAAATTTTATTTAACTTTATTCGTTGAGGGGCTCGAGGTGAAAACATTGCTTACATAGTGAGACTATTCCTTGATGTCTGGATTGGAATAATTGGATTTTTTTTTTTAAACCTGAAATGACTCCTTGGGATGGTCTGGTTTAACTGTCTCATTTTCTATGTTGGGAGACTGAGGCCTGGAGAAGTAGAGTTGTTCATGCTCACAATTTATTCAGTAGCAGAATCAGGATAAAAATACAGATCTTCTAATTGCGTGCTGCAATTCATGAGGTCACAAAGAGTCGGACACGACTGAGTGACTGAACTGAATTATTGTTACCACTGACAGTTATTATACACTAATTAGGTACTGAGTAAATGTCTCATGTCATTTTTGCAACATCCCAGTCCAGGATTATTGAATCTTCCAAGAATAGGTTTTTCTTTATGGCATTTATTTTTGTCATAGACATTTGAAATGAATTTGAATTGCCTTTGGCATACATTCTAGAATGGAGTCTAAAATGTGAGTCTAAAACACTTCAGCTAAAACATGAAGACCCCCGAGAATCTGACCAAATCCTGTAGATAACACATATATCCTAGCACAGTCATACTTTTCCAGTGAAACCATTTTCATTAATGTGTCTTGGATCTTGGCTTTATTTTACCAACTTGAAAACATCTTGTTCCTCTCCAGAATAACCCACAGTAAATAAAAAGAAATAACTTCAGTAATTTTGTGTCCACACTGAAAGACTTAACATTTCAGTCTCACTTTCTTGTAACATAACTGTGCTTGGTGTTTATATTCAGCTCAGTATCAATAATACTTAACCTCTAAGTTTCCTTTGCTTAGCTTCCACTTTTTTCCCTTTCCAAATGATTTTTTTCTCATTGAAAAAATATACATGTTCTTGTTTTTAATTATATACAGTTCTTTGTTCTTTATAAGTGAATTAGCGTATATCTAAATAGAGAACATTTCTTAAATTTGCTTTCAGGGAGGAGTAATATATCTTCATCAAGTGCTCCAAATCCTATTTTAATTATAAGCCACTAGTGGTAGGGCTAGTAACATTTATTTGCCATTAGGTACTCAACAAAATTTACAGATGGTATGAATCAATTAATTTTGTCTTCATTATTTGAAGATCTGTGGCTATCAAAAGACTAGTCTGAAATTCCTTTCATTTTGCCAAGAAAAAAGGAAGGAAACAAACTCAAGGACGTTTTAAATGAGAAACTGATTTTCTGTCATCTTTATATTTTTAAGCATAACCACTTATGTACAATTGAAATAGTTATTCATGTCTTTTTCTGTTTAATGAAAACAGATACCCTCAGGACCTCCATTGGAAAAATCTTTCATTTAACACTCGTTGGTTAAAAAAATCTTTCTTTTAATACTTCGTGGTCACTTGAGGGTGAAAATATTTGATGCTCTTCTCCCCAGTTAAACCAGAACTCTTTTAAAAATGATTTCCCCAAAATATATATTATTGAATGCCAGGAAATGTGGAGAAAAGGCTGAACTTGGATTCTCAAGACCTTTATCCTATTGGGTTGGTCAAAAAAGTTCATTTGGGTTTCTCCCTAACGTGGTGTGGAAAAGCCCAAATGAACTTTTTGGCCAACCCAACATTTGGGATTCTACTTCTGACAAAGTAGTATAATCAAGTCCCTTCATTTCTCTTGATGGTCCATTTCTTTCTAAGATGAATTGGTTGAACTCTTGAATCTTGCACATATACTTGAAGAGGGTGATTATATTAATGTCATGTTAAAAAAAAAGATTCTTTAAAATTATTGGGATTTTCTTTTTCCTGGATTTATTTAATTTCTCATGTTTTAAGATGAAGAAAGTTTTATTCAGGACTTACAGCAGAGTACAAGCTTTTTATGTGGCTGGAACTCCTTCACCAAGCAGCAGACACATCTTCCTTCAGGCAACAGTGGGCATGTCATCCCACCTTCTTACATTCAGTTACTCCTTCACACACACACAAGAAAAATTAAAATCTTTCACAGTGTATCCAAGCCCCTCTCAACCTGGCTTCAACCCATTTTTCTAACATTTGCATTTCACTGCACACCCACACTCTACCTCCTCACAAATGCATCGCCCCTGAAGATGTTCTTCATTTGGCAGCTTCCTAGGCAATGTTCATTTTGTGCTCTTTGCCTAACATTCTTCCCCACCACTACTACCCATTCGTCTTCACTTTCACTGGTGAAGTCCTACTTTAACATCTAGAATGATCTCTGAAGACCTGAAGACCTTCAACACCTCTGTTCCCATGGCTTCCCCTCCTGCGGATGTCTGTCTGTCTGCATGGACGTGTTGGCTTTCCCTCGATGAATGAACTCTTGCAAGCAAGGACCATCTCTGTTTCTCTTTAAAACTTCAAAGAGAGTTGAAGTCAATTAGAAGGAATCTGTTGAATTCAGAGATTGGGTGGGGGTGGGTAGAGAGAAAAAAACATGTACACGTGTAAGTCATATGTTGTATTCTTCCTACCTTAAGGATAATTATATCAGGTCAGTAACACTGGATTTCATGAAATCCCTTACCATTTGCAGTGCTTAACTGCATTTTCAAAAGATCATGTGTCTTTAAACAGGTAATTTTAAAGAAGTAGTCATCCGTTTAATAGCTATCCTACAAAAATCTAGAACTTGATAGTTTTAAATAATACAAAATATTTGGTTGGATGATGAGCAATGAATAAATATGTGATATGTTTATATTATTCTTCCTTTTAGAGTGTGTATGAAAATTCTGTCACTATTTGTATGTACATTTTACCCATTCAAGTGTTTTATTATTTCTGAATTCTGAGGAGTATGTGATTATTTTTCTCTCCCCATACTTTACCCCTAGCGGGCTGCTGTGATTGTCAACAGCAGCAGGATCCACTTTGAAGGTTTGATAAAAGCAGATGAAGAGGCTTAAAGATGTCTGTTTGCTGAAAATATCTGGTAACAAACAGGAATATATGTGAGTAAATATAGTGCATCATTCTGATTTTTAAAATAAATGCTTTAAAACGCCTAATGGGTTGTCAAGGGCTTTGTTTTGTCCTCGTGTGATTTCATCCTGGTGCATCTTTGAATTTAAAATGATAACACATTTAGAGACAATTTTTAAAGCTTTATCTTTACTTTTCAGAATTAAAACAGAAAGTAGCTTAATTTAGAATGTCAGATTTGAAATGTTTATATTAGCAAAAAGAACACTTATACCTTGTTGCTTAAAACTAAAACATTCAGAAAACTAAGATCATGGCATCTGGTCCCATCACTTCTTGACAGTCTTTATTTTCTTGGGCTCCAAAATCACTGCAGATGGTGACTGCACCCATGAAATTAAAAGACACTTGCTCCTTGGAAGAAAAGCTATGACAAACCTAGACAGCATATTAAAAAGGAGAGACATTACTTTGCCAATAAAGGTCCATCTAGTCAAAGCTATAGTTTTTTCAGTAGTCATGTATGGATGTGAGAGTTGGACCATAAAGAGCTGAGCACTGAAGAACTGATGCTTTTAAACTGTGGTGTTGGAGAAGACTCTTGAGAGTCCCTTGGACTGCAAGAGATCCAACCAGCCCATCCTAAAGGAAATCAGTCCTAAATATTCATTGGAAGGACTGATGCTGAAGCTGAAGCTCCAATACTTTGGCCACCTGATGTGAAGAACTGACTCATTGGAAAAGACCCTGATGCTGGGAAAGACTGAAGGTGGGAGGAGAAGAAGACGACACAGTGAGACAGTTGGATGGCATCACTGACTCAAACATGAGTTTGAGCAAGTGTCAGGAGTTGGTGATGGACAGGAAAGCCTGGCATGCTGCAGTCCCTCAGGTCACAAAGAGTCAGACACAACTGAGTGACTGAACTGATCAGTATTGACTGTTTCTTTGCTGTCACATCTTTAAATTTTTGTTCTTCAGTGTTCTGTTCCTGGCCTTCTGTCTCTCGGAGGACCTGTACATTTCTGTGACTTCATCTACTACACTTGGACTGGTAATTCCTAAACACTAGAGTAATTGGCGCTCAGTAGACAGTTGTTCGGAGAAGGCAATGGCACTCCACTCTGATACTCTTGCCTGGAAAATCCCATGGGCGGAGGAGCCTGGTAGGCTTCAGTCCATGGGGTCGCTAAGAGTTGGAAATGAGTGAGCGACTTAACCTTCACTTTTCACTTTCATGCATTGGAGAAGGAAATGGCAACCCACTCCAGTGTTCTTGCCTGGAGAATCCCAAGGACAGAGGAGCCTGGTGGGCTGCCATCTATGGGGTTGCACAGAGTCGGACACGACTGAAGTGACTTAGCAGATAGTTGTTACTCTTTAGTCGCTTGGTTGTGTCTCTTTGTGGCCCCATGAACTGCAGCACGCCAGGCTTCTCTGTCCTTCACTATCTCCCAGAATAGAAGTTACCTTTATTTGTGTTCCTTGGTCCTTACTCCTTCCTCCAGCTTTACTTATTTTTTCTCAACGTCTTCCTTTATATCTCTACCAGGATGGCCCATAGTCCTTGTGAGCTCAAAATTCACAATAATTAAATCAGTATTTTTTGTTCCAATCCTTTCTCCCTGCCCTTTACAATCTACTCTTCTTCAAGAGTCTCTGTT
This sequence comes from Bos mutus, assembly GCF_027580195.1. Lineage (NCBI taxonomy): Eukaryota > Metazoa > Chordata > Mammalia > Artiodactyla > Bovidae > Bos > Bos mutus. The sequence continues at coordinate 30,007,664 of NC_091639.1, read as the reverse complement.
GCACTACACATCTTGTACTACAACCAGGAAACCTTCAGGACATCCTTGACTTCTCATTTGTTTACTTCCTGTCCAAAATAACTTAAATACTGTCCAAAACACATAAGATACTGCCCAAAATACTTAAATCCATTTATAAAAAGGAAACTACAGACCAATTTCTCTTATATACATAGACACGAAAAAATCCATGAGCACCACTTTACACCCATTAGGATGGCAATTTTTAAAAAACAAAACACTAAGAGTTGATAAAGATGTGGAGAAACTGGAACCCTTGTGCATTGCTAGAGAAAATAGAAAATGATGCAAGTGCTATACAAAATCATGTGGGGTTGCCTCAAAAATTAAACACAGAATTATCATCAGATCAGATCAGATCAGTCACTCAGTCATGTCCAACTCTTTGCGACCCCATGAATCGCAGCACACCAGGCCTCCCTGTCCATCTCCAACTCCCGGAGTTCACTCAGACTCACGTCCATCGAGTCAGTGATGCCATCCAGCCATCTCATCCTCTGTCGTCCCCTTCTCCTCCTGCCCCCAATCCCTCCCAGCATCAGAGTGTTTTTCCAATGAGTCAACTCTTCGCATGAGGTGGCCAAAGTACTGGAGTTTCAGCTTTAGCATCATTCCTTCCAAAGAAATCCCAGGGCTGATCTCCTTCAGAATGGACTGGTTGGATCTCCTTGCAGTCCAAGGGACTCTCAAGAGTCTTCTCCAACACCACAGTTCAAAAGCATCAATTCTTTGGTGCTCAGCCTTCTTCACAGTCCAACTCTCACATCCATACATGACCACAGGAAAAACCATAGCCTTTACTAGGTAAACCTTTGTTGGCAAAGTAATGTCTCTGCTTTTGAATATGCTATCTAGGTTGGTCATAACTTTCCTTCCAAGGAGTAAGCGTCTTTTAATTTCATGGCTGCAGTCACCATCTGCAGTGATTTTGGAGCCCAGAAAAATAAAGTCTGACACTGTTTCCACTGTTTCCCCATCTGTTTCCCATGAAGTGATGGGACCGGATGCCATGATCTTCGTTTTCTGAATGTTGAGCTTTAAGCCAACTTTTTCACTCAACAATTCCACTTCTAGGTATAACTCACAGATTGACAGCAGGGACTTGAACAAATATTTATATACCAATGTTCACAGTAGCATTTTCACATAACCAAAAGGTGGAAACAATCTAAATGTCCACTGACAGATGAATGAATGGATAAACAAAATGCGTATGTACATACAATGAGATATTAATCAGCTTTAAAATAAGGAAATTTTGAGACATCTTATGACATGGATAAATCTTGAAACTGAATGAAATAAGCCAGACACAAATGGGCATATAGTATATGATTCTACTTGTATGCGATACCTAGAGTAATCAAATTCATAGAAACAAATTGTAGATTAGTGGTTACTAGAGCTGGAATGAGGGAGAATCAGAAGTCAGTATTTAATTAGCACAGTGTTTCAGTCTGGAATGATGAAAAGCTCTGGAGATGGACAGAGGTGACTGCTGCACAACAATGTGAATATAATTAATGTAAATGAACATTTACAAATGATTAAAATGTAAGTTTTGTATTATGGATATTTTACTGCAACAGAAAAAAAACCCATCTGAAAAAAGTTTTAAAATGAATATAGGGGTGAAAGATACTATCAGATTCAATGCAGCATTATAAAAAGGATACTACATCAGCCCCACATGGGATTTATCCCAAGAATACAAGGTTGGTTCAACATTCAAAAATCAATAAATATAATTCAACTTACAGACAATTTATATCAATAGAATGTGAAATGGTATTTGATAAAACTCAATAACCTTTCATGATAAGAGCTCTCAACAATCTAGGAGCAGAATGAACTTCCTCAACTTGATGAAAAGGATCTAAGTGAAACCTACAGCTAATATCACACTGGTAAAAAAGAGAGGCTTTCTCCCTAAATCAGGAATAAGAAAAAATATCAATTCTCACCATGTCTAGTCAAAACTGTACTGGATATCTTAGTTATTATAATAAGGTAAGAGAAAGAGAGAAAGAGTATAAAAATTAGGGAGATAAAACTGCATTTATTATATAGCCATATAATTGTGTAGAATTGTGCACATTCCCAAGAAATCTGTATATAAAAAAAAGCTACTAGAATAAGTGAGTTTTCGAAAATCACAAGATATAAGGTCAATATATGTGCGTGCATGTGTGTGCTCAATCAGTCGTGTCTGACTCTGTGACCCCATGGACTGTAGCCTGCCAGGTTCCTTTGTCCATGGAATTTTCCAGACAAGAATGCTGGAATGGGTGGACATTTCCTCTTCCAGGGTATCTTCCTGACCCAGGGATCAAACTTGAATCTCCTACATTGGCAGGTGGATTCTTTACCTGGGAGTCACAAAACTATAAATATAGTGCTATTTACTAACAGTGAAAAATTGGAAGCTAAATTTTTTTTTGTCAATATCATTTACAATAACATAAAAAAAATGTAAAACTTAGGTATAAATCTAACAGATTACATGCAAGACTTGTTCACTGAAAATTATAAAACAGTGCTGAGACAAAGTAAAGAATACTTCAATTAACAGAGAAAGAAACCATGTCCATGGACCGGAAAACTCAATATTGCTCAGATGTAATTTCTCATACTGATCACTATCTTCAATGCAATCCTAATAAAAAAAATCTCAAGATTATTTTCCCCCAGAAATGACAAGTGTATTCCATTGATTTAGCCAAAAAGTTTGTTACAGCTTTTCTGTAATATATGGAAAAACCTGAATGAATTTTTTGGCCAACCTAATCAAATACATTGGAAAAAGCAAAGACCTTAGATAGCCAAAACCATTTTGAAGAAAAAGAATAAAGCTGAAAGGGTAGCACTACCTAATTTCAAAGCTGCAAAAAATGTCCAGGAAATTTCCATTCACTTTTCACCCAGTCCTACCCAAATCTTGAACAACTGTAGTACACAATCAAAACCAGCAAAATGACATTGGAATAACCCACAAATTCAGATTTTTACCAGTTTTACAAGTGTGTATGGATGTCTGGTTCTACAGTAGCTCCGTGCGTAAATGGAGACCAAACGCCTGCAAAGTGGGCAGACAAAACAGCAAAGAAATACACGGGGTAATCGTGGGGAAAGAAGCATTTAACAATCTATGTAACCCTCATCATAACTCTATCCAGGTGATCCAACAAGTTCATAGACGAGATTATCAGCAACAGGCTCCGCGGCTACGTCGTTGAGAGCGCACAGCCAATGTCCGCCCCGGGGACGCCAGCGCCACCGCACGGTCCGCTCCGGGTCTCTGAGAGTTCTGGCCCAACGCCCCGAACGTACCATTCGCGCCTCCCTTTCTCCTTCGCGGTTCTTCAATGGCTCGCACCGTGCAGGGCTCGCCGGGCTCCGTCTGTCTCGGTCAGATGGCCCAGAAGGAGGTCCCTGCGTGGTCTGGGCCTCGCCAGGCCCCGGACCGGGCCGAAGCAACTCGAAGGGGCTCGGAGCAGCGACGGGCATCTGGGCTCCCCGAGGCCCCTTCTGCACCCCGAGCCTGCGATCCCGCCGCCCCCCGGGGGGCCCGGCTCCGCCCCGCCCGCCCACGCAGACCCGCCGGCGGCCCGCGGCCGGAAGCCAAGGGGCCTCGCGCTGCAAATGCCTGCGCGGCGGCGCGACCCTGAGCGGTTGGGCCGGCCGTCGGGTCTTACCAGTCGGCGCGAGCAGGTGAGGCGACGGCGGCGGCGTTGCGGCGTGGGCGCCAGGCCGGGTATCCTTCCCTGTCCGTGTGTCGGGCGAGCCCGCGTCTGCTGGGCTCTCCTCCTAGCAGCCCCGGGGTTTCGCTGGCCGGGCCGGGCTGCGCGGCGGAGATGTGTTCGACGCCCGGGCTGCCGACGCCGGGGGCCTCGCTGGTGCTGCGGGTGTCCTTCGTGGACGTGCAGCCCGAGGTGATTCCCGTGCAGCTGTGGGGGCTGCTGGGAGAGCGGCGGGACGAGTACGTGCGGCTGAGCAGGGAGATCCAGGAAGCGGCGGCGGCTGCGCGCGGCCCTTGGATGCTGGGCGGTGCCTCGGCCTTGCCTGGCGAGTTGTGCCTGGTGCAGGTGGGGAGGCTGTGGCACCGCGGCCGCGTGGTCAGCAGGCAGGCGCAGGAGAGCCGCGTCTTCCTGCTGGACGAGGGCTGCACCATCGCGGCCGGAGCGGGCTCGCTGGCTCCCGGGCGCAGCGAGTTCTTCCACCTGCCGTCGGAGGTGCTGGGCTGCGTGCTGGCCGGCCTGGTGCCGGCGGGCGGCGGCGGCGCGGGCGGGGGAGAGCCCCAGCACTGGGCGGCCAGGGCCGTGGACTTCCTTAGCCACTTGCAGGGCAAGGAAGTGCACGGGCGCGTCCTGGACGTGCTGCTGCTCCACCGCCTGGTCCTCCTGGAGGTGCCCGAGCTGTCCCAGCAGATGCAGGAGCTCGGCCTGGCCCGGCAGGTGCCCGACAGTGTCTTCCGCTCCCTGCTAAAGCGCTACCTCTCGGCCTCCACGCCTGTCGTGGTCCCGCGAGTTCCCCCTAAGCAGGAGCAGCCTGGCCTGGATTACTTCTACCCTCAGCTGCAGCTGGGCGTGACGGAGCCCATGGTGGTTACCCAGGTGTGCCATCCCCACCGCATTCACTGCCAGCTCCGCAGCCTCTCTCAGGAGATCCACCGCCTCTCCGAGAGCATGGCTCAGGTATACCGGGGTTCCCCGGGGACTGGGGACGAGCACTCTACTAGTGCCCCCTGGGAGGAGAGAGAGGAGAGCCCAGACAAGCCGGGCTCTCCTTGCGCATCCTGCGGGTTGGATGGACTTTGGTACAGGGCGCTCTTGCTTGAGACTTTCCGGCCCCAGCGCTGTGCCCAGGTGCTTCACGTCGACTATGGAAGGAAGGAGTTAGTGAGTTGTAGTAGCCTCCGCTACTTGCTGCCTGAATATTTTCGGATGCCCGTGGTGACCTACCCTTGCGCACTGTACGGACTCTGGGATGGTGGGAGAGGTTGGTCTCGGTCACAGGTCGGTGACCTGAAGGCACTGATTCTGGGCCAGGCAGTGAACGCAAAGATTGAATTTTATTGTTCCTTCGAGCATGTGTATTACGTCACCTTATATGGCGAAGATGGGATTAATCTTAACTGTGTGTTCGGAGTACAGTCCTGTTGCTTGGCTGACCAGTTCCTTCAGAGCCAGGGCAGAGAAGAAGAGGAAGAGGAGGAAGAACCGGAAACAGCTTTTCAGTGTCAATCTTCTGCGGAAGAAATGGATGAAGAGATTTCACTCCCCACCTTACCATCTATCAAGTTAAAGATGAACACCTTCTATGATGCCCAGGTGGAGTTTGTGAAAAATCCTTCTGAGTTTTGGATTAGGTTGAGGAAACACAATGGCACCTTCAGCAAACTGATGAAGAAAATGTGCAGTTTCTATGCCTCCGCCAGTAAGCTGGATGGTGTCATCTTGAAACCTGAAGCCGATGATCTTTGCTGTGTCAAATGGAAAGAAAATGGCTATTTCCGGGCTATGGTCACCCGATTAGAGGACCAGAATGTGGATGTGTTCTTAGTTGACCGGGGCAATTCGGAAAACGTGGACCGGTATGACGTGAGGATGCTACTCCCTCAGTTCAGGCGGCTACCAATATTGGCCCTGCAGTGCACCCTGGCTGATATTTGGCCTTTGGAAGAAAACTGGAGCCAAGAGGCAATTTCCTTTTTTAAAAAGACTGTGCTCCACAAAGAGTTAGTTATCCATGTCCTTGATAAGCAGGATAATCAGTATATTATTGAGATTCTTGATGAATCAAGAACGGGGGAGGAAAACATTAGTAAGGTGATGGCTCAAGCTGGATTTGCCAAGTACCAGGAATTTGAAACACAGGACAGTCTTTCCGTAAGTGTCCACTCTCCAGGGCATGTTTCAAACCATTTTACCATAGACGGTAACAGAATATCTTCTGCCAAGAAGGAAGAACAAAAAGCCATGAGAGATGGTAAAACTACAGCTGTTCCAGAAGTAGTGACTGACACAGCAGTTACGACAAACGTTTCAGCTGGACTTGTGCAAGACAATGAGAAAAGAGTGTCTGTTTATTCTCCTCTGGTACAGAATTTCTTGGGAATTGAGCCAGGCTCTTCTTGTAAAGGAGAGCTACAAGTTGGAACTACAGTGGAAGTCAGAGTATCTTGCGTTGAAAATCCCGGCTATTTTTGGTGTCAGCTGACCAGGAACACACAAAGATTTAAAGCACTCATGTGTAGTATTCAGGACTATTGCAACAACACAGCTCCTCCCCACCAGGGAACTACTCCTGCTTGTTTGGCAAAACGAACAGCAGATGGAAAATGGTCCAGAGCTCTAATTACCGGGGCACAGTCTTCAGAGTATGTCAACATCATATTTGTAGATTATGGGGACAAAGAAATGGTATCTGTGAAGAATATTTATTCAATTACTGAAGAGTTTCTGATGGCTAAGGTTCAGGCTTTTAGGTGCAGCCTTTATAATTTAATTCAGCCAATGGGACAAAATCCTTTTCTTTGGGATGAAAAGGCAATCCAAGCTTTTATTGAATTTATAGATAATGCACAGGAAAACAGTCTTGAATTAAAGTGCACAATATTTGCTCTGGCTTCCATTCATGATGAACTGTTTAATGTGGTGGATCTGCTAACACCTTTCCAGAGTGTGTGCCACTTTTTGATACAAAAGAGACTTGCGAGACCAGTAAAATTTCAGAAACCTCTAGAGTTCTCTGTTAAGCTCCATTCTTACTTCTATTCTACACATGACATGAAAATTGGAAGTGAAGAATCAGTGTACATAACACATGTTGATGACCCTTGGGCATTTTATTGCCAACTGGGAAGAAATGCAAGTATTTTAGAACAGCTGTCCCATCATATTACACAATTAAGTCAAGTTTTGCTGCATTTAAGAACATCTCCCTTGGTCCCCGGCACATTGTGCCTTGCCAAGTATACTGACGGAAACTGGTGTAGGGGGGTAATCATAGAAAAAGAACCAAATAAAGTATTCTTTGTTGATTTTGGGAACATTTGTGTGGTAACAAGTGATGATCTGTGCCCAGTGCCTAGCGATGCACATGATGTCTTACTTTGGCCCATGCAAGCCATTAAATGTTCGTTATCTGATATTCCTGATCATATACCGGAAGAAGTTACAGCGTGGTTTCGGGAGACTGTTTCAGATAAGTCATTGAAGGCTCTGGTCGTAGCAAAAGATCCAGATGGAAGACTGATTATTGAACTATACAATGATAGCATTCAAATTAATGCTAATATTAACGAGAAGTTAGGGCTCCGGGGTTACAGAGGTGGGACAAGGAGAAAAAAAAGCAAAGCACTCCTCTCTACAACTGAAACTCTTGAAGTGAAAAAGGAAGATGTGAAGTTGTCACCTACAGAGTATTTAAGTAAATCAGAGAACAAACCAGATGGTATGGCACTCTTAGGAGAATCATACAAACCTAAGATCAGCTCAGCATGTAGGGAACTCAAATTTTTACAGAGTTCAACAAAGACAAACTTAGTCACTCCGCACCAGGACTCTGTGGGAAATAAAAATAATCAAGTGTCTCCATTAACAACAGACAAGAAATTAGAAAGTTCAGCGGAGCCCTCTTTGAAAGCCACAAAACTAGAAGCCTTTCTTTCAGAGAGAAAACTAAGAGATTCATGTGACAAAGGTTTGCCTCTAAAAATTTCTGAGTTCCCTAAGAAGGCCATAATGCCTGGATTTAAAACAACTGTGTATGTTTCTCATATAAATGACCTTTCAGACTTTTACGTTCAACTAACAGAAGATGAGGCTGAAATTGATCATCTTTCAGAGAGGTTAAATGATACTAGAACAAGGCCTGAATATTATGCAGGTCCACCTTTGCAAAGAGGAGATGTAATATGTGCTGTTTTCCCAGAAGACAATTTATGGTATCGTGCTGTGGTCAAGGAACCACAACTCAATGACCTTCTCTCTGTGCAGTTTATAGATTATGGCAATGTCTCTGTGGTTCACACAAACAAAATAGGCAAACTTGACCGTGTTAACGTGCTGTTACCAGGACTGTGCATTCCCTGTTCCTTAAAGGGATGTGGGGTTCCTGGGATTTTAAACCATAAGGAAGTGATGCATTACTTTTCCCAAAGGACAAATGAGACTCAAATAAGATGCGAATTTGTTCAGTTTCAAGACAAATGGGAAGTTACTCTTGCTGATGAACATGGGATCATAGCCGAAGATATGGTGAGCAGATATACATTCAGTGAAAAATCTCAACTAGGATTTTCTACGCAAATAGTTCAAGGGGCCTGTTCCACATTGGTCAGCAAAACAGACGTAGATACTTCTATGTTTCTTAACTGGTATAATCCAAAGATGAAGACTATAAGAGCTTATGCCACAGTGATCGACGGACCTGAATATTTTTGGTGTCAGTTTGCAGATACCAAGAAACTTCAGCATTTAGAAGTGGAAGTACAGACTGTGGGAGAGCAGGTGACAGATTGGAGAAGTCGTATCCACTGCCCTCGTATTGGAGATCCTTGCATAGTGAGATACAGAGAAGATGGGCATTATTATAGGGCCCTTGTCACCAGTATTTGTGAAGATTATCTTGTGTCCATCAGGCTTGTGGACTTTGGAAACATTGTAGACTCCGTGGACCCGAAAGCACTCTGGAACATCCCTTCTGAGCTTTTGGCTGTGCCCATGCAAGCCTTTCCATGTTGCCTCTCAGGATTTAATATTTCACAGGGCGCATGCCCTCGTGAGGGATGTGACTACTTTTACGAAATAGTCACAGAAGATGTGTTGGAGATAACAATATTAGACATCAAAAGGGACGTTTGTGATATCCCTTTAGCCGTCGTTGACTTGAAAAGCAAAGGTGAAAGCATTAGTGAGAAAATGAAGAAATATTCTAAGATTGATATGCGTAGCAGTGATCTGAGGTATGAAAAAAATGATGCAGAAGTAAAGGGAGCTCTCGGGGTCCCCAGTCCCGATGTTGGACTTAAGAAATCAAGCAGTAAAACTGGACGAGAGAGAATACTCCATGTTGAATCCCAGACAGCTGAGCTCTTGCAAAGACTCAACAAAGACTTAAACATCCTTGAAACACAACCAGGTAAATTCTATGACCCCAAAACTGATAACATTTTTGAAGCTTTTGAAAACCCAGGCAAAAATAAGATTGGCACCGAGTTGCTGGAAGAAAAAGTCAAGGGCCTATTGGGTGACAAAACAAAGTTTGATGATAAGTACCCAATGCCAGGATTTAACACATTCTTACCACATGCCACCGAGGCAAAGGAGGTCCTGGAACTGAATTCTCTCGAGGTACCACTTTCTCCTGACGATGAGTCCAAAGAATTCCTGGAGCTGGAATCCATTGAGTTGCAGCATTCCCTGGTCGGGGATGAGGAGAAAGAAGATCTGGACCTGGTGCCTCCAACCATGACTCTTCCCCAAGGCTGTGACCCAGAGGTCACCCTGCCACCATTGCCAGGGCAGCTGCCCCTCAACTGTGAAGACGAGAAACAGCCTGAACTAGAACTGCCTACAGCCCAGCTGTGTCTGGAGGACAGAATAAACCCTTTGTCTTTAACAGCTAGTCAGAAAGCCCAAGAAGCCCTGTGCACTGAAGACATAAGAGGATCCAGTTGTGCGGAAAGCTTTGATGAGGAGCGGAGGCTGCGCCTGCGCAGACAGACTTGCGATGCCAAGATGCAGAGTGAAATGAGTATCTTTAAAGAAGAATTTACAGAATGTACAAGTAGAGATGCCATGCCACCATTGACCTCTCTGTTTTCTGAAGAAGAATACAAAGATGCAAGGAAACACAATTACACCTTACCAGATCATATCCCAGGTATGTGCAGTTTTTGACCCCCCGTTCACTTTTATTTAGCTTAGGGAAAAACAGTTATTTATCTTAAAAAGAAGAGAATAATTCTTACTGAATTAAAAAAATAATTTGAGGGGAGTTGAAAACCTGAAAAGAGAATTAGATTTGGATTTTTATGAAGGGTATTTTAAACATGAAGAAATTAAGTGATGAAATTAATGTGAAATAATACTTTATATGCTGTGTAAAATGCTGAATTATTTTTGCTTTTAAAAATAGAATGCTTAAAATCTGTGTCTCTAAAAAGTAGTCCCATTTCAAATGTAAACAAATCATCTCTAGATCAAGACATTACGTTTTTTGGTCAGTTTTTAAAAATATGTAGTGCTCCTTTGCCAAGCTTATTGTAGGCATGAATTTACATTGGGGATCATTTTAGCAGAGTTTTAAAACAACTGGTTTTCTTCGTACATATACTTTGCTGTTCATTTGAAACACTTAAAACAATAGAGTTAGGGAGCCTATATTAATCAAGAAAGTTAACAGCCACAAGTAAATATTGGAGAACACTTATTACCATTACCTTTTTTATACGTTTTTTATAAATTATTTTTGCTGCTCTTTTCTTGCCTACGTAATAAGATTTGAAAGTTACACAAAATGGCTTATCTTTTAGGTTTTTTAAAAAAATCAATGTTAGACTTTTAAATGTCAATTTTATTTACTCGATTGTTGCATAATTACAATATTATTACACTGTACGAAATAGAACAGTAGACTAAGGAGAATGAAAATCATCATAATTCCACCACCAAGAAATGGCCACTGTGAGTGCTGTGATGGTGCGTATACTTCCTTCATCTGTGTCTCACCCTTTCCCTGTGTCCACATACACACAGTTTTAAAAACTAAATAGAGATCATGTTATTTAGGGAGACAGAACACGTTGTACTGTGCCATGATACCAATGATATGGGAGTAGTAAATGCATCGTAGGGAAATGCTTTGCTTGCATGTCTAACATTAAGAAATTAAGAGACATGCTTTGACTCTTGCTGTATTCAATCTGGTAGCTCAACCAGAGAACACGTACACTCTGAAAGGATTTACTGTCGGATCCAAATGTGTTGTGTGGTCAAGTCTCAGAAACACGTGGTCTAAATGTGAGATTTTGGAAATAGCTGAAGAGGGCACAAAGGTATGTAAAATTGCAGTGAAGTACTTTGTCTCAAAATGTACTTGCAGATTGTTAAGGAAATTTTACCAAACTTTACCAGATTAGAAAATCCCATTGAACAGATTAGTTACCTGCTCATTCTCTCTGATAATTGATCCAATGCAAAAACCATTTTAAAAGTTTATATTTAAACATTCAGGGCTCTTTCGTCTCCCTGGAATCCTATCAGTCACTGAGTTCCATACTTTCCACTTATCTCAGTTAAAACTGTTTTTATTAATGCCACTATTTTGGTTAAGTTTCTCATTTCACAACTGTTGGTGTTAGTTACTTAGTCTTGTCCAATTCTTTGCAATCCCATGTAGCCTGCCAGGCTCTTCTGTCCATGGAATTCTCCAGACAAGAAACTGGAGTGGATAGCCATTCCCTTCTCCAGGGGATCTTCCCAACTCAAGGATCAAACCCGGGTCTCCTGCACTGCAGGCAGAGTCCTAACCGTCTGAGCTACCAGGGAACCAACCCCGACTAGCTTCCTCTAATAACCTTCAATTGGTTTACCTCTCGTCTTCCATCCGTTGCTTCTCCACATTGCCAGTGTGGTGTTTGTCAAATGAGAATCTGACTATTATTCCCTTGTGTAAAATCTCCTTGAAACCTTCAGTAAATGGTGTTTCTCCTGTGGTTTGAAAAACCACCTGTGTCAGAATCCTTTGCCACATTTCCTAAATATTGATCCCTGGACTTTTCCCTTGCTGGCTTGGCTAATGAAGAATTTCTAGGGGGAAGGATTAGCAATGTGCAGACTTATACCATGAGAATTTGAGAACATCCATCTTTGATGTCTAGGCATAGATACTCAATATGTTTTTTGGGACTGATGTACCATTGAGTTGAAATGCAATGTTAAAGTTTAACAAAATCATTGTGACTGCCTTTTAAAGTATTTCATTTGATAAAGGACACTGTGTAACTAACATAAATCAGTGACAGTGTTTGGAATTACCAGTTTTTATTACTCTTTCTCTCTTGCAGGTTTTGGACCTTTCAAATGGCATAGAGGAGGTAGTAAACCCTGAGAATGTCTGGAATGGTATACCCAAATTGGATAAGAGTCCATCTGAGGTATGAGTATATTTAAGCAGTAATTAGTAAGGCTGTTGTTCATTTTGAAAGGTAACCTTGTTACTGAAAGGTGCAGGTCCCGTGGCTCACCGCTTAGAAACCATTAAAGAGGCCAGGTTAGTGGAAAGGAAAGTTTGCTTTATTTCAGATGCTGGCATCTGGGTTGGGATGAGGGCAGGGCGGACGTCTGTCCAAAGGCTCCCCCCACTGTCAGTAGGCAAGAGCTTTTATAGACAGAAGGAGGGCACTACCTGTAGAAACAACACAGTCATCTCTGGCAGTCATCCTGAAACTGGTCATCAGTGGTCTGACCAGAGTCATCTTGGTTGTTTTAGGTAGTTGATCTTCAGTTCCAGGGCCAGTTTGTTTCCATTTCTTTAAGGCCAATTATGTCAGGTTATGTCATGGCTAAAGTCTGATCATCATGTAGTTAATTTCTCTATCTGGTATTTTAATATCTGCAAGACAGCTCACAGGATATGGCTCAGCATATTATCTACAGCCCTTGAGAAGGTCCTTGACTATGCTTAATGACTGCATTGTTATTATTTGGTCTCCTTTGACTGTTTTCCCTTGTTTCTGAATTGTCTCACTTTTCTGATTAAATTGATTTTCAGACAAAAGGCAGGCTGAGGACACAGTGGGGCATGGACCATAGAGTCCTGCTCTGTTTCAACTTGAACTGTTTTCTAAGCATTTGTGTTTAGGAATAATGGAAGGAAAAACACTTGTGATAACAGCAATGGAAAACAGCAACAACACTATCAATGCTTCTGGATTTTATGCCCTGTATCTTTTTGGGAAAACTATTTATTAATGTTTTCCTCCTTGATTTTCATTTTGGGATTAAAAAAAAGAAGTTGTTTGTTGTTTCTGACCTTGATAAAATACATTTGATGCAGAAAATCTGAGAAAATGGTAAAGTTAAAAAGGAGAAAGTAGCAATCACCTATAATACATCCATCCAAAGACAGATTAATCAGTTTGATTTTAATAATTTTTGTTTATATGGGATATAAACATATCAGCAATATATTTTGAACATGGTTGATTTCATCGTACATACACACATAAATTGTGTTTTTCAGTTAAGATTATATGATAGGTGATTTCCCGGGCTATGTCTAGATACTTGAGTTTATCCTGTTTGGAGTTTGTTGAACTTCTTGCTTCAAAATCTGTATTGGATAGTTCCAATATCTGGTCATGTCAGGGTTTGCATCTACTTAATCAGATACAGACATTCAAGTGATCTTTGTTAAATAATCTCTTGGAATTTCTTTGGAGATTTTTTAGTTTATATGGTGATTCAGTTTGTTGGATGTTCCTGGTTAATGCATGGTCTTGTTCATAAGAAACACACTGGTTCTTAGAATTGAGGCATCAGTTCAGTTCAGTTTAGTCGCTCAGTTGTGTCCGACTCTTTGCAACCCCATGAACTGCAGCACGCCAGGCCTCCCTGTCCATCACCAGCTCCCGGAGTTCACCCAAACCCATGTCCATCGAGTCGGTGATGCCATCCAACCATCTCATCCTCTGTCGTCCCCTTCTCCTCCTGCCCTCAATCTTTCCCAGCATCAGGGCCTTTTCAAATGAGTCAGCTCTTCGCATCAGGTGGCCAAAGTATTGGAGTTTCAGCTTCAGCATCAGTCCTTCCAATGAACACCCAGGACTGATCTCCTTTAGGATGGACTGGTTGGATCTCCTTGCAGTCCAAGGGACTCTCAATATTGAGGCATGTGGAGAATGAAATCAGCTCTTGATGACTTTAGTGTTATGTGAAAGTATGCACCAATGAAAGAGAACAAAGAACTATTTGCCAACATCATCCTGCTGCTGCTGCTAAGTTGCTTCAGTCATATCCAACTCTGTGCGACCCCATAGATGGCAGCCCACCAGGCTCCGCTGTCCTTGGGATTCTCCAGGCAAGAACACTGGAGTGGGTTGCCATTTCCTTCTCCAGTGCATGAAAGTGAAAAGTGAAACTGAAGTTGCTTGGTCGTGTCCGACTCTTAGCTACCCCATGGACTGCAGCCCACCAGGGTCCTCCATCCATGGGATTTTCCAGGCAAGAGTACTGGAGTGGGTTGCCATTGCCTTCTCCGAACATCATCCTAGTAAAATATAAAATATGCCAATTTCATAATCTTTAGGAGAAACTTTGTATGATAATAGATACAGTGTGAGGACTAAAATATTTTTTAAAAATCATATCTGTAGGAATAATTCCCTGTAGTAATTAGAATACACATCTTTTCCCTCTCCCCATTTTTACAGGACATGAATTTTGTCATGGTAGCACCCACGTAAATAATCTTCTTGGGCACTCCCTGGTGGTTCAGAGGTTAGGACTCCATGTGTCCACTGCAGGGGACATGGGTTCAATCTTTGGTCAGGGAACTAAGATTCTGTAAGCCACAACACAGTCCCCCCTACACCGCGCCCCCCTCCCCATTTTTTTTCTTATTTATACATTTCTTCCTCAACCTGAGGTTTTTCTCTTTTTGTTTCAGAAAAGAGGCCTGGAGATGATACAGATTTAACTGTGGATCTGTAAGTGTGGTCAGTCAGTTCAAAGCTGCTCTGAAATAAGTGCCATCTCAACCAGACCAACAAAAATATTTGAGAAAATTGAGAGCGTGTAAATACAAGATATTGTCATTTTTGAAAACTTTGTGTTGAAAACAAAACAGATCTCAGACTCCCTGTGTGGTGTATTTATAGTGCTGTTTCTGTATATATTGAGTTGAGATGTTTCCTCTCCGTTTAAATGTGTCATCTTTCTAATCAGTTGGGAGGATTTATCTGGCTAAACAGTTTGCTAACACATTACTCACATTGCAAAAAAAGGAATATTTTGGTTTCTTCTGAATAATAGTTTAAGATAGAAAATTATAGGTTTCTGACAAGCATAATATATGATGCTGCTTGGGGGGATGGCTTTGTTAGCAGTAACTCCTTCAAAATTTTTGTTTTGTTTCTGAAGCTTTGCTGTTCTAGTTTTGACTAATACTCTGTTTGAATTTAGAAGTATACTAATATGACACAAAATTTGAATAAAGTTTGTCCTTAAAAGTATAATTTCATTTCATTAAAAAGAAAACATCTGGGACTTCCTTGGCAGTTCAGTGGTTACGACTCTGAGTTTCCACTGCAGGGGGCAGGGGTTCAATTCCTGAGGACCTAAGGTACAAAGAAGGAAAAAAAAAAAGGAAGTCTGTGGTCATGGAACAAACCACAATTCTACAACTGGGGATACATAGTAATAGTAAATGGTAGCTTTCCTGTTAGTCCCTCATTGTCCTTCCAATGCACTTTTTTTCATGTAATCCTGGATTCTGAGGTGCATATTAATATTACCCATATTTTATAGGTGAGAAAGTTGAAGCTTTTCAGAGAAGATAAATAATTTGCCTGTCAAAGAGCTAGCAAATCTCAGAGGCTTGAGCAAACCTAGACCCATCTAACTTCAAAGCCCACGCTTTTAAAACAAGGCTTTGCATAGGTGGCAGCACACAAACAGACCCTAACATTAGGAAATCGATCTTACCTGTACGCGGCTTACTAGATATGTGACCTGGGCAGGTTATTATATTATTGTTCAGCCTTGATCTTCCTTAGCTGTAAAATGGGGATAATAAAACTTTTCTTGCAGTGTTTTTAAGATAAGAAATAACTTAATGTGCCATGGGAAATAGATGGGGAAACAATGTCAGACTTTATTTTTTTGGGCTCCAAAATCACTGCAGATGGTGACTGCAGCCAGGAAATTAGAAGACGCTTACTCCTTGGAAGGAAAGTTATGACCAACCTAGGTAGCATATTCAAAGCAGAGACATTACTTTGCCAACAAAGGTTCGTCTAGTCAAGGCTATGGTTTTTCCTGTGGTCAGGTATGGATGTGAGAGTTGGACTGTGAAGAGGGCTGAGCGCCGAAGAGTTGATGCTTTTGAACTGTGGTGTTGGAGAAGACTCTTGAGAGTCCCTTGGACTGCAAGGAGATCCAACCAGTCCATTCTGAAGGAGATCAGCCCTGGGATTTCTTTGGAGGGAATGATGCTAAAGCTGAAACTCCAGTACTTTGGCCACCTCATGGGAAGAGTTGACTCATTGGAAAAGACTCTGATGCTGGGAGGGATTGGGGGCAGGAGGAGAAGGGGACGACAGAGGATGAGATGGCTGGATGGCATCACCGACTCGATGGATGTGAGTCTGAGTGAACTCTGGGAGTTGGTGATGGACAGGGAGGCCTGGCGTGCTGTGATTCATGGGGTCGCAAAGAGTCGGACACGACTGAGCGACTGAACTGAACTGAACTGAATGTGCCAGAAAAGGAGTAGGCATTTGATAAATATTTCCTTCTTTTCCCTGAAAGAGGCTCAGTATGCACTATGGTAGGTTATATTTTTTAAACTTCATTGGATCCTTTCGCATCAGCATGTGCCACAAACAGTATTTTAAAGAGGTGCTATTGAATGGAACATCAGGTCTATTGAAATGGTTGTCCATTTCTAAAAACATGTATATGAAACGTTATGAGAACTCTAAAGCCTGATGAGAAGAGTGAGAATTAAAAACCTTAAAAGTTGGGTAAAATTTCAATAAGTAAAAAAGGAGAGGATTTTACATTAAGCGTAATTGAAGTAGATGAATATATTGCTTGTTCCCAGGATAATGAACAGACAAATTTGGCTCATTCATGTAGGAGTTGTCGTTGTGAATTAATTCCTGGGAGCAAAGGTCAGAGAAGATGTATGAAGGCCAGCTTATAGAAAGCCATCAGTTTCATGATAAAAAATTTTAACTCTTCATTTAAAAATATTTACTCTGAACAGTTACAGGAGAAATTATATTTCTCAAAATGAGTGATTTTGCACATTAAAACATTAAGGTAGGCCTGAGTGCCAAATCAGAAAATGCAGTTACTTATGAACAAGGCAAAAGGTATAGGCATAGAATAGTTAACCAGGCTTGCTTACTAAGTACTGATTATCCTTGTTCTCACTGGCTTTCGTGAAAATCCATTATGCAGCATTCATAGGAACAAGACCATTCTTAGACCCAAATATACTTGACTGGTGAGTGGCAGAAGTGTTTACACTGCTTGGGAAACAAAACATATTTTCCATGACTCCCAGAGGCGGAAGTGTGCAAATCTTTCAGTGATCTTTTTACCTCCATTTATTGTGTTTTTCTGCTTTTATTATTCCATATAAAATTAAAAAGATCCATTAAATAACACTCATGGAACATGAAGCAGTGAAAATTATGGCCTTTTCTTTTTAAGTTAGCAAAACTGGAATTTCTTCAAAGTTGAATCTTGATCTTTTTTTTTTTTCACTTTTCCTGTTTTCCTGTTTTTAATTAATTATTATTGGAGTACAGTGCTGTGTTAATTTCTACTGGACAGCAAAACGTACCAGCCATACACACACCTATATTCTCTCCCTTTATATCCTTCACAGCCTATGGGTGAATCGGTAACTTTATGTGTGATGGCTGGAATCGAGGGCCACTCATTTGCACCTTTCTTTAGTAAACAGTATCTCTGAGGTAAACAAAGTGAATGCAAGCAAATTACCAGCTTTCTTTAATCTGCTGCCTTTGTTTCGTCACCAGTGTCCATCCCTGTGTGGTCATCTTATTGAAATTGCGCTCTAGCACTCATTCCACAGTTAAAGCAATGGCTTTATTATCCACTTGGTCTACTTTTTCTTACTGTGACCCGGAGTCAAATGGAACCACTGCCAAATCCTACATAGCAGACCATAATGCTAAAACTCAATTCTGTAGCCTATAACAGAAAAAAAAAGAGGCAAGAAAATGTTTTTATTATATTTTTAGGAGTGTTAGGTCACTGTAACACATTTCCAGTGGCCTTGTGCCAGTTTTATTATATGTGCCTGTTGAACTAATGTAAAATCAGTTTTTTTACTGTGAAAAAGGATCACTTTAGTAAAATTAAAATTTAGGCTGCTATGATTTTCATATGTAGGTGTCTTTTTCTAAATTTAAAGGGAAAAAAAATAATACAAGCTTCAGTCACTACTGTGGTATAGCCTACATTTTTTAATATGAGCTATTTGAGAAAATACATTTAAATCATACACACACACACTTTTAGACAAGTTCGTAAACAAAACTTTTTAAAAAGCTCTTTTAATCTAAATTTGGTCTCTCTATTCCTGTGGAGTTCTGCAGAGTGGCTTGGTGGTTGGTTGTGTTAATGTTGGTCCCTGGAATAAGATTGTGATCTTCGCCTTCAACTAAAGAATCCCACTGATCAAAATCTTTCTGAAGTCCTGTAAGATAGAAACGTCATAAACATATTCAACTTTTGAGAGCACTAAACAGCTCAGTGCCTCTAGGGGGCATCCTAGCCTCACAAACCACACACACCACGTCAGGATTAAGGAGTGGACAAGCCCTCTGTGAGCACGAGATAGCTGCAACATCTGAATGAGAGGATTGAGGCCCCGTGCTGTCTGAGCATGGAAATCCCTGCCCGCTACCTCGCCGCCCCCCCCACCCCGTCCCCGCCCCCACTTCACTGAAATACTGTTAGCTCTAACAGGCAGGCTTGCTTCCTATGACACAGTACGCAAAACAGCAAATTGTTTTCCAACTAATTGACTGCATTGTTACGTTGTAAACCAACTGGGAACCGTTAAAATAGGACTTACGCTAAGGTAGGGCTTCCCAGGTGCCTCAGTGGTAAAAAAAAAACAAAAAAAAAACCCTCCTGCTAATGCAAGAGACCCAAGTTTGGTCTTCTGGGTTGGGAAGATCCCCTGGAGGAGGGCATCTTCCACTCCAGTATTCTTACCTGGAGAATGCCATGGACAGAGGGGCCTGGCAGGCTGCACAGGGTCACAAAAAGTCAGACATGACTGAGCCACATGCACATGAATTAGGATAGATAGTTTTGTCCTGAGAATCATCCTGTCTATGTCGGGAAAGAAGATGCCGTATCTTACCTAAATGTTTTTGTAAGAACGCTAAGGAAGCTTTGTTGCTAAGGCTGATGGCTACATTGGAATCGATGTCTCCTTTCAGTGTGAATAGGTAGCCAATTATTTTGCTAGTGGCAAAAGTGAAGTCAACAAAATTCTGATGGACCGAACCCCTGAAAGAGAAAGGAGTTATCCGCAAATCACTTTGTTAGACAATATTATTTTTGTAGTTAAGGTGCAGGAAAGATGCTGGCCAAAAACCAAGGAAACAAAACTTGTAAATCTGATCTCCCTATATGTACTCAAGGGTCACAAGACTGTTCATTTAGGGGTATGAGAGGTGGTTCTAGTGGTAAAGAACCCGCCTGCCAATGCAGGAGACGGACGGGGGTTTGGTCCCTGGGTCTGGAAGATCCCCTGGAGGAGGGCTTGGTAACCCACTCCAGTATTCTTGCCTGGAGAATCCCATGGGGAGAGGAGCCTGGTGGGCTACAGTCCATGAGGTTGCAAAGAGTCAGACATGACTCAGCGACTTAGTATGCACACACGAGTATGTAAGCATCCTTCCCTCCAGACAAATAAGACAAAGATTCCTGTCTTGCTTGGCATCTTGGTTTTAGAACAGTTGATTTCTGCTTTGTAGGTCACTTCTGATTTGAGTAGATGGAATGCTTTTTATGTTGACGGTCTTTAAACCCAGAGCCAGAATCCTGCCCCCTTACCACCACACTTAACTGGATCTCTATTTGCTGTTGAGCAAAACACTTTGTATTTCAGCTTTGGATTAAGTAGATTAAAAGACAAGCAAAAATTTGCCTTGTATTATTTAAACTGCAAAGCACTTCATAAATATTGCTAATCGATGAACTTGTGGCTCAGCTGGTAAAGAATCTGCCTGCAATGCGGGAGACCTGGGTTCAATCCCTGGGCTGGGAAGATCCCCTGGAGAAGGAAAGGATACCCTCTCCAGTATTCCAGCCTGGAGAATTCCATGGACTGCATAGTCCGTGGGGTTGCAAAGAGTCAGACACAACTTAGCAACTTTCAAACATCAAATAGAACAGCCACTTTTAATGCATAGTTTTTACCATCTCTGGGCATTTGACATTTGATTTTCTTGCATTTTTTCCCCGCTTTATTTCCTTGACATCACATCTTTCCTCCTCTGCCTGAACTATTCTGTTCTTCACTGGTTCATCCCCTAAATCCTCAAGATTCTATTTTCAGACCAATTCTTTTCTCACTTTGCAGTCTCAGCTCCTCCATAGATTTCACTGATAATACATTGAATACAAATTCTGTACTTTTCCAATTTGTGACCAGACACATATATCTAAAGGTTAAAACACACCCGTTCCAGGGACTCCCCTGGTGGTCCAGTGGTTAAGGCACCCTGCTTCCAATGCAAGGGGCGTGAGTTTGATCTGGGAACTAAGATCCCGCATGTTATGTGGTGCAGCCAAGAAAATGTAAAAAACAGAACAAAAAATACCTTTCCAGCCCCACCCAATGTCATTCTTCCTCTTTACTTTGCTACTTTTAAGCAAACCCCTATTATTTTAGTTATCTCTACTCAAACTAGAGCCCAGAACTCTGCTCAGTGTTTCCCACATCCCAATCCAAACTTTGAGTCAAAAGTAGGAGGTAAACAGAGTCAGGGCCACGAGACAGCTGAAAGCAGAACCTTGAATGCCACCCGCAGTGGAGAGAGGGCCTGAAGAGAAGGAGCATGTAGAGGAGAAAAGAAGGGAGCCATCTACAGGATGTGAGAAGCGCAAGAGAATGGAGTTGTGGTGCCCAAGGGAGGAGAAACAGGGGTAGTCCACAGGTGGGAGGGATGCAGAGAGAAGGGCTGACACTGCCAATAGCAACGGGGCCATCTGTATCCTTAGTGGGGCCAGCTTCAGCTCACTGCCAAGGTCAGGAAGACAGATTGCAGAAGTCAGAGTAAACAGAAGTCAGGACAGGGAAGCAGAGAAGGGAAAAAACGGACAGAGTGATAGCCTAATAAGGAAGGTTGAGTATTCTCTACTATTTCTGTTTTAGAATTAAATAGACTTGCATATACCAATAAGCTAAATTGACCTCCTTACCTTAAATATCTGGGTCCTTTCTCACCATCTATCTAAAGTCTTTTGATTCTTTAAGACCCAACTGTACCACCCTTTCTTCTAAGCAGCCTTTTATGAGCACCTTACTTGGTGGCTCAAAGACTGTAAAGAATCTGCCTGCAAAGGGCAGATCCAGGTTTGATTCCTGGGTTGAGAAGATCCTCTGGAGAAGGGAACAGCTACCCACTCCAGTATTCTAGCCTGGAGAATTCCATGGACAGAGGAGCCTGGTGATCTACAGTCCTTGCGGTCACAAGAGTCAGACACTATTGAGCGACTAACACTTTCACTTTCACTTAGAAAAGATCCCTCCGTTCTGTCTCCAGAGTGTTTATTGCCTTTACTGTGTGTGTTTACTTCCTGGCGCCTCTTCTCTGCCCTTCTAAGTAAATCAGGTTTCAGACAGAAGCAGAAGCCCAGTTTTTGTAACATCTCACTATGACTTCAAAACCCTATGGGAATTCTTTTTTATCCATGATATAAGTATATTGTCAACTCTCAAAGGGATCCCATTATAGCTTTGGAAATTAATAAATTCATATACTTACCAAACGAGTAAACACACAGCAGATCTCAGCAGATCATCTTACTTAAAAAAAAAAAAATGTTCTAAGCCAAGCCTAATGATGGAATACTTCCCCCTCAGTTCAGTTCAGTTCAGTCGCTCAGTCACGTCCGACTCTTTGTGACCCCATGAATCGCAGCACACCAGGCCTCCCTGTCCATCACCAACTCCCGGAGTTCACTCAGACTCACGTCCATCGAGTCGGTGATGCCATCCAGCCATCTCATCCTCTGTCGTCCCCTTCTCCTCCTGCCCTCAATCCCTCCCAGCATCAGAGTCTTTTCCAGTGAGTCAATTCTTCATATGAGGTGGCCAGAGTACTGGAGTTTCAGCTTTAGCATCATTCCTTCCAAAGAAATCCCAGGGCTGATCTCCTTCAGAATGGACTGGTTGGATCTCCTTGCAGTCCAAGGGACTCTCAAGAGTCTTCTCCAACACCACAGTTCAAAAGCATCAACTCTTTGGCGCTCAGCCCTCTTCACAGTCCAACTCTCACATCCATACATGACCACAGGAAAAACCATAGCCTTGACTAGATGGACCTTTGTTGGCAAAGTAATGTCTCTGCTTTTGAATATGCTATCTAGGTTGGTCATAACTTTCCTTCCAAGGAATAAGCGTCTTTTAATTTCCTGGCTGCAGTCACCATCTGCAGTGATTTTGGAGCCCCAAAAGATAAAGTCTGACACTGTTTCTACTGTTTCCCCATCTATTTCCCATGAAGTGATGGGACCAGATGCCATGATCTTTGTTTTCTGAATGTTGAGCTTTAAGCCAAATTTTTCACTCTCCACTTTTACTTTCATCAAGAGGCTTTTTAGTTCCTCTTCACTTTCTGCCATAAGGGTGGTGTCATCTGCATAGCTGAGGTTATTGATATTTCTCCCGGCAATCTTGATTCCACCTTGTGCTTCTTCCAGCCCAGCATTTCTCATGATGTACTCTGCATAGAAGTTAAATAAGCAGGGTGACAATATACAGCCTTGACGTACTCCTTTTCCTATTTGGAACCAGTCTGTTGTTCCATGTCCAGTTCTAACTGTTGCTTCCTGACCTGCATACAGATGTCTCAAGAAGCAGGTCAGGTGGTCTGGTATTCCCATCTCTTTCAGAATTTTCCACAGTTTATTGTGATCTACACAGTCAAAGGCTTTAGCATAGTCAATAAAGCAGAAATAGATGTTTTTCTGGAACTCTCTTGCTTTTTTGATGATCCAGCAGATGTTGGCAGTTTGATCTCTGGTTCCTCTGCCTTTTCTAAAACCAGCTTGTATATCAGGAAGTTCATGGTTCACATATTGCTGAAGCCTGGCTTGGAGAATTTTGAGCATTACTTTATTAGCATTTGAGATGAGTGCAATTGTGTGATAGTTTGAGCATTCTTTTGCATTGCCTTTCTTTGGGATCGGAATGAAAACTGACCTTTTCCAGTCCTGTGGCCACTGCTGAGTTTTCCAAATTTGCTGGCATATTGAGTGCAGCACTTTCACAGCATCATCTTTCAGGATTTGAAATAGCTCAGCTGGAATTCCATCACATCCACTAGCTTTGTTCCTTATGCTTCCTAAGGCCCACTTGACTTCACATTCATTCCAGGATGTCTGGCTCTAGATGAGTGATCACACCATCGTGATTATCTGGGTCGTGAAGATCTTTTTTGTACAGTTCTACCCCAGTCCTAAAAATGTGTAGGCCTGCTCTTATATTCAGATAGCAGTAGCATGCATCCTGATGCAAATTTTAATTATCAGCATATGCACGATATATACAAACACTACTCAAAAAAAGTGCATTTTAAAAAGAGGAAGTCTAAATGCACTTGGAAACTGAGATTACCTAATAGTCTCCCTTATTCCAAGTCTAAACAACAAACTGAACAATTCTAGACTAGCTACTCAGTGATATTCATGGATTGTGTATCCCAGTTTCAGGTTTCCGTTTCAGATGATGTAATGTCACTTACTGATACTCACCTGATTGTAATCATTTTTCGTTCTCTATCAGGTAAGAAGCATTTTTTCATTCTTATGATATTAGAAGGGTATTGGAATCGTTCCGAGTTGATAAAAAAGAGGGGTTGAGGAATTCTGGAATATACTTCATCACCCACAGGAAACATCCATGCATCCAGAGCAATGCCACACCTGATGGAAGAAGGCTGGTTACATGCTGCCCGCATACAGGGATTTCTAATATCACAGGGATTCGGAGACAAACACCTCACTGGTTCATTATGGGTGATCTCACTGGGCGGAAGAGGTATTACCCTTCAGTGTGGGAAGGGGATATCATTAGCTTTGCAAGGCAGCAAACTTGTAATAAAATCACCATTTTCTTTAGGAGGCATTTGAGAATTACAACCCTTAAAAACATTAAAAAATTTTTTGTCATCCTTCAAGATAAATTTTAAAATAAGTAATTCTATAAAATTGTGGAGTGTCTGAAAAAATAGTCTATACACTATTGCCCCTGTCTTTCTAGTTCTTCTGGACCCTGTCATGTACTCATCATTATATCTTTCTGAGTAACAGTTAGACTCTTTCCTTTGCGTGTAAAGATATTTCCCCTGGGAGAGTTGAAGAAAAGCATATGGAGTATATCATTTGAAAATGTAATTCATTTTCTTTTTTTAAAGTTAAGTTATCCAATGTTTCTTGGCCTTTTGGAGACTCTATTTTATGTGCTAAATGGATGAAAGAAGAGGATCTTCTTATGTTGAAATAGCTTTTAAGAAATGTGAGCTGAAGTTTCACGCATGATCCTGTCTACTTTCTACGTGGTCGATTCTACATGATCTCATCAGCTTGGGATGAAACGCTTCAAGAAAGAAAATGTTCCTTCAAGTTAGAAGACTGGGGTCCTGACTTCCACTCCAGTAGCTATGCAATTTTATCCCATGCTCAACCTTAAAGATGGAAAAAATAATAATTTAAAAATGCCCTGCCCATCTAACATAGAATTGGAGTCAACTTCTGAGAGAAAAGGATGTCAAAGCTGAGATACAAAGAATAAAAGTTTGGAGGTGGGTGGTATGTTCTCAGTAAAAATTTCATGTATGAAAACCTGGAGCTAGATAGTGTAAATGTGAATTACTGTCAATAAATTAAATGTAAAACAGTTTTTTTTTAATGCCCTGCCAATTGGGGAATCTAGAAAATAGTATAAGATGACAACATTATTATCATTATGTCACAGATAATATGTATATATAAAGATAAATTTCCAAATGAAAATGATAAGCCCTTGAACAGATAAATAATAATGAGGAAAAACAGAGATGGGGAGAATTTTCAATAGCCAAAGTCAATGTTTCTGTTTAGGAAAATTCATGTGAAGGATTTTATGGAGGAAGAAGAATGGACTTGTGAACTCCAAAAGATCTCTTCCTCACTAAGAACTGGATACATTCAATATCACATGTGTTACCACTTCCCCCTGTTCCAATAACTTAGCATTCTCTCTCTCAGCCTTATTCTCTTACCTGAATCTCTGGTCTTCACTAAGAGTCTGAATAACTGTGGCTCCACCAAAAGAATGTCCAATAACGGCTATTTTATCCCTATCAATAGAGTCCTATGTGAAAAAAGCATGATATAAATGCATAAGTATCTCACAGGCTGTTCAGAGGATAGGCAGAGATTTTGTAAATCACAAGATTATTATTTCACAGGCACGGTTAAGTACCTTGATTCTTAGAAAAGAAATATATACACACTCACATGCACCCACACACCCACACATATGTACATACACATACTTGCCTCTCTCTCTCTCCCTCTCTCTCTCTCTCTCTATATATATACACACACACGAACACTTCTATTTAAAAACATGTTATATATATAATACTTATAAAACATATATATATATACTTATAAAACATATATATAAGTTTTTATATATATATATATATATATACAAAAAACTTCTTTGGTTTCAGCACCAAAAGAAAAACAAACAAAAACCTCAAATAAAGAAGTGAACTTCACGGCTTTCTTCATCACCCACACTTGGAACATCAATGTCATTGCTGATGGCTCCCTCTCCCGCACTCCACATTCATGACTTTGTCCATTCTCTGAGTATTTATTGAACACCTGCTCTGCGCCAGGCACTGCAGTGCATTTCCCATGAGTTCCTAGTCTACTGGGGAAGGAGTTACAGATACACAATGCAGATGAGGTAAGGAGGTGCCAAGGAGCATGTGTGATAGATGGCTAGCCCAGTCCAGATGGGCAGTGGGGTCCAGGCAAGCTTCATGGATAAGGAGATGCCTGACTTAGGTTGATGATTTAGCAGGTCTAAGTCAGGAGGACGGGGAGTCAGGCCAAGGGGACCACACGTCCAAAGCCATGGAGATAGGAGTGGCTAGTTGAACGACACAAATGACTCATACTCCAGAGGACAGACCATCATCTTAGTTTGTTCCCTCCCTTGTACTCCACACCCCCACACACTTCTGAGTCTTCAAGCACACTACCCACTGTGCTGTTCTTCTACCCTACCCCAACATTTTGTCTAAAACTTTTGACCAGTGTTTCAGGATCAAGTTCAAAAAGATGCAGGAGCTGCCCAAGAAATTACAATACTTCCACTGTTTATATTATATTGAACATACGAAATTACCATTTTTTTTTTGTAGATCAAAGGTGGCTGGTGGCAATTGTACACGTACTTCAACCTAATGCATTTCTTGTTGTTGGAATACTTTCCCAGTACTCTTTTTATTTTTTTGCAGCCCTTTATCATGTTGTACCTTGTATTACAGCAGTAAAACAGACAATAATAAGAGCAACAAAGACGTCCAGGCCAAGGGAAAATGAATTTTTTTAAGCTCACCTTCAGCTGTTCCACATCAAACTCTAAATCTAGTACATTCGTCACTGGCCTCCCATGATCAATGTCCAGAATCAAACTGAGAGCTTGAGAACATTCCTTTGCTCGTTGCCGTAACTAATAGGATTATTATAAGAAGGACATGACAAAGTAAAAAGCTGTAACACTTAAAGTTTGTGTAGAGGGTGAAACACAGGGAAAAAAATTGGTTGCCTATAGAACACAACCTACATAATGACCCAGGCCCCAGCTTTGCAGGTGGTCATCGCTTAGTCTAAATCCTGGCTCTGTTGCTTACCCACTGTGTGACCTCAGAGGATTTGCTTAACCTCTCTGGGCTTCCATTTATTGTCTAATAATGTCCACCTCAGTGAAATGCAGGTGGGATTAAGTGCAATAATCCATGTAAAAGCACCCACTATAAAGTCTGGCTTGTTGTTCACTCAGTCGTGTCCAACTCTTTGGTGACTCCAAGGACTGTAGCCCACCAGGCTCCTCCGTCCATGGGATGTCCCAGGCAAGAATACTGGAGTGGGTTCCAACCCAGGGATCAAACCTGGGTCTCCTGCATTGCAGGTGGATTCTTTACCATTGAGCCACCTGGGAAGCTATAAAGCTTGGCACAGGTAGAAAACAATATGCTTTAATTCACTTGGTCTCCCTCAAAGCCTCATATGAGATACTGTTAATGTTCATTATTTCATAACAGATAAAGCATGGAAACAAAACAAAAAGAATAAGTAACTTGTCCAAGATAAGCCCACTGCACCTGCAGAGTAATGGTATCAGGATTCAAACAAAGAAAGTTGCATTCTAAGGCCTGAACTCTTAATAATATTCTCTATCACCTCAGTGAAAAGTAGACTTTAGTTCTAACACAAAAGAATTCTGAGTATTCAGTCATCTCCTAGGATTTTCATGTTGGTCTTTGTTTTTACTGCGATCCAGATATTTCATTAAGGGAATTTGATCACTCAGGGAATCTTTTGACATATCTTTTGGGAATGGGAAGTAAGGAGACCTAGGGGCGCAGTCTGCCCAATGTAAGATAATTAAATGAACAAATGTCATCATTTCACCTACACCTTTTGGTGTAGGCGTGCCACCTCTTCTCTTCCTCAACATACCTGCTCATTTCGTAAAGGAAACTCCTCCTCTCCTCGCTTCAGGGTTCTGAGATAGAGCCAAGACTTGTTGCCTATTTCTACAGCAGACTGGTCCTTGAAATAGTATGTCGAGGATGCAGAGCCATCTCTACAATACAAACAGAATCAATGACTTGTATCACGCATGTTCCTCACTCCCATCCTTGACTCTTTCTGACTTCCCTTCTTCCACTCTACATTTTTTTTTAAATCAAAGAGGCCCCCAAGGGAGTTCTAAGAAAAAGACATTGTTGCCTGTAAAGAAGGCACTCTGTCTTCACAATTCTGGGAGACCCTGGAGTGGAACATTCTCTCCCGAATCAGATCCCAGCACCACCACTTACTAGCTGTGTAGTTTGGGGCAAATTACCCTTCCTCGGCTTCATATTCTGCCTCCCTTGAAACAGTGATAGTAACATCTTAAAGGATTGTTAAGAAGATTAAATGAGATGGTATATGAACACAGCACTCAATGAACACAATGATGAGTTCAATGATGGTATATGAACACAAACTCTAGAAATGTTAGCTGTTTTTTTTATATACACGACAATCTAATTCAGTCTCTTTTTCTTCTCAGTCATGGGTAACCATAGTTGACAACTGTATCAGTATTTTTTTTTTCCTGCTGAGTGGCACAGCTTATAGGATTTTCGTTCCCCACCAGGCATTGAACACAGGTCCTCGACAGTGAGAATGGGTCCCAACCACTGCACCACCAAGGAATTCCCTCTAACAGTACTTTGTATAAACCTTTAAGAAAGGTAGAGCTCAGCCACATACCAAGTGACGTACCTGTGTTCTACAGCAGCAACTATAAACCCGTGGGATGCCAGGTCAATGCCAATAGCAGAATAAATCGTCCTGCAAAACAAAAATGAGAGAAGCATTCAACTACCAGTCACAATTACAGGGGATCCACAAATAAAACCTGGGAATTGGATGGTAATTATCCCCCGGTAGGAGTGCCCTGGGGTAAAGCACGGGGCTGTGGTTCTCAAAGGGGGCTGATTTTAGTCCTCTGGGGATACTTGACAATGTCTGGAGGTATTTTCATTATCAGGAGTAGTGGGGGGTATATTACTGCCGTCCAGTGGGTAGAGATACTGCTAAAACCATTCTCTGATGTACAGGACTACCTCCACAACAGGAAATGATCCAGTCCAAAGCATCCAGGGTACCAAGGCTGAGAAACACTGGTGCAGTGATTATAAATATTGCCTTTGAGAGTTCTGAGTTTAAATCTTGGCTCTGCCTGTTTCCAGTTACATGACTTTAAATACTTACATTACTCCATTCCTGTCCTCATCGGTGGGGACAGATAATAAAGTCTTGGCTTTAGAATAATTAGAAGGTCTTTTGGTTGTTGTTATTTTTTTTTTTTCATTTTTTGGCTACAGCAAGTGGCATGGGGACTTTAGTTCCCTGGCCAGGGATTGAACTCACGTCCCTGTTGGAAGCACAGAGCCTTAACCACTGTACCACCAGGGAAGTCCCAGTTACTAGGTCACGATAAGAAAATACTAACATAGGCAGGTTGTACAATGTGATGCTTAAGACAACAGTTCCTACACTCTGACCACTGCAGGTTACTGGATCCTGGCTCCTTCACTTACTAGCTGTCTACCTGGGATAAATCACGTTATCTTCTCTCTGCCTTGGTTCTTTACCTGCAGAAGGGTGATGTTATAACATCTGGGACCTGGTGGGATTATTATAAGGATTTAGTAATTTAACACATGTTCAGTGCTTATAACCATGTCTAAAACAGTGGAAATACCAAACACAAGTCAGCTGTTAGGTAAATAACTAGACAGGGTGAGATGGTTGAAGAGTCATGTGCTAATAAGCAACTACATTTAGAATCCCTTCCACATCTTGGTTCTGCACAATCTTCTTCTCCTATTATGTATTCTTTTTTTTTTTTTTAATGTGAACCATTTTTAAAGTCTTTGTTGAATTCATTATAATATTGCCTCTGTTTTTTGTTTGGTTTGGTTTGGTTCGCGAGGCGTGTGGGATCCTAACTCCCTGACCAGGGATTGAACTTGCACCCCCAGGATTTGAAGGCAAAGTCTTAACCACTGGATCAAAAGGGAACTCCTGCCTTTTATGTATTCCAGAGTAAATGGCCTTAAAGAACAAAAAGGAGGTCGGCGAGTATCATGTTTTCCACTCCTGATGATGGAAGGCCATCTCAGGAAGGGAAAATCATCTAGTACAGGGATCAGCAAAACCTTTTCTGTAAAAAGCCAGAGAGTAATTGCTTCCAGCTCTGTGGGCCTTATGTTATTTGTATCAGACTCAGTTCTGCCGCTGTAGCACAAGACTAGAAGAGACAATGGGGAAAGTAAATGAGTGTGGCTGGTGTTTCAATAGAACCGTATACACAGATGCAGGCTGAATGTGGTCCTCGGAGTCTAAGATGCCAATCGTTGGTCTCATAGGAATCAAATAACCAGTTGGGCTACAATTAAACAAGTGAAAATTTCTCATTGCAGATGCTACCTGATTTTTTTTACCAGCTACAAGCCACTTTTCCTTTTCTAAAATTCTTACAAACCTGAGGCAGAAGATGGGAAGGGAGTTGAGAAAATGTCGAAAAAAAGAAGATGGGGTGGTAGCCATGAAAACATGCTACCTGTCATGATCCAGAGACCATAGTTGACTAAAGAGCCCACCCAGCTCCTGCCCCAGTGGATCCAAGTAAAGCAAGACTTCCTGTAGGTTGGTTCCAGTGACAGGACATGGCGTGTGTTTACCATAGGTCCCTTCCTATGAGATGCAGGACTCTGGTGAGCAAGTCTTGGTCAAGCTCTACCTCCATCAGCCTGGCCCAGTTTTTCTTAGAACTGTACCACATTCATACCCTTCATACCCAGTCCTTCTGTTTCCCATCTCCTTCTCAACTGTCCAGCCTGCATCATAGGCTGAAATCTCTCCCCATCTTCTCTGTTCCTTCCCTTCTATCCTTCATGGGCATTTCCCAATACATGCCTTTCACAGCTAATCTAATCATGGTGTCTATTTCTTGGAGAACCTGAACTAATACAGTGAATGATTTTGAGAGTGTAAATACTGTTATATAGAAAGACAACCACCCAAATTGCAACCGCCCCTCTCCTCTGTTGTGAGGCTGGTCTCCATGGGCTGGCGGCAGGAAAAGACAAGGCTAAGGACTGATTAGTACGTAGATCACAGCTAATTCTGAAGGAACTCCAAGTCCTCCCAGGACTCGGACCAGCCTGACACTCCAAAATCTGCTGTCCCCCTATTTTTTTTTAGGGGGAATGCATTCAGTCATTGATCCCTGGAGGCTAAAATTGTTCAGCCTCTTGACACTTTACCTGAATGCTCCAAGACCATGAGAAAAAATAATTAGTGGGTATTTTTCCCCAGTCCTCAGATGTGCATTCCAGGCTGCAGGAGTTGTCATTGAACCTAGAGAGCAGTGGGAGGTGATAATTAGTGTCTTTTTCTGACTTGAATATCGCTGGTTAATTTAACCTACATCTCCTGAGTATAAAAACCTGACCCATGGAATTTATTCTTTTATGCATCAATAGTAAATTCATGTGAAAAAAAAGTCTCCTACTAGATACCACCAAGCATGGGCATGAACCACTTGGTTTTTTTTTCTTAAGACCATACGATCATGAATTATTAGTTCTCACTGTCAGCTCTGAACTTGAGGTGAGACATTTCCTACTGAGAGGTGTATTCAGGAAGGCTGCTCCTTATCATCAATCACAGATCTTGGCAAAACTTCAAAGGGAATGTTCTGAAACCAAACAACAAGTAAACCTCAGGAACATTAAACTGAGATTCAGAATCTTCAAATGGGAAACTCCTCCAACTCTAATTTGATCAAGGTCAAGAGAAAGATGGGGAGACCTTAGACTTCACCCTCAGATGTGGCTTTGGATGAAGTTCTGCCACTGAGTTGCTGCTGACCTTGTGCAGGTCAAGAGAACTCTCTGAGCCTCAGAGTCTTCTTCAGTAAAGTGAAGGAAAATATAGCTCTCTCATGGGGGGTTGGTGAGAATCATATTTAAGTGGGAATATATGTAGATAGCATCACTGACTCAACTGACATGAACTTGGGCAAATTCCGGGAACAGTGGAGGACAGGGAAGCCTGGCGTGCTGCAGGCCATGGGGTCGCAAAGAGTCATACACGACTTAGCGACTGAACAACAACAATATGTAAAGCACACCTATCCAGTCACATAGTTAAGGGCTCAGAATGGAGGCCGTGGTCTTTTCCTTCACTTCTCACTTATTATGGTCATCATTATCATCAATTATTTGTGTTCCACTTTCTCATCAACACAATGGAGATGTGCCCACAGAAACCGAATGTAAAGATTGCTATAGCAGTGACCTGTAAACTATTCAGCATCATGCTGCTGCTGCTGCTAAGTCACTTCAGTCGTGTCCGACTCTGTGAGACCCCATAGATGGCAGCCTGCCAGGCTCCCCCGTCCCTGGGATTCTCCAGGCAAGAACACTGGAGTGGGTTGCCACTTCCTTCTCCAATGCATGAAAGTGAAAAGTGAAAGTGAAGTTGCTCAGTCGTGTCTGACCTCAGTGACCCCATGGGCTTCAGCCTTCTAGGCTCCTCTGTCCATGGGATTTTCCAGGCAAGAGTATTGGAGTGGGGTGCCATTGCCTTCTCTGATTCAGCATCATAAAGATGTGTAATTATGTTCATCATTTCTCATATAAAGTGGGCTATTAAGAAAACTCCAAGGAGACGTTTAAAACGAATGCCAAAAGGTGTAGGTAGTTTTGAGGGGGAAATTTGAAGATGTAGTTAACACCAGGTCAAGAGTAGTATCTGGTGAAACAGATAAAGGACAAAAGCCAATATTAATGAAATGTAGACATACTAAGTGATGAATGCACATCAATTGTCTTAGTGAGAGAGGCTGGCCCCTTGGGGGTGGTTATGGGAATGAGAGTGGAGTTCCTCATTTATGATAAATAAGAAATTAGCTTTCACTCCTTGGTTTAGGATATAGAGAGGTAAGGTGGCTTCTGCCTTCTTTCTCTCTTTGCCCAACTGTAAAACACACTTCAGCACATAGCATAGAAGGGAGAGGTCACACCAGCCCAATTGCTGTTCTCATCACATTATTGCCCCCACAGAGAATGGAAGAAGGCAAAATCTGACCACCCATAGAAAGATGTTGGAGCCTGTCTGAAAGTCTGATACCTTCACTCCCTCCACCCACCCTGTCATATTCAGAACAGACAAAACAAGAACCCTTGATTCTCTGATAGTCACCTGGTCTTTTAAGTAATACTTTGTCATCTTAGGAGATGTTTAGACTGGAGACAATCTACTTTGATCTTTAACTGCCTGAAACTCTTGCTGTTTTCAAGCTTTCCTTATAGTCTAGAGCTTACAAAGCAGGATCAACAGAAATCTTACCGAAGAATAAGCCCATAATTTTGCCCACAAGCCAGTGTGTTCCAAGAAATTTACTAAGACCCAAAAAATATTCTTTGTTTGGGATCCAAAGGGTGTCGGAGTGATCATCATCTTGAGATGGATAATACAAACGCAAGAAGGTGCCCTGTAGAGGAAGGACATGAATGTGCTTTTAGTCAAGTTGCTTCTCAAACCTATTCCAACAGCTGTTTTGCATATTTAATTAGTGGGGACCCAAATACCTCTATTGTGCCTAAAGAGGTCCAGAGAGCTTTTTTTGATAAGTTGCCATGGTGACTGAATATAGTCAAAAGGAATAGAAAGAGAAAAATATGCTTTTTGAATGAAAAGAAAGTATGAGCAGCCTGGTTTCAGACATTAGAGAAGGGAGGAAAACTGAGTTTATGGATAAGTTAATCTGAAGACAGCAGTGACCTGAGGAATGGCTTCACCAGCCAAAGGCTTGCCATGAAATCATACCAATGACAAAATAAGTCATTCTCAGGTGAGAGCAGGGTCAGTTTTCAAAACCTTCTTATGGACCATAGCCACAGTTAATATTAGAATATAAGGATAAATGGTATTAAAACATTACCTTATTAGTGTAATCAAACATCAAGTCTGTACAACCGACGGAATAAGATCCATTTCCTCTGGGGATTTTAGATTGACCAATGTTTGCAGCAGCCATCAGAGCTTGTATCTTACTGACCCATGCTGGAAAACAGGTCAATATTATTTCGCTTGTCATCCACAACTCCCCAGACTTGATTATGCCAAGAAACTTGGAGGGAATCAAATGACCACCCATAGTTTCTGGCCTTCATTTCTTCACTAACTAGTAAAATACACAAATAGTTATTGAAGACCCTCTGCATGTGAAGAACTGGGTGAGGAAAAAGATGGCAGTCGACATCCCCCTTCTCCTGAGATATTTAAGATCATCATCACCTCCTAATCCTTGTAGCTTTGCCCTTACCTGCTACTCCTATCCAGAGCATATTAAAGACCACTCCCTAAATCTGTTTTTCCTAAACATGAACTTTACCTGATATTTCAGATTTGGGCTCACATCTTCCCACTGGATATCTGCATCTGACAACCTTCCCACAGGATCAGCAAAGCCCATGGTCCAGAGTGAAAGTACATGACTGTCTCCCAACTCCCCCACTTCACCCTCCAACAACACAGCCTGCAACTCCAGAATTCCATAGCCTGGGGATCCCAGGGCAGAGATCTAGGAATCATGCTACTCTCCTGTTTCTTCCTTGCCATCTACATCCAACCAAGTTCCAACTTCTAACATTTGTTTTTAGCTTCACATTCTCTCTCCAGTATGTCTCTGCTCTGCTAGCTCACCTGTCTCGCTTACACCTTCAGTGCTTTTGACCAGACAGTTACCATCTCTCCTGAACATCCTGTTCACCTTGGATCCTGACCCCTTCAACTGTATCCTTCACACAGTTTCTGGAAGGATTTAAAGTATGAACCTCACCAGGCAAGTCTTCAAATCCTTCAATGCCTTCCTTCCACCAGTTGTTTTTCCTTGAAGAGAGCATGTATTGGAATCTTTCTGGAAGGCAGTTTGTAGATTATATATAAATCCACAATGCCTTCCAGTGTGGGGTGGCTTCTTTTCTCTACTGGGGGATTGAAACTCAGAGAGATTCATAGGTGTACAAGTTAAACCCCAAGTTCCTGGGCACTGTGAGAAAAACCCTCGGTGATCTAAAGGTCCATTGCTTCCTACTCTTCTTCTTTTCCCCTGTAAGTTACCTTCCTTCTGTGTGCTCTGGCACTTCTGAGCAACAGTGGGCTGTTCCTTGTATCTGCGCCTGAGTAAATGCTGTTCCCTGCATTTGAAATCCCCGTGGCAAACTCCTATTCAACCTTTAACATCTTGATTGGATGTCAGGTCTTCTCTGAAACCTTCTCTGATTCCTCAGACTCACCCTCAGTATTAAATAAATTCCCTGTATATATTTTTATCTTCCTTCCTATCACATTAGACTAAACTTATGTTTTACTACTCTGTCTCCTAAGAGTATCTCATAAGAGCCGCATCCATATCTTTGTATCCTCGGATCTTTAACACAAAGTCTGGCGCAATGATTGGAGCGCAACAAATATTTGTGAAAATGACCAGAACTAAACTTTACACTATCACTGGGTCTCTTCTGTCTCTGTTAAATGCTTTATGGCATATATTCTTTTATCCACCCATTTTTGAAATATTTTCTCTCTCTGGCGCCAAAACCCTTCAACACACCTGAAGTCTCACCTGTTCTCCTTTCTAACCCACAATCAAGTCCACATTTAATTTCAGCATGGTGAGACCACATATCAATGCATCTGACTCACTTTTCTAGATTCAGCTAGCCTGCTCCATTCCTTCTTCTGGACTGTGTGAGCTGATTACTTTGCTGGACAGTCTTTTCATGCTTTCTATCACACTCTGCCTCTGCCACGTAGACACTGCAAACTATGTTATGTATGGCATCTGACTTCATAGGGCATCTCTCAGAAAGGTGTTGAGTCATGAGAAGAAGTCATTTACATCCTCCACACTTGGGTGTGAAACACCTGCCAGTGAGGAGCCTTTCAATTCATGAGGCCTTGCTACTTTAAGTTGGTCCATGGGCCAGCATCACGGCATCAAACGCAAGACTGGGGATGAGGCTCTTAGGCCTCACCTCAATTCTACTGAATCTGAAAAGTTGTATCGTTTGTCAGAAGCACTGGGCTAAGGTACCAGACCACCTGGCCTGACACACAGTCAGCAATTCATGTTCGAATTGTAGGAGGTAGCTCCAAGGAAGGCAGTGGTTGCAATGAATGGACCCTGGTGCTGGAGCCAAGTGATGCTATCTTGGGTTCCAGTTGTACATCTTACAAGCTATGCTGCTCTGCCCTAGGCATTTTACCCCCTTCTCTGATCCTCATTTGTAAAGTGGGGATACAATCACTTGGCCAGCCCTCAGGACAGCTGTAAGGATCAGTGATCATATAAATCAAGGTAGCTTGACTTGGCCAGTTCAGTTCAGTCACTCAGTCATGTCTAACTCTTTGCAACCCCGTGGACTGCAGTGTGCCAGGCTTCCCTGTCCAACACCAACGCCCAGAACTCACTCAAATTCATGTCCTGACTTGACTTACAGGTGCGTTATGACCACCACCTATAAAAGGCAGACAACTGAGGTTATTTGCCCCTTCCCTAGAGTTAGCTAACTCTGGTTTACCCAAATTCAAGCCCGAAGAGGAGTTTTAGCAGATCTACACTAGATCATGGGCTTCCCAGGTGGTGTGAGTGGTAAAGAACCTGCCTGCCAATGCAGAAGACATAAGAGATGTGGGGTCAATCCCTGGGTCAGGAAGATCCCTTGAAGGAGGCAGAAAACCCACTCCAGTATTCTTGCCTGGAGAATCCCACGGACAAAGAAGCCTGGTGGGCTGCAGTCCATGGGGTCACACAGAGTCAGACATGACTGAAGCAACTTAGCAGGCACGCATGCTAGATCATACCATTTTTCTCTGTATAAATACGAAATCCAAGGCATTTCCTCTGAAACAATTCTTTAAAATGCTTTCCCTAAAGGCTAACATTTTAGGGTCTATTTAGAATTACAAAAGGCTTTTTCTCTCCCATTTAAGACTGTCGGCTGAGTGGTCTTTCATAATGTAATAGCAAGACTTCAAGTCCGGAGGACAGAAGGGCAGGCCTGTGACGAACAGCCTGGGTTCTCCTGTATCCCCGACCCACAGGAACCATGGTGTGGCCACAGGGACTCAAACCACAGTTTGGTGAGGAGCCCCAGAGAACCCACAGCTGCCTGGGAGGTACAACCTCTGGAATTGAGTGTTCAGTTCTAGGGCCATGGGGAGATTCCATGTTGCACAAGGTTGCTCTTATGAGATGTCAGTTCCACCCAGGCTCTGGGAACCTTTCCATTCACCTGAGTAACCTGGTCCTTTAAAACCTGCCCTACCAAAAAGCCTCATCCAGCGTTCAGGAGCCCAGGTCAAGGTGAGAGTGCAAGGCTGCCAGTTCCAGGATGCCTGACCCCTGAGAAGGTCTCAGAAAACTTTAAGCTGGGGTTTGAGTATAGGTCTCCGGGGCCCTGTGGCTGGAGGACCTCATGTGTGTGTATGTGTGTGTGTGTGTGTAACTGATTCACTTTTCTGTATAGGAGAAATTAAATACAACATGTAAATCAACTATATTTCAGTAAAGTTTTAAAAAAAGAAAAGGTTCAGCAGCCCATAGCTAATGGATAGGATTCTGGATTTCCCATTCTCTAGCCATCGATCAGCACACCTCATGAAAAAAAAGAGATAGGTAGGAGACTTGCCAGGTTGCATGGCCACTCTCTAGATGATACTGTTTCATGGTTCAGAACTTATAGATGTCACTTCCTATTTTTCTTCAACTTCATTTTAATAGGTGCATTAGAATCTATGGTATGCTATTAATCTTAGTATACATTTTTGGTGATGTTCATTTATCAAATAGTCCCAATGTCTATTTCTGGGGTTGGAGATGGATTGTACAAATGTGAGGAAAATGACTGTCTCTTTATGGTTTTATGTCCTCCATTAACAAATGGGACATCTCTAGCCATGCTGATAAACCTTTTAGCTATATGACCATATTTTCTATGTATTCATTTAGTACGAATGATACAAATAATCATACATTACTTTCATCTTTTATTGAATAAACTATTTCTAATAATTTAAAACATATTCATGCATTCTTTTTTGAGTATTTAGAATGAATGGGCTGGGATGACAGATGAATCAAGCAGTGTCCTCAAATTTCTGCTGGCTCAATAACAGCTTTCAAGTTATTTTCAAACATGGGGGAATAGGGAACATGTTTTGAAATTCCCACCCTGTACCAATATAAAGCACATTATGTAAAAGAATCTGCTCATCACATCAGATGCTACCTGTTTTCAACCTACAGATAAGACAATAAGAGAATTAATATAATCAGGCTGCAGGCCCCTGAACTCGATTATGAGCCCTCTGTGTTAGTCACCAATGGGGTATGACTCATGCCCCACCTTTCTGGCAAGTATTGTTGCATGTATGGACCTGTGAGATAAGAGGCCATTTCTATGCAAACATAGAAGACCTAGTCTCTCTTCTGCTGTTGTGTTCATTTCCCCAGCTATGAAGTAGGGCCAGATTAGTAAGGCAGTGGGTTATGAAAGATCCTTGGTAAATGTCACAGTCAGGAGTCACCCATCAACCCTGCACACCTAGATTCAGAGAAGTCATGTCTCCCTAGTTGCACAGGTCGGTAGGTTCAGACAGTATAGTACCTTTCAGAGGTCACCAACACTGCTCACCCGAGCAGAGGAGAAAATTCCTGAGCCCAACTCTCTGGAATTAGCAAGAATTCTCAAGACTCCAGAAGGAATCACTTTGCAATCAAGGTCCTTTTAGGGGTCATAGATGTCCCTGTCTAGAGATGGCTGTCCCAGTCTGGCCACCACTCCTGGGCTTGACCAAGCCGCCGCCTCCTTTCTTTTGTCAATGTTGCTCAGTTGCTCAGTCGCGTCCGACTCTTTGCGACCCCAAGGACGGCAGTACTTCAGGCTTCCCTGTCCTTCACTATCTCCCAGAGTTTGCTCAAACTCATGTCCATTGAGTTGGTGATGCCATCCAATCATCTCATCCTCTGTCGCCTCCTCTCCTTCCCTCCCCACAAAAGGTAAGAAAGAGCGGGGATGCACATCCATGCTTATCTGGGACTCCAAGTGCCTGCTGGTCCCTGCTTTCTCCTGTCATTAGATAGAAAAGGTTGTCTCCCTCTGTATCCAAACTCTAAATCACCATCTTCTAACACCTTCCCACCATCAACCAGGACTACATCTGTTGATCGAGACACCTGCCTCTTCTTCACCATCTTGGGGGCAGGTTTGGGGTTGCCTCGGAGGGTACTCCAGGAGAGATGTGTTACTGTACCCAGAGGGCATGGGTCAGGGCAGTGATGTAGAAAAAAGGCAGCGTGGACCTTCTCCCCGGTGATTGCAAACTGAGCTTCCAGCTTGTCTGAAAAGGCCTCATCTGAGCAGTCCTGCAGTCTTTTTTCTTTTGGCCATGCCGCATGTGGGATCTTACTTCCCCGACCAGGGACTGAACCCATATACCCTGCACTGGAAGTGCAGAGTCTTAACCACAGGACTGCCAGGGAAGTCCCTGTCTTACAGTTCTGATGTTGAAGAAGAAGGTACTTCTTTCTCTCGGTTAGTAGGAAGAAGAAAGAATGAGGCCCCTCCATTCCCTCAGGAGAATTAAGGATCTCCATCAGCATCTTCTTAGATGATCCCACACATAACTTCCCTGGGGCCACTTCGAGTCTGGCTACAGGTGGATAGTTCAAGCCCTTGAACAAATATACCTCTTACCTGGTGATTCAATATAGGCAACTGGATTCAGGTCTTGCCAGTCAAAAGGATAAACCAGCGCAAGGCAGGTGCAGAGGCAGAAAAGCGCATGCAATTTGGACGGTAACATCTCCGAAGCTGAGCTGCCGTTTCAGCTTAACCTTCTTTAAGGCAAAGAATGACATGGAAAAACAGACATGCAATAAATAGTACTTAAATAGGCTGACCAATCAGTGAGATTAAGGGACTAGTAACATGATTCCATGGGTTATGAAGGGAGAAGACGTTTGGAAAAAAATGGCACATGCATTTTCTATGATAGGTTTTGGGGAGGCACTAGGGTGTTAGGGGTCTTGGTCATGCTGGATTGCAGAGCCCAGAAATAACATTTTTAGGCTGGAATATTAGGTTGTTGGCCACTAGTTTCCCAATTTGTAGCAGTCTAGTCGGGTTATAAAGAAGAGCATCCAACTGTAATAATTATAACAATCACATATCATAATCATACACATGGGCTTGTCAAGCACATAGTAAATCCTCAATGTTTTGGCTAATGTTTCCCTATATTTGTAAAAACAGCAGCTGGGGTTTTTTGTGGTGCTGATGATGTTATATTTGGGTAGAATCTCTATAATTCTGCTCTACTGAGAGTCTCCAGGGGTAGATTGTACTTGCTGTTCCAAGTGTCTAACAGGGGACCTAGCAGGCAGCCAGGGTGGAACAAATGTCAGTGGAACCGGTAAATAAAGTCTGACTCATGGTAATAATAAATTATATTACAGTGAGACTCTTTGCTAACATCTTATCAGCAAAAAACTATCTTGGATCTGTGCCTTATCTGTCCCCTTGCACACTTTCCCCCTCAGCTTTTCAGGGTGATGGAAATGGTCCAAGCCACCACCATCTATCTCCTTGAATTTTGCAGTAACTTCTAACTGGTTTCCCGCAAAGCCTATGGTCAATTCCCAATATAGCAGCTGGAATGACAATGCCATTCCTCTTGCTCAAAGCCCCCAGATGACTTCATATCAACAGAGCACAAGCCACAGGCCTTAAAGTAACATTAAAGGCTCTACAGCATGTACCCAACAGACTCCACATCTGACCCCTGCCCCCAGCCCCTCCTGTACACTCACCCACATACCCGCTGCAGCCACACACCTCCTTTGCCACCCAGCAAACATTCCAGGCATCCAGGCACCCCTACTCCTCCTTGGGATCTGAACCTGTGTCCCTCTTCCAGGAAGGCTCTTTGCTCTGATACCCAAATAACTGGCTCCCTCACTCCTAGGTTTTGGCTTCCATGTTACCCTCTCAATGAGATCTTCCCAGTTGACTACACAAAGCCATTACCAACCATCACCAAAGTTTCCCTGGGCCAGGAAAGGATGTGATCTCTGACCTGGTTCCTCCAGGGTGCAAAATGAGAAGACACCTCCCAGCTCAGCAAGCAGAGCTCACCCATCTGGGCACAGTCAGGAGGCGGAGCCACTGGCAACACAGAAGGCTGGATCCTCTTTGCCCAGCACATTCAGGCCATGCCTCCATCGGGGTACTATCTGCCCTTTACTGCAGTGCTCTGTTGTACAATGTGCAGAATTGCTTACCCCAGTAACCTGTGAGCTTCTCCAAAGGAGGAATTGGTCCCACTTGTCTTTCTATTATTGGTTCTTAACGAAGGGCCCAGGCTATAGTAAGCACTCCTAAATGCTTCCTGAAGGAGGATGAAAGATACTGTCTTCCTTTTGGTTTGGGCCATCAGAAAACTGAGAAACCCATTCACCAACGCTTCAGCACTAGGTTCCCAATACAAAGTGGGTGGGGCCTGGCCTCTTAGACTTTAGTGCCTGCATCCCAACTGCCTGGGTCTGAATCAAGTATGGTTTGCGATGTAACTT
This sequence comes from Bos mutus, assembly GCF_027580195.1. NCBI lineage: Eukaryota > Metazoa > Chordata > Mammalia > Artiodactyla > Bovidae > Bos > Bos mutus. Next base: position 29,966,141 of record NC_091639.1, on the reverse strand, counting down.
CTCTGTTATTTGCTCTGAGGTTTCACCCCCTCCCCACCCTTAAGTATTATTATTAGCCATCTCCTCCCTTAAACACAGAAGTTACATCGCAAACCATTCAGTTAGAACCATCTCTGTTCTAGGAATGCTACTTCTTAGAATTTAAAATAAAAATGGGACAACTATTCTCTTGTAAAACGTTTTTTTCTCTAACTGTAAGGAAGCAGAAGTCAGTCCTCTCTCAGGAGGTTTAACAGGCAATTCTGGATGAGAAGTCCTTCTGAAACTGAATCACTGATGCTGTGGCCAAGGCCAACTAAGTAATAAAAATATTTTTATATTTATTTTGCATCAGTTTTACATTTTATAAAAAGCTGAATCAGAGCTACTTGGACCAGGAAGGGGACTTGATGAGGATTAGATTCTCGAAGAGTGAACAAACACTCCTGATTAAAGTGTCCTGGGTGAGAAGAGACTTGGGGTTGGTTTTCTTGCATCTCCCCTTGTTAATTTTGGTTTTGATTGGCTTTAATATTAGGCAGGAACTCTTAAAGATAAAGAAATGTTTTGATTGCAGCTCAGGCCTTCTGAATCCAAATCTTGATGATTGGTTTGGTTAAGAAATAAAAAGAAGGTGATATGAGCATAACTAATTATCTTTTACTTAGCATCTACTGTAGGCCAACACTAGATAGCTGGGTAATTTACGTAACGTCTAGTCCTCACAATAAGGAGTAGGGTTAGGTGGGTATTGTTACCTCCATTTTACAGATAAAACACAGAGGCTTGCATTTGCAGCAACATGGATGGAACTAGAGATGATCATACTAAGCAACGTAAATCATAAAAAGAAAGATAAATATCATATGCTATCACTTATATGTAGAATACAAAATACGATGCAAATGAACTTATCCATGAAAGAGAAACAGGCTCACAAACATACAGAATAGACATGTGGTTGCCAAGTAGGGTGGGAGAGGGAAGGATGAGGAGTCTGGGCTTAGCAGCTGCAAACTTCCATATATAGGATGGATAAACAACAAGGTCCTACTGTATAGCCCAGGGAACCATATCCAATAGCCTGTGATAACCCATAAGGGAAAAGAATACGAAAAAGAATATATAATTGAATCACTTTGCTGTATAACAGGAATTAACACAACATTGTCAATGAGCTATATTTCAATAAAATTTAAAAATAAAAACAAACAAAACCCACTGAGGCTTGGAGAGATTGGCTTACTCTTGTATTGACTGGTGGGTTTCAGTGACTTCACTATCAAGTCCCACCCTCTGAGGCATGTGAGAAAAAAATAATCAGTATATAGGCTCTACTTTTTACTTGAACATGCACATTTATACATAAATATAAAAAATAAAATCTGGATGAATATAAAGCCAGAATATTCTCAATGGTTACATTTAAGGGGCAAGATTACAGGTGATTTTTGTTTTCCTTTTTCACATGTGCTTTTCTAATCTTTCAACAGTGAACAAGCATCACTTGGGTAGGAAAAAAAAAGGAAACAAAACCCTAGCTCTTTCCTTGAGCAACTAAATCTAAATCAATGGCTTCCTGCCAGAAATAAGCTATACTCTTAGATATGCTGGGCTTCCCGGTGGCTCAGACAGTAAAGAATCCGGGTTCAATCTCTGAGTTGGGAAGATCCCCTGGAGAAGAAATGGCAACCCATTCCAGTATTCTTGCCTGGAGAATTCCATGGACAGAGGAGCCTGGCAGGCTTACAGTCCATGGGGTCGCAAAGATTCAGACATGACTGAGCAACTAACACTTGCACTTAGATATTTTAGGTCCAATTTAGGGATAACGTTAGATTGGAGACTTTGCTTTAGAGCACTAATTTTAGGAGAAAGGTATGCTTTAGTTTCAGTTTCAAAAACTGGAGTAGGTTTTTCAAAATTTCAAATTAGGACCCACGAGCCAGTCATTGTACTAGGCTTTTAAGGGAGTCCCAGTGTGTGGAATACGAGCGTGTTTTCCTGCATGGGTACGGAGTGGGGATGAAGTGTAGGATGACAAACAAAAGAGAAACATGCTTCAAAGAGTGCCCTGTTAAAAAAAAAATAGGGACTTCCCTGGTGGCCCAGCGATTAAGAATCCATCTTCCATTGCAGAGGACTCGGGTTCGATCCCTGGTCACAGGACTAAGATCCCACATGTTGCGGAGCAACTAAGCCTGCACGCCACAACGAGGGAGACCACACATTGCAACAAAGAGCCAAAAAAAAACAAAGCGTGTCCAGTTTTGGACTTCCCCAGTGGTTCGGTGATTAAGACTCCGGGCCTCCCCTGCAGGGGACGCAGTAGGTACAATCCCCGGTCAGGGAACTAAGATCCCATCCCACATGCCTCACTGAACAGACAAAAATGTAAAACGTCTAAAAATTTTAAAAAGTGTGCCCAGTTTTGTGATCTAGATGAAGATGGAGGGAATCTACTCTGGTTCAGGTGAAGTTAGGAGACACTAATTAGTCCAATTCTGTTGTTTTATAAACAAAGAAACTGAGGCCCAGAGAGGGGAAGCAACTTGCAGGAACAACACAGTAAGTTAGTGGCCACTTTAAGATCAGAAGATCTCATTCCCTGATCACCCAGTCATCAGATTCGCAGCAGCAGTGAGCCCTCCCCAGTAGGTGAGGAGTGAAGAATGTGGATCCTGTGGAGATCTGGACAGGAAATTCCCCTGGGCAATGGGAAGGGCCTGAGTTTGCAGTCAGAAGGATCAACTCCAGGCCAATCATTGGGTATCTGGAACCTAAATCGCCTAATCATTGAAATGAAAGAAACAACCTTATCTTGTAGAGTTGATGAGGTGAGAAAATGCCAACCATCAAGCCAGCAGAGTGCCCTTTTCCCTTCTTCCCCAGAAACAAGATTAGCTCCACTGGAAGCAAAGTAGATTAGATTTTCGAGATTACCTTCTAAGAAAGACCCCAGTGATCCGAAAGCCAGTAACTGTGTCCTGCCAAGCTGTCAACACAGCATCAGTGCTGCAGGCTCTGGCTCCATCAGGTTTCTCACCCTCTGCATCACTGACACTTGTGTGTGCATGTGTGCATGCTCAGTCGCTTCAGTCGTGTCCAACTCTTTGCAACACTATAGACTATAGCTGGCCAGGCTCTTCAATACATGGCATTCTCCAGGCAAGAATACTGGAGTGGGTTGCCATGCCCTCCTCCAGGGGATCTTCCGGACCCAGGGATCGAACTCATGTTTCCTGAATTGCAGGCAGATTCTTTATCGCTGAGCCACCGGGAAGCCCATCATTGACACTTGGGACCAGGTAATTCCTGGGAATGGGGTCTGTTCTGTGTATCGTAGGATGTTTAGCAGCATCCCTGACCTCTACTCACCAGATGCCAGTGGTAGCGCCCCCTCCCTTTACTTGTGACAAGCAAAAATGTCTCCAAACATTGCCAAGTGACTTCTGCAGCAGGGAGGAACTGCCTCCAGTTGAGAACCCTGGGCTACATAATGGGCAAGCGAGCACAGGCATGGGTCTGTCTTACCTAGGAGATGAGACAAAACCATACACTTAGAAACAGTGTGGAAAACCATCTTCGTATGTGTGTGTTTGTGTGTGTGTGTGTGTGCATGTGCTCAGTCATGTCTGACTCTTTGTGACCCCGTGGACTGTAGCCCACCAGGCTCCTCTGTCCACGGAATTCTATAGGCAAGAATACTGGAGTGGGTAGCTGTTCCCTTCTCCAGAGGATCTTTATGACCCAGAAATTGAACCCGGCTCTCCAGCACTGCAGGCAGATTCTTTACCGAGCTACCAGCAGGCAGGTGTATCTAAGTATTCCATGTATGTGCTGGTTTAGATTTACAAAGATACATGAATTCTTCATCAGTGAATTCCATATGTGATATGTATGCATCACTGCATTTGCTTTTCATCTTATTCTCCAATTAATCTAGTTGGGGATCTTCCCATGATGCCCTTGCCCAGAAGCCCCACCCCTTCCCACAATGCCCACAGGACTGTGTGTTCACCTCTGACAGTGCTGACTTAACCACAACAGCCTATCCACCAGACCACCCATTCAACCATCCACCCATTCAAACATCTACAGAGCACCACATGCTGAGTACTAGGCAACCATAAGCACATGAAACCCCATGTAGGGGTTCTTGTCCATTTTCCCCCAAATGGAATGCAGCTGCTCCCACTAAAGATCCAGTACCCTTCATCTTTTTAAATTTCTCATAGTTCTACGTACTTGGTGGGGGAGGTCCTTAACAATGTTCCTCTGGTTTCGAATTCACTTCTCTAGCTTTATTGCTTAAAGTAATCTGTTTTATTCTTGTATGTGATTTTATTATAAGAAGCCACCCATCTTCTGTGGAGGTATCACACAATTTAGGTAAATATGACCCAACGCTTCCCATGTTGCTAAAAGGAAAACAGCACTTCTTGCTTTTCCAAACAAAGAACTACTGTAATTCTCTAAGTCACTAGTTTGCTGGGACACTGGCTTCTTTTATCTTCTGAGACCTTTGGGAGGATGACCGTAAGGCTCTCGTATCTGAACACAGAGGAATAATTCATAAGAAGTCTTTCATTTCTCACAGTCCTCTTTTCACAGAAAAGTGCCTTTTTCTCAACTGTGGGATACAGCTTAGCTAGAAATGTATTTACATGGACCAACTAGGACCCTGAAAAGTCTAATATTGACTTTGGACATTTACAACAGGGAATCCAAAGTGACACACAGTCTTCCCAATCACAATGTATGAAAATCCACCACCACCACCAGCCAAAATAATCTTTTCTTTGAGAAAGATGTAACTGGACAGACAGCAATAACTAGTAAACAAAAAGCTGGGAACACAGGACTTATTTATTCCCTAACAGTGCCAAATTTACCAAAGCAAAACCAGCGATTCTAATGGGGGTATAAAAGCCATCCTGATTATTGGATGGTAATCTGGCAAGACTTCCAACTGTCCATATCCTTTGATCTTTTCACTACTTTTCTGAGATAGGCACAGCACACAAATCTTATACACAGGGAAGTAAAATCCTAAAAATGGTATATCCCTTCATTTATTCTAACTCTAGAAGAATCAACACATGGAAACCCTACAGATGTCAAACAGTAAAGGAATGCCATAAACAGGATTATATTCAGTTATTTTTCTATAAGTGACATTTTAAGCAACTATATCCTTGTTTAATGAAGAAAAATATTTACTCCATTCTGAAACAGGCTAAAGGCAGCTTGAACATCAGACTACAGCAGCAATTCTCAACCAGGGCAACTTTATTCCCCAGGGGACATCTGGCAATGTCTGGAGATGTTCAAGCTGGTTTTAGAAAAGGCAGAGGAACCAGAGATTAAATTGCCAACATCCTGTGGATCATCAAAAAAGCAAGAGAGTTCCAGAAAAACATCTATTTCTGCTTTATTGACTATGCCAGAGCCTTTGACTGTGTGGATCACAGTAAACTGTGGAAAATTCTGAAAGAGATGGGAATATCAGACCACCTGACCTGCCTCTTGAGAAACCTATATACAGGTCAGGAAGCAACAGTTAGAACTGGACACGGAACAACAGACTGGTTCCAAATAGGAAAAGGAGTACGTCAAGGCTGTATATTGTCACCCTGCTTATTTAACTTCTATGCAGAGCACATCATGAGAAACGCTGGGCTTGAAGAAGCACAAGCTGGAATCAAGATTGCCGGGAGAAATACTAATAACCTCAGATATGCAGATGACACCACCCTTATGGCAAAAAGTGAAGAGGAACTAAAGAGCCTCTTGATGAAAGTGAAAGAGGAGAGTGAAAAAGTTGGCTTAAAGCTCACATTCAGAAAACGAAGATCATGGCATCTGGTCCCATCACTTCATGGGAAATAGATGGGGAAACAGTGGAAATAGCGTCAGACTTTATTTTTTGGGGCTCCAAAATCACTGCAGATGGTGACTGCAGCCATGAAATTAAAAGACGCTTACTCCTTGGAAGGAAAGTTATGACCAACCTAGATAGCATATTCAAAAGCAGAGACATTACTTTGCCAACAAAGGTCCATTTAGTCAAGGCTATGGTTTTTCCAGTGGTCATGTATGGATGTGAGAGTTGGACTGTGAAGAAAGCTGAGTGCCAAAGAATTGATGCTTTCGAACTTCGGTGTTGGAAAAGACTCTTGAGAGTCCCTTGGACTGCAAGGAGATCCAACCAGTCCATTCTGAAGGAGATCAGCCCTGGGATTTCTTTGGAAGGACTGATGCTAAAGCTGAAACTCCAGCACTTTGGCTACCTCATGCGAAGAGTTGACTCATTGGAAAAGACTCTGATGCTGGGAGGGATTGGGGGCAGGAGGAGAAGGGGATGACAGAGGATGAGAAGGCTGGATGGCATCACTGACTCGATGGACGTTGAGTCTGAGTGAACTCCGGGAGTTGGTGATGGACAGGGAGGCCTGGCGTGCTGTGATTCACGGGGTGGCAAAGAGTCGGACACGACTGATCGACTGAACTGAACTGAACCTATGCTAATGCTATGCTAAGTCACTTCAGTCGTGTCCGACTCTGTGTGACCCCATAGACGGCAGCCACTAGGCTCCCCCGTCCCTGGGATTCTCCAGGCAAGAACACTGGAGTGGCTTGCCATTTCCTTCTCCAATGCATGAAAGTGAAAAGTGAAAGCGAAGTCGCTCAGTCATGTCCGACTCTTAGACACCCCATGGACTGCAGCCTACCAGGCTCCTCTGTCCATGGGATTTTCCAGGCAAGAGTACTGGAGTGGGGTGCCATTGCCTTCTCCGCTGGAAACATTTTTGGTTGTCACAACAGAGAGGTGACTATTACTGGCATCTGGAGGGCAGAGACCATGAATGATGCTAAACATCTTACAATACACAGGACAGACCCACAACACAGACATTTATAGCTCAAAATGCAAACAATGCTGAGATGGAGAGACCTTGGTATAAAAGGATACGGGTGAAACCGTATCCTTTAATAATAAACCATATTCTTTAATAATAAAGAATATTTATTCTATTCTGAAACAGGCTATAGGAAGGTAGATGCCTGGTAAATACAAGGAAGAACTTTTAACATAATCAGGTAATTTATGATGTATTCCTTACAATGTAGAGAGAGCTCACTATCATATAAAGGATTCTAACGGAGCTAACTGGTCCTATACCGGGATGCTGAAAAAGGTAGAGGTCCTTGGGTGTAGTTGGACTCTGAGTTTTCACCTTTAGTAAAGATATGCTGCTGCTGCTGCAGCTAAGTCGCTTCAGTCGTGTCCGACTCTGTTCGAACCCATAGACCGCAGCCCACCAGGCCCCGCCGTCCCTGGGATTCTCCTGGCAAGAACACTGGAGTGGGTTGCCATTTCCTCCTCCAATGAATGAAAGTGAAAAGCCAAAGTGAAGTCGCTCAGTCATGTCTGACTCTTAGACACCCCATGGACTGCAGCCTACCAGGCTCCTCTGTCCATGGGATTTTCCAGGCAAGAGTACTGGAGTGGGGTGCCATTGCCTTCTCCTAGTAAAGATATATGATTCCATTTAAAAGTGTCAGCAAACATTTCCTGCTGCTGCTAAGTTGCTTCAGTCGTGTCCGACTCTGTGCGACCCCATAGACGGCAGCCTGCCAGGCTCCACCATCCCTGGGATTCTCCAGGCAAGAACACTGGAGTGGGTTGCCATTTCCTTCTCCAATGCATGAAAGGGAAAGGTGAAAGTGAAGTCGCTCAGTCGTGTCCAACTCTTCTTGACCCCATGGACTGCAGCCTACCAGGCTCCTCCATCCATGGGATTTTCCAAGCAAGAGTACTTATTATTATTGAAACTAGGAAAGAGAAAACACAATACCTGCTCTACTAATTTGTTTTATTTCTACCATATTAGCTAATAGGATCAAAACTTAATATGGACATTATCCCAAATGTGCAATATGCAAGTGACTTCTGCAGAAAAGTCTAAAGCCTCTTATCCTGGGCTCAAGCTGATACAGTTCTTGTGCAATCATTTCACAACCTAAGAAAAGAGATATGGCCCAAAAAAAAAAGAAGCAGCAGTTCCCTATTGTGGAACCAATTTCGTGATTCTACTCATATTTAGAACACTGGAGCTCATTTGCCTCCACTTTGCAAATATCCATATGTTTGCTGCCGTCTGTGGTTTTCAAATCACAAACGGTTAAGTTATCTAAGATCTCTGGGCCATTTGCAGCCATATTGGAAGCATTCTGGTACTTTCCGTGCCAGTTAAACCACATCTCATTGAACTAGCAGAGCTTTAAAGGCTTCGACAAATGACAGTTTACTTAAAGGGACAATAACCCAGCAATAACCAAACAGATGAGGGAACAAGGCAACAAGTCACATGAGGAGCTGTTGAAGGAAACAGGGATGTTTACACTGGGGGAAACCCAGATGGCACATGACAGCCACAGTTCCATGGAAAAGGGATGAGTCCTACGTGGACCCAGACTGTAGAACTCTGTTAGCTGGAGCTCTTGGACAAGTACCACATTCTCTCTATCACAGGAGCAGCTGAAGCACACATCTGCGGAACACCATCAAGCATACTGGAGAAGGAATTCCTGCATTTGGATAAGGGTGAATGTGAACTGGACAGGCCAGACTAGATAACCCTAACCCTAGGGCTCCCAGTTAGGTAACTTAAGTGAGCTCAACAGACCCTGTGTAATAGAAAAACTATGGTGGGGGCTGCGGTAGATGGGGCCATCTGAAAGGGCCCAGGTGTATCGAAGTTCATTGCTGTCATGTGGGAATGAGCTCTTCAAGTTACCAGATCTTCATTTTTTTTTTTCAATTAAAGCCAGAAAACCATGCTACTGCTAAGTCACTTCAGTCGTGTCCGACTCTGTGAGACTCCATAGATGGCAGCCCACCAGGCTCCCCCACCCCTGGGATTCTCCAGGCAAGAACACTGGAGTGGGTTGTCATTTCCTTCTCCAATGCATGAAAGTGAAAAGTGAAAGTGAAGTTGCTCAGTCGTGTCCGACCCTCAGCGACCCCATGGACTGCAGCCTTCCAGGTTCCTCTGTCCATGGGATTTTCCAGGCAGGAGTACTGGAGTGGGGTGTCATTGTATGTAAAACCTATTGATTTTTAAAGAAGAGCACCTAATCCAATATTTCAAAGCATTATATAAGTTAAACAGAAAATGCTGTGGCCTCCGGGAGAAACTGTAATGTCTTCCTTAAAGATGCCCTAACCACCCTCAACCCTAAGGGACTCTGATAGTAAATAAGGCAAGAGAGAAAGCATACAGATTCTAGAATTACAGTCACATCTTGTCTGCAATTTGAATCACCAGTCTGACCACTTCAAGGTGATATTCAGATGAGCCGACCAATCAATAATTAATAAGGTCTGGCAAGGGGAAGCTAACTGGGGAACCACTAAGTCACTGAGAACTGCATTGCACAAGATGTAAATGAGGAAAGGCTTCTATTTCCCTCTAACAGACACCTTTTCTTCTAGTATGCTGCATGTCAAAATGAGGCAGGGAAAAGAAACAGATTTTCTCAGCTGTCTGGCTGCTGAGAAGGTCAGGCCTACCGTAGCTGGTAAACAACTTTGAAACTCTTGCCTGGCCCCCAGAAACTGTGATCAACTAGGGGAAATTCAAGAGTTTCCTCTGAGAGAGGACGCTTCGCTAAGGGAAATAATCCTATTCAGCCCTGGTTCCCAGCCCCCTCCAGAAATTCTGCTGTCATGTATAGGTTTTCAGTTGTCAACAGATCTTTGCACACACACATATCTGTACCCAGCCATATCCAGCACAAAGACAAACCTGCCAAATTAAAAAAAAAAAATAGTTTCCAAGTCTAGCTTCTATTCCGAATTTTATCTGATCACATTGAAGTTTTAAAAGTAAACTGGCTAAAATAAATAAATAAGGCAACAATACTCCAATACAAAATAATTAAATAAAAAAGTAAGCTGGCTATACAATACAGTATTTTTAACTATAGTCATCACGCTATGTATGATATCCCCAGGGCTTATATATTTTATAACTGGATGTTTGAGCCTTTTGACCATCATTGCTCATTTCTGAATTTTAGTTTATACTGAATATCAGTTTAATAAACTACCTTTTATCCCACATTAAAATTTTTGATGGAGTATGTTTAAAAAGCAAACTGGCTATTATGTTAGCATTAATTTCCCTGCCTTCTATGATGGTATGTTTCATTAGTAATTCTTGATTTAGGTTTTTCAACACCCTGAGCAGAGCAAAATATTTTTTTATGTTTAGTAAATTATATTTATGGAAAAGAATAAATAAAAAGACATTGAAACTGGTATAAAATGTTGGCAAATGAAGCACAAGGAATTCAAAGTAGCATAATATTAGCATATTAGAATAGTAACAAAATCTTACATTACTTCATTTTTAAATTTTTATTGGAGTACAACTGCTTTATAATGTTGTGTTAGTTCCTCCTATACAGCAAAATGAATCAGCCATACTTATACACAGGTGTTTATTCTTAGTCACATCCAACTCTTTGCAACCTTCTGGGTAACCCACCAGGCTAAAGCCCACCAGGCTCCTGTCCATGGGAAGAATACTGGAGTGGGTTGCCACCTTCTCCTTCAGGTGATCTTCCTGACCCAGGGATCGAATCCACATCTCCTGTGTCTCCTGCACTGCAGGCAGATTTTTTACCTGCTGAGCCACCAGGGAAGCCCACTTATACATCCATCATCTCCCTTTTGGACTTCCTCACCATTCAGGTCGCCACAGTGGATTGAGTAGAGCTCCCTGTGCTATACAGTAGGTGCTCATTAGTTATCTATTTTATATACAGTATCAATAGTGTATAGTGTCAACTCCAATCTCCCAATTCCTCGCACTCACCCCCCTACCTGCTTGGTATCCATACAGCTGTTCTCTGTGTCTGTGTCTCTATTTCTGCTTTGCAAATAGGACTGCTTTACTTTAAAGAACATATTCATTAGCTTATTCGTTTTTGCAAGATGAGTGGACCAGACATAGCAATGTCATCTCACTATGCAGATGGGAAATTTGAGACAGAAACATGAAGTGACTTCCCATTCTGCCCCAAAACACAGACTGCTCCCACACCCTGGTAAATCTCCATAATAAATATACCTGGAGACAGTTTCATCACCTCTCCTCTTCTCCTCCTATTACCCATCCTCCACAGAGTACCCAGAGGAACCCTCAAGAAAAATGTAAATCTACCAAGTCTTGCCTCTGCTCAAGGCTACCCACTGCACTTGAAACAAAGTCCAAACTGCTTACCTCAGCCTCCCAGTCTCTGCCCAGCCTGGATTTAGCCTCATGCCTCTGCCACCCTCCTCCTTCCCTTCTGCAGACTCACTGCCCTCAGCTATGCCTGGACCAAATCAAGCTAGTTTCCAGCCCCGCGTGCCTGTGGTTCTCTCCACCAGAACTGCCTGTCCATCTTCTGGAGGCTCATCCTAAAGCCATCTCTCAAGAAAGTCTTTTTTAAAACGCAATCAAGAAGCCCATCACACACACACACACACACACACACACACACACCCCAGTACTCTATTACAGCATCTTTTTTTCCATTTGCTTTAAAACATCTAGTCCTTTCCAAATTGACCTTGCTCATCCCTTGGTTCTAGAAAGTGAACTCCATGAGTAAAGAGACAGCACTGCTATACTCACTGCACCTGACATGTTGTTGGTGCTCAATAAAGATTTCTTGAGGTCAGTGAAGGAATGAATGAAGTTTGTACGAGGAATCAACTAGCCCACATAACTCAGTTGATACCTATTTAGATAGCAGAGTTTTTCTTTCTCCTCAACTGCTATGTTTATTTTTTTAAACTACAAGCTTATATATACTAGACTGTTAGACTGTGTCTATTAGTGTGTTATGAGTCATTCCAGTAACGTGGAGCAAAGGACAGGACTCTGAACAGGTGCTTGGCTTCATAGAGAAAGGCAGTAAGAACCCATGGCCTGTCCCTTCAAACTACAAAGCTTCCTCAAAATTCTGGAGATTCTGGTAAAAGGAAAGCCTACATTTTCTGCCTGTTCACAACCGTTTCATAGCAGTTACTGCTGACTGTACTTACACTTTAATGTTTTTAAACTAGTTTCCTTACTGCTGAAAATACTGACAAATGGATATGATTAGCCTTTCTAAATAAGAAAAAGAGTTGCTTTCTTAGTGAAAGCAAAAAAAAACAAAAATAAAAAACTAGAAATTCTGGAACAGTATGATTTTAGAGCTAAATGTTCCCCTTCAGCTTCTCTTCACTCATTACTTTGTCTTCAATGCATCACGTTTATGGAAATTTCTCAATGTCTCAAAAAGTCTGACCTCAGTTATCAAAAGGGTCTTGAAAAAAATTTCAGGCTGATCCTCAGGATGATCCTAAATAACCTCAGGATGATCTTTGTTTTCAGGAAATATCCATTTTCTAAGATGTCAGGGTAAGGAATACAGATTCCTAACACCAGCTGGCATTCTCAGGGCTCACTCCAGTTGCCCAGGTACCTAGTTAGCTCTTTCCTTGATGCTTTACACGGAGAGCCTCAAAGAGGGTGGTAAACTGTATTGGATCACAAAGCTAGCTGGGTGATGGAACACGTGTTCGTCACCACTGAAGTTTAAAAGGTACAGATACACAGTGGAGGAGAAATGAGCAACCAGTTGCCCAGGGTTCTGCATGCTGGAAACTCCTCCAGATGCTGGGCAAACTCTTTCACACCTCAGCGAGAATTTCTCAGCTGTAAAAGGAGTGAAGTGAAAGTCGCTCAGTCAACTCTTAGAGATCCCATGGACTATACAGTCCATGGAATTCTCCAGGCCAGAATACTGGAGTGGATAGCCTTTCCCTTCTCCAGGGGATCTTCCCAACCCAGGGTTCCAACCCAGGTCTCCCGCATTGCCCGCTAATTCTTTACCAAGGGAGTCACCAGGGAAGCCCACGTAAAAGGAGTGGCTGAACCAAAGTAATCACTGCCCCCCTCAACTCTGCTAGTCCTTCACCCTCAATGGCTTGAGTAAGAAGGGTCCATTTCCACGAAAAGCATCATCACCTCAGCCGTGACAGAGTTCTTGCACAAATGGCCGAGGGTGGGGTGACATTCAGTGCCGGTATGCGACGAGTAGCAGAGAGGGCGAGAAAAGGCCAAGTCCGGGGCTCTCTCACCAGCTTCAGCAGGTCCACCAGAAAGCCCTTTGCGAGGAAATCGGAGAATGCTGGCAGCTTGCCAGTGCCTCCTGGTGACCAGAAAGCCATCCCTTCCCCTTTCCCTTCCCCGACCCCTTCTCCTTCCCCTCCGTACGGTCCAGGCCAATACTTAAAGCCCAGATCCCCGAGTTCGGTGTTAGCCCAAGACCACGTACTGTGGCTTCCGTAACTATCAACATTCTGAAGCATTTCCAGCTCCTACTCAAAGAGACCAACCTCCCGGCTCAGCATTCTTACTGGGGTCAAAGCTAATTTTTGCAAGACTGATCTGTTAACACAAATCCGTCTAGAACCTGATCAGCCAAGTCTTTCAAGGGCGGCCACGCACCTCTCCCTCCTCCCTCCTCTCACCTCCGCAACCTTCCCGGGAACCACAGGTCTGAATGAAAGCCTGACCTTTTCGTTTTCAGAGATAGAAAGGTCTACGAGAGGCTCCAGAGGGTGAAGGGGAAGAGAATATTCCCTGCTTTCTGGTTCCGTTGACTTAAAAACAAAACAAGCCTCTCCCTCATTCAGGGTATGGAGCAACACTCCTCAGAGGGAGGTGTGTGTTTCTTTTGAGCACGCGGGTAACCCACGGATAAGAAAGCTTCTACTCCCCAGAGGGAGGTGTGTGTGTGTGTGTGTGTGTGTGCGTGTGCGTGTGTGTGTGTGTGTGTTTCTTTTGAGCACGGGGGTGACCCACGGATAAGAACGCTTTCAGTGCTCCGGGATCCCGCGGCCGGCCGGATTCCCTCTCAGTACCAAACTCTTAGAGGTTACTTCCCGGGGGAAAAAGGTCTGGGAGAACTGAATTCAAATTCCATCACTCTCCCCGCAAGGATCCCAGAGCTGCTAGGAGGGCGGCGGGGACCGAGAGTCCAACTCCGGCTTGGGGGTGGGTGCGGGTTGAGTCCCAGTCCCCCAACCTCCAGCACCCACATCGTCCCATCCCTATCTTCCCAGCGCACCAGCCTCCCCAGCACCCCCATTTTTCCATTCACCCCATCCTCCCATCCCCCAACATCCCAGCCACCCACCCTCACCCCACCCCCAGCCCGCGGCCGCACGGGGCTCCAGCCCGCCTGGGGGTCCCTCCTCACCCGGACGCCGCGGTGAACTGCTCGCGAGAACCGGGACAAGGCTTTACGATCCCGCCTGCTGCCTGCTCGTTGCCAGCACCGCGGGCTCTGTCGCCCGCAGTCACCGCGTCACCCTGGCCGCGGGGCGCTGGGGCGGGGGGCTGCGCGCCGGTTTTGCGCACGTTCAGCTCCAGGCGGTCTGGTAGCCGCGACCCTGGCCTGCCCCGGCGCCGCAGGAGGAGGGAGGGGGAGGAGCTGTGTGACCGCCGGCCTCCCACTGATCCGGGCGCTGGGACGGGCGAGCTCCGCGCACACCGCACACCCGCAGGGCTTGGAGTCCGCAAGCTGGACCCCCGGATTAACTTATCCCTCTACCCACCCGCCCCCCGCGAGGACCTACCCACACGTGTAGAGGGCAGGTGTTGCGTCTCCACTTCCTGTTCTCAGCCTCGATTCTGATCAGACCTTCCCCAGTTTCATTAACTCCTGCTTTGTTTATTTCACTGAATCCCTGGCTACTTTTTCCATCTGCGATCCGCAGTGCCCCGCGTATCCCGCTTTCCGCTCGGTAGTATTACCGCATTGGACGCCAACTCAGAAATGATATGGAAGATGCTTCGGCTTGGAAGACCTGCCCCTGAGTTAGTTTCATTTCTCCTTGTAAATACAGTGAAGGGCAATCAGTAAGAGCTTTTATTGGGGGAAACGGTGTAAAAAGGAGCCATCCCAGTTCTTTGGGGTTTAACTGAAATCCCTTCCTTTATTTTCCAATGCTTTCTCCTCAATCCACTTTCTAATTTAATCCTATTCATTTAAAGCTTCAGTGAGAGACGCAGAGAAAATAATTTGAAATTCATGCGCAGTTAATTCTTTGTATTTTTTATTTTTGGCAAGGTTGACAGGTCTGTAGATGAAATTTATTTTATTTTTTTATTTAAGGAGGACTCTGAATAAGACGGGTTCGGTCCCTGGATTGGGAAGATCCCCCGGAGAAAGAAACGGCAACCCACTCCAGTATTCTTGTCTGAAAAATCCCATGGACAGAGGAGCCTGGCAGGCTACCATCCATAGTGTCGAAGAGTCGGACACTATTAAATTGATGTGGAACACGCATACTGGATAAGAAGGCATGGATTATAGTTCCTTTCTGTCGCGTATTAGTGGCCGTGAACTTGAGCATGTTCTTTATCCTTTCTGCTTCTCAGTTTCATCATCAGTTGGAGAAGGAAATGGCAACCCACTCCAGTATTCTTGCCTGGAGAATCCCATGGACGGAGGAGCTTGGTGGGCTACAGTCTACGGGTCCCAAAGAGGCGGACACGACTGAGAGACTTCACTTTCACTTTCTTCCTCATGGGTAAAGTGGGGCTAATCAAAATACATTAGTCAGAGGCGCCCTGTGAAAATGAAATGGAAATATACATGAAATACTTAGGACAGAACCTGGCATGGGAGAAGCAGTCACACAGGTATTTAACAGTATTATCTTTAAGGAAGTTGTGACATTTAGATCTAACAATAGATGCAAATTTAAATTAACCTATCTCAGCCTAGTGACAATTTCCTGTACTTCCTGGAATAACCTCCTATGATACAAATTGTCCCAGAATATTAATCTAAAAGGGAACATGATACCCTACTCAAGAGGTCACTCAGGACCTCCTCCCTTTGCCCTTAAGACTGGGTGAAGATTTAGAAGACAAAATCAGAAGATTCATCATCCCACCTAAAAAGGTGGTGGGCTTTGAAAGCAGGTCTTGAAGGCTAGTATGAAATAGTTTATTCCTTTGTTCAATGCCAACTCTATGCCCTCTCTCATTGTAATCAGATCACACTCTCTGAGGATGTTAGAGTGGCTAGCATTTAGCAGGTTAACATCCTGAGAAGGTTTCCAGTGTAGGGGTGCCAGATTCAGTAAATGAAACACAGAACACCCCATTAAATTTGAATTCCAGACAAACCACAAAAAGGTTTTAGTATAAGTCGACTGCATGCAATATTTGAAACCTACTTATACTCAAAATTATGTGTTGTTCGTTTGAAATTCAAATTTAACTAGGCTTCCTATACTTTTTCTGGCAACCCTAGTCCAGTGAAATGAATACATAAGCCTCAGATTCCAAAAGGATGACAAGTCAACATAGACATACAGATTATAAGGTGGGTTTGATAAGGGTTTTGTTTTTGTTTTTAATATTAGAGCTCAAAGAATTAAAAAAAAATTTTTTTGGCCATGCTATGAGGCATGCAAGATCTTAGTTCCCCAACCCAGGATTGAACCTCACCCCCTGCAGTGCAAGTGCAAAGTCTTAACCACCCCCTAGCCATGCCGTGCCATGCTAAGTCAGTAGTGTCCAACTCTGTGTGACCCTATGGATTACAGCCTTCCAGGATCCTTGTCCTTGGGATTCTCCAGGCAAGAATACTAGAGCGGGTTGCTAGACCCCCAGGGAAGTCCCTTATTTTTGTTTTGATGTGGTGAAAAAAATTCACTTCTGTTTATAAATTGATTCTGTTTTGAGCTGTTTTGCCGTTTCTTACCTCTTCATTCTTATTTCCCTTTCTCATTAACACAGCAGTGCTTCTTAACTCTGATGACTGTCTTCAATCAAGATATTGGAATAAATAGTAATAATGTACTCAGTAGTGTTTTCAAATAGTGTTTACTGAGGGCAAACTGTATATTAGGTACCATTTCAAGGATGACTAGCCCTGGAGGCTAGGGAAATGACACCACAGTGAGCCTTCCCTATGTAGGTACGTCCAGGACTGTGGGGTTTCTGAGAAGTGAGTTATTAATTCTCCTTGGAAGGGGTGGAAGTGAAAGGCATCCTTACTGCACAGGGTCCACGGAAAAGAGACTATGATACAGATAAGCCAAGGAGGGAAGTCCCTGGGTGATGGCTGTGCCTTGGCCTGGAAACTAACCCATCCTGATTAAAGCAATGAAACTGGAGGGAACAATGGGATTCAATAAAACTGAAAGTGTATAATTGGAAACTTGGAAATCTTTGAGTCCTGTAGAAGATAACAAAATGTAGAAGAAAAAAAAAGTTAAATTACTTAAATTTAAAATTAAAACTTATCCCTGCTGGAGAGAGTGCACATTTTTCAATTCTGTCTGCAATGATTTCACATGGATGGCTTGAAATCATCCCAGTGAGAACCTCATGTTATAGGAATTAGCAAACACTACAAAATGTGATCTTTGTCCCCTCTAGAGAGACAGCACACCTCTGAGTGGTTAGCTATAACTGGTCTGAAGCTCAGTATAGAGACCCGGACAGAAGTTGTTTATTAGGAGATAAAAGTACTGAGAATATGCACGGAACTGGGACGGAGGGTTTAAACAGAGCAAAGGCAGAAGATAAAATTCTCAATAACATCACATTCATGGAAGAAGGTAGGAAGAAAAGAAGGTGGTGAATGAAAATGAGAGGTTGGTCAAAGTGAGGATAGAAAATGGGAGAGAGAAGCTGTACAGAAGTCAAGAGAGAAAGGAGTTTTAAAAGTATGTTTGACATGGTTGATTAAACAGAACGGACTAAAGCAAGGGCTGTGGGATTTCTCATTTAGGAAGGTCTTGTTAACCCCTTAATCAACTTGAGTATAATACAGCAGTGAAGGCAGGGGGTCAGTAAGGTAAAGAGGTGAGGATACGAAGACAATATGTGTAGACTTTTAAGACAGTTAATGGAAAACAAAAGAAAAGACATATGGCAACAGTGTGAGTGAAAGAAAAAATGAGGAGAGTGAAAATCTGGGGGATGGTCAGGAGATCTGCCCAAGGATGTTGGAAGTTTTCTGAGCCCTGAGGTGACTGGAATCCACTTCTTAGTCATGGAGTCAGTCTGTCTGGTGGTGAACTTTCCCCAGGGAAGTTTGCCAGACTAGAAACTAGGCCGGAGAGGAGAATTACATGGGCCTGGACCTGGGCGAGCAAATTAGCCAGAGGCAGTGAAAAAAGGAAGGAATTGATGTTAATGTAGAAATATGGAATTTTTAGATAGAGATCTAAACAAAACAAAGGAGAAAATATCGAATATGAGGGTTCCCTCATAACCCCAACCTCATTAGGTAATTATTTAACATTGTGGTGCATATCTTTCAGATATCTTTTCAGAGGTAAATGTAGTAATTAAGAGGGCTGTGTCAGACAGACCTGGGCTCCAATCGAGTTCTACCTTTACTAGCTCTAAGGCGTAGGGCAATTTACAGACTTTTAACCCCTCTAACTGAGGGGTTAAATAATTGTTAAATAATTACCTAATGAGGTTGGGGTTATGAGGGAACCCTCATATTCGATATTTTCCTTTGTGGCTCAGCTGGTAAAGAATCCGCCTGCAATGCCAGAGACCTGGGTTTGATCCCTGGGTTGGGAAGATCCCCTGGCGAAGGCAATGGCAGCCCACTCCAGTATTCTTGCCTGGAAAATCCCACGGATTGCGGAGCCTGCCATCCATGGGGTCACAAAGAGTCCGACACGACTGAGCGACTTCACTTTCACTTTCTTAATACCTTCTGTAGACTTGATTGATTTATGGACTCTTGGAACTATGGATGTTACAACTGACTTGTTTGTATCCATTCAGTAAGTGGACTCTAAGATCTGGCTTGCCAAACCGGTTTCCAGGACATTTTTGCTTGCTCCAGTCATTGATAACACCCCTACTAAACTCAGTCAAGATGTAGGAGGCTTTGTACTAAGTCTAAGATACCTGGTTTCTCTCAGTGACACTATGATTCATAGTCACTTGACTCTCTTATCCAGCCGCCAAGTTATCTGATTTTGCACCTACAGTGTCATCAATTTCTCCTTCCCATTTCCACAGCTACCATCCTAATCAAGTCCTTAAAAGCTCTATCCTTGACAATTACAAAATGTCCCTTTTGTCTGCATGAGTTATAGGTGCTCATTCAACTAATCTAAATTCAATGTATATTCTTTTAAGCTTTTTGTCATAAAACAAATAATATATGTAAACTATGTTATTGGTCATTTTCGTAATATTCTATTTTAACTTAGTAGTATAATACTAGGTCTTCCCTGGTAGCTCAGTGGTAAAGAATCTGCCTTTCAATGCAGGAGATGTGGGTTCCATGGGTTGGAAGATCCCCTGACGGAGGAAAAGACAACCCACTCCAATACTCTTACCTGGGAAATCCCATGGACAGAGGAACCTGGTGGGCTACAGTCCATGGGGTCACAAAAGAATCAGACATGACTTAGCAACTAAACAGCAACAGTATAACACTAACTTTTTAGCAAGCTAATAAATACACATATATAGTATCATTTAAAAAGGCTGTATATTATTTTGCCGTATAATGAAAATCTGGAAAGCTGGGTTTAATACCTTTTTATTAGAAAACTAGGTTATTTGTAATTCATAATTTTTGAAATAGCACTTCTGTGCATATTCTTAAAGTTAAATTTTTGTATATGTTTTTATTGATTTCTTTGTGATAAATCCCTAGAAATACGTTTTCTCAAAGTATATGCATTTTTAAAGCCTTCTAACTCTCTCTCCCTCTTCTATGGGTGCCCTCACCCCAGAAGACATTATACCACCTTGTGACAAAACTACTTCTCTAAAAATGCTGGACTTGTAATCCTCTTACTTCCCCATTCAGAAACTGTCAATGGTTTCTGTTGTGCACAGGGAGAAATAAGGTCCAGATGTCCTGACTGGCGCTTGCGGCCTTCTAGGATCTGGCCTCAAACTCCTTTTCATTTAGGTCTTTCACTTTATACACAGTCATTCTGGCCTCCATGCTGGGGCATTGCTTTTGCTTGTAGAATCTTGTCCTTCTGATCTGGATCCTGACGAGAAGCATGTATTATCCTCAAACTGGTTTATTTGATGAGTGTTTGATAAAGTGACTGTTTCTAAAAGTGAGAGCAGGGTTTAGGGAACCCCACAAGGCAGCATGCAATGCCTCTTTAGACACCCTGGGCCTGAAGGAGCAAATGGGAGAGACTTCCTCGAGGGAACTGAGCCTGAGGCAGGCCTACAGGAGGTGATAGGGAAGATGAAGTGTCTGGACAAGGGCTACTCAGTGGAAGGGGTACCTGGTACCAAGACAGTAATACAAATCCCTTATAGAAGTCCATGCAAAAGTCAGCATATGATGAAGCTACAAAGACCCACATTCAAGTTGTGCAGAAACAGGAGAGGCTGAGAGCAGACCTGCAGCTGTGTCTTTGAAGGTGGTCTCTGAAGGACACCCGATGGCAAAATAGCACCTTAAAGAAAAGACCAATCTGCAAATCCTCTCTCCCCAGAACAAGCTTTCATAAATCTCACCCCGGATTGGCACACATTTCCAGCTTGTGCTGATCAGCAGAAAAGCTGGAATCCTAGACCCAGCACATCCTTCTCCTCTTGATCCTAGGGATGGTCCCAGATGTCAACCAAGTTCCTGCTCCCTAACAAAGCGACCCCATGCAAGCTCCTAGAATACATGTGTGTGCTTAATCACTCAGTTGTGCTGACTCTCTTGTGATCCCATGGACTGTAGCTTGCCAGTCCTCTGCCATGGAATTCCCCAGGCAAGAATCCTGGAGTAGGTTGCCATCTCCTCCTCCAGGGTATCCTCCTAACCTAGGGATCAAACCCAAGTCTCCTACATTGGCAGCAGATTATTTAACCACTGCACCACTAGGGACAGCCATGAAAGCTCCTACAAGCTGGTTATAGGAGGAAGGGAATGTGTGATCCAGAATTCACAAGTGAACCCTGCCTGACTCTCACCCTCCCAGGCCTAAGTGCAAGGAACGCCAGAACTTCCCAGAGATCTAGATTCTGACAATAACACCATTAGGTACTAAGTCTGATTAATGTTCTCACACTCAGCTCCCAACAGGAAGTAGACAGACCTGGTCTAAGTAGGCTTAAGCCCTCTAAGACTCAGTTTCCTTGCTTGGAAACTACCTATATTTCAGACTTGGCATTAGGATTGATGAGATAATATCCATAAAACTCCTAGAACAAGGTCTGATGCACAAAGACGTTTAACAAAGAGTTAATTTCCTTCCTGCCACACCCAGCTCCCATATCACCATTCTATCTGCCTCATTGTCTTGTCTCTTTCACAATATTGATTTGAGACTGGAACTGCATTGTTTCCCAGGTGGGGAAAGCTTAAACTTAATTGCTTTTGCATGTGACTTTAATTTATCTTGGCAAGTGACTTTGATGCTTTTGAAATGCAGTGTTGGAGAGTCCCTTGGACAGCAAGGAGATCAAATCAGTCAATCCTAAAGGAAATTAGTCCTGAATATTCATTGGCAGAATAGATAAGAACATGGCTACTGCAGCCAAACTACTGAGTTGTCCAACGACTGGGTTTATAACCTTAGGAGAGTTACTTGATTACTGTGTGCCTTAGTTTGCTCTTCTGTAAAGTAGGAATCATAATTGTACCTGCTCCACATGATTAAACTTGTAAATATACCCTAAAGCACTAAGAACAAAACTTATATAGGTTTGTTATTATCTTCTTTCAAATTGGAGGGAGGTAGAAAAGGATCAAATCACAGCATTCCGAACTGGGGGTCGCCCGTAAGCAGTATATATGCAAGAGAGTGGCAAACTGGCCAGCTCAAACTTGAAGTTACTGTGCACCTACTCTGTATGTTGAGCTTAACTGGGGTGGGAGAATTGGGAAGAGATGAATTAAAACACAATAGCAGCAGCTGTATACCACAGGGAATTCTGTGAACTCAGCTTGGTGCTCTGTGAAGCCTAGAAGGGTGGGATAAGGGTGGCTCAAGAGGGAGGGGATATATGTATACTTACAGCTGATTCACATTGTTGTATGGCAGAAACCAGCACAAAATTGTAAAGCAATTATCAGACAATTAAACAAACAAACAAACCAATAGCAAGGACTTCCCTGGTGGTACAATGCAGGGAGCCTGGGTTCAATCCTTGGTCAAGGAACTAGATCCCACATGCCACAACTAAGACCCAGGGCAGCCAAATAAATAATAATTAAATTTAAGTAAATACTATTTTTTAAAAAAGCACAGTAGTAGTGTGCTGAATATGAGGGGCACACATTGCTTTCATAACTTCAAGCTGGCTACCAACAGCTTACCTCCTCCATGGTATCTTGAGAACGGGTGATCTTTTTGTTTGTTTTTTAATTTTCATGGTTTCTAATCAAATAGAGTTCCAAACAGCCTGTTAAAGACGTCAGTTGAACTACAGAAGCAGACACGAACGGCTGAATAGCATCAGTGCCAGTAGAGGGACAGTCTCCGCCCACAATAGAGGGGCCCAAGTGAGGCTGACCTTGATTGGCGGGCTTTAATGAAGCAGGCGGAGTCAGTTTCCATGGTATGAACACAACAAGACAAGCAGCTAGGACTTCCTGCCAAGCCTGAGCATTGCAGATTGCAAACAAGACAGTGAGTATTTTTATATTGCTTCTGTCTTCAGATCTTTACTGAAATTATTTTCAGTTCAGTTCAGTTCAGTTCAGTCGCTCAGTCGTGTCTGACTCTTTGCGACCCCGTGGATCGCAGCATGCCAGGCCTCCCTGTCCATCACCAACTCCTGGAGTTCACTCAGACTCACGTCGATCGAGTCAGGGATGCCAGCCAGCCAGCTCATCCTGTGTCATCCCCTTTTCTTCCTGCCCCCAATCCCTCCCAGCATCAGAGTCTTTTCCAATTTGTCAAACTCTTTTGGTGGCCAAAGTACTGGAAATTATTTTAGATCATTCATATTTATTAGAACTTATATTTACTGACAACTTTTTGACATTGAGACACCTGTCATGAGAAAGATGGAATTCAAGTACACAATCAAATTTACAAGGATTCTAGTGCTGGAAATTTTGTTAAATTTCCAGTTATGGTAAGCTTAGTGAATTGTTTCTGTTTTCTAAAATACATTTTTGGCTTTTTGTAAGAAAGGCACTAATTAATAGTATCATTGATTTTTAAACAGCTTTTTTGAGATATAATTCACATACCATAAAAATCTGCCTGCAATGCAGGAGACTCAGGTTTCCTGGGTCGGGAAGATCCCCTGGAGAAGGGAATGGCAACCCACTCCAGTATTCTTTCCTGGAGAATCCCATGAACAGAGGAGCCGGACAAGCTACAGTCCATGTGGTTTCAAGAGTCGGACTTAGCGATTAAACCACCACCACCACCACCATAAAATTCATCTCTTTCAAGTATACAGTTCAGTGGGTTTTAATATATTTAAAGTTGTGAAAGTATCACCCTCCACTACCTAATTTTAAGGCATTTTATCACCCCAGAAAGAAATCCTGTGCTCCTTAGCTCACTTTCCACCCCAAAATCATCCTAGTCCTAGGTCACCAATAATCTACGTTCCGTCTCTATAGATTTGCCTACTCTGGACATTTGACACACATGGAATCTTACAGCATGTGGTCTTTTGTGACTGGCTTCTTTCTCTTAGCATGGTTTCAAGGTTCATGCAAATTATAGCATGTATCAGGTCCTCATTTTTAAATTGTCAAGTACTATTCCAATAAAATATGAGTATCCCATATTTTATTTCTGCATTCATCTGTTAGACATATTTTCCCACTTTTTGAAGTATTCTGTATTGAATAATACTGCTATAAACATTTGTGTACAAGTGTATGTGTGGTCATACGGTTTCATTTCTTTTAGGTTTACTCCTAGAAGTGGAGTTCTGGTCATATGAGAACTCCATGTTTCATTTTAATCTTATGAAGAATTACCAACTGCTTTCCAAAGTGACTGCATCATTTTATATTCCCATCACAGGGTATGACGATCCCAGTTTCTCCACATCCTCACACTTGTTATTATTTGTCTTTTAAATTATTTGTTATCCTAATGGCTGTGAAGTGGTGTCTCATTGTGCTTTTGATTTGCATTTACCTAATGACTAATGGGGCTTCCCCATTAGCTCAGCAGTAAAAAATCTACCTGCAATGCAGGACTTGCCTGAGACACAGGTTCAGTCCCTGGGTTGGAATATCCCCAGGAGGAGGGCATGGCAAGCCACTCCAGTATTCTTGCCTGGAGAATCCCATGGATAGAGGAATCTTGTGGGCTACATTCCATAGGATAGCAAAGAGTTGAACATGACTGAAGTGACTTAGCATGCACACACGCAGTAACTAATGATATTGAGCATCTTTTCATGTGCTTATTGGCTCTGTACACTTATTTTTTAAAATCTTCTGCTTATATTCCACTGAAAACTTACACTTGAATTGCAACTTTCCCATGAGAAGTTGTGGAATATCCTTGGGATGAAATCAGTTGCAAACCAAATGGGGCTGATTTTTGCATAAACCTGCTTAAAGGTTTGTGAGAAGGGCAAAGAGGCTCCCAGACACAATGATATGACTTTTTGTGACGCCTGCAAGTTGGAAATCCTCTAGTACTTCCGTTTGCCATTTCATTTTATCATTGAGCAAATGCTCCAGTGTCAAGGTTTTCTACTAAAACATGCAAGCCAAAAAGATAAAACATAACCTGTGTCATCTTTGATTACTCAGTATATGCACTTCCTGCAAAAGATGTATCTTTGTCCTGCATGCTCAGAGATTTAGAACCACTGTGGGCTGACACCCAAGTATCTATTCTTTTTTTTAAATTTATTTACTTTTGGCTGTGTTGGGTCTTAGTGGCAGCACATTGTAGTACGTGGGCTTTTCTCTAGTTGCAGTTTGCAGGCTTATTTACCCTGTGAGATCTTTCTGGACCAGGGATGGAATCCCTGCCCCTGCATTGGCAGGCAGATTCTTAACCACTGGACTACCAAGGAAGTCCTGATATAAATAATTTTTACTGCCTTAATTTCTTTCCAAAACTTAGTTGTTTTTTTTGTTTGTTTTTTGTTTTTTACACTCTGTGTGTACCCTGTGAAGAAAACCTTGACTGCTAAGTTCAATTTGGTGACACAGCTTTGCTTCACGCTAAGGCATCAGCGGTTTTCTACATCATTACTTTTGAATCATCAGGCCAAACATCAGCACAGTGAACAAGACCAATGACATTTTAATATTATAATAAAAAAGAATTTTGACCCCATGGATCTCCAGAAAAGTTCCCTGAGTCCTGTCTACAGACTGTAATTTGAGAACTGTGGGTTTATCTCTTAATGTTGTAAACAATTTAGCCATTTTATTTGTTTGTTTACCTTCCCGGTGGCTAGAGGTAAAGAATCTGCCTGCAGTGCAGGAGACACAGGAGATGCGTGTTTGATCCCTGGGTCAGGAAGATCCCCTGGAGGAGGAAATGGCTACCCACTCCAGAATTCTTGCTGAAAAATCCCTGAGATGGAGAAGCCTGGTGGGCTCTTGTCCAAAGGGCTGCATAGAGTCAGACACAACTGAGCAATCCGGCACACATACCATCTCTTGAATTAACAATAGTTAATTACCTGGTCTGTATCCAGTATAAACTGTTCACATGAATTGCCCTTGTATCCTCACAAGACCCTGGCTAATAATATTCACTCTTTAGATGAGAAAGATGAGGTACAGAGTTACACAACTAACTCAGGGTCACACTGCTATCACTTCAGAGTAGGAGTGGGAAGTAGTACTGGGAAGTGGTTTGAGGCCAATTAGCAAATGTCAGCCCTTGAGTTTAGCCTATAATCCTATAAGTAGAAAGGAACCATTGAAAGTTTTTGGATGGGGCATTGGCAGGCACTAACCACGTAGTAGCTAAGATCCAAATACACACTCAATAGGGCACACACATGAAGTAACCCTGGATGCAAATGTACGAAGTAAAACAGAAAGTAAACAGTGGGAACCCTATGGAATCACTCACTAGAAATCAAGTGTTGTAGAGAATTTCCTAAGTGGCATGCTTTTCCCACAGTTGCTTTTCTTGATCATGGAATTGACCAAACTGTCCGACATGACAAAGCTCCACCAAGCTGTGGCTGCAGGGGACTACAGTTCAGTGAAAAAGATTTTGAAGAAAGGTCTCTGTGACCCAAACTACAAGGACGTGGACTGGAATGACCGAACCCCACTTCACTGGGCTGCGATCAAGGGTGAGAGGGCAATGCCTATATAGGTCTCTCCTTTCAAGACCACTGTTCATGAGGTTCCCAGTAGGCAGTCGTTGTGGGGTAGTAGAAAGAACATTTCTTGGAAATCAGACACATGAATGACAACCATTTCAGTCCTGGCACCACCACTTAAACTAGCTGTAGCACCTTAGGCAAGTTATGTAACATCTCTGAGTCTTAGTCTATTTATCTGTATAATGAGAGCAGTAATGCTGTTTTGCGGTGAAAATTCAGGAAGATAGTGAGTGTGCATTGCCTAGCACGTAGGGACTCCTAATTAATACTAGCCCTCTTAACCTCTAGCAGAAATGGAGCATCATTCCTGCTCATAGGATAGGAACTTTGTCTTGTTCATGGCCAGGGGGCACGCTAAACTAGTCTCGGTTATAGAACTGGAGAAGGATCATGGCAGAAACGCCGCCAAGGGGCCTGTGAAGACCTTCAGCCATAGAATACCATTAAAGAATGTTTGGAAAGTGTGATAGTCAACTTTGCTTTTTAAAATTTTGCTTTGACTCCTGTATGGAGACTGGGCTGCCAGGAAGCAAGCCAAAGAAATCAGTTGGGAGAATTTTGCAGAAATTTAAGCACAGTGATGGGAGTTACACTAAAGCACCTGTCAGTGGAACATTTGCTGAATGCCGGTCTCTGTGCCCTGTACTTTTTGCCTGTGATTTCATTTGTACTTCTCAAGAGCTCAGTGAGATAAGTGATATTTTATACAAATAAGGAAACTAAACCTCAGCCGTTTGTTTCTCATCTGGGTTGTTATGGTTAGCAAGCAGTATTTATTCTCAGGTATAAACCCACGTCCATATGACTAGAAAGCATGAGCTCTTAATCTGTGCTAGTTTTCATGTAACTGGGACTTAAACTATTTTTTTATTGAGATGTAATTAACATACATTATTATATCAGTATTAGTGTCTAACATAATGATTCCATTTTTGTATAAATTGTCCAATACCACGATAAGTTTGGTTAACTTCTGTCACCATATATATTTTTTTCCTTGTGATAACTTTTAAGATCTACCCTCTTAACAACTTTCAAGTATGCAATGGAGTATTATTGATGATAGTCACCATGGTATATATTACATCCTATTGACATTTATAACCGGAAGTTTGTACCTTTTGACCATCTTCACCCATCTCACACCCACCCACACCCCAGCGCTCTGTTCTCTGTGCCTATGAGCTCAGTTTTTTGTTTTTAGCTTCTGCCTATAGTGCGATCATATGATACTTGTCTTCCTCTGTCTGACTTATTCCATTTAGGATCATGCCCCTCAAGGTCCATCCATGTTGTTGCAAAATATTTGGTTTTGCAATCAGCACCGGTACTGCTGAAAGCAGAGGGAAACTTATGGGTGCCAGCTCAGATGGGGAGTTGGGGAGTGGATAGAGTACCTTAGGAGAAAAAGCAAATTCCTGGGTGGCATCTGTAAGAATGGACAAGAGAGGGGAGCATCCTGAAAGGAGAAGAGGGAATCCTTCGAGGGCTCAGACCCGGAGCAGGAGCAAAGGGGTTAGGGTGGGACCCTGAGTCCCTGGTAAGAAGAGGGAGAACAGAGGAGGGGGTGATGCTAAGAAACTGGAGGGGCCTCCAGGGCAAATGTCTCCCCCTCTTCTGTGCCACCTAGGCTAGCTCTGGCGTCAGCCTGGCAGAGACACTTTCACCTTAACCTCCTGTTTCTTCTGGCTTCATCTAAGGACACATGGAGGTGCTACAGCTCCTGATAGAACATGGAGCCCGGCCGTGCCTGGTAACTGATGTGGGCTGGACCCCCGCTCATTTCGCAGCTGAGTCAGGCCATCTGAACGTGCTCAAAGCCCTCCATGCCTTGCATGCCGCCATCGACGCCCCCGACTTCTTTGGAGACACACCAAAGAGGCTCGCGCAGATCTATGGGCAGAAAGCCTGTGTGGCGTTCCTGGAGAAGTAAGTTTCCTTTGGTGCTGTGCTCCATGCTTAGTCGTGTCTGCCTCTTTGTGACCCCACGGACTGTATTCCCAGTTAAAAAGGGCAGAGAAACAGGAACACCAGTGACCAAGATCTTTACCAATTCAGTGGTCTCAGGTTGATGAAAATGAAGTGACACAATCCAACCAATCGTTGTTTGAGTTTTTATTAATATTTCATTGAAATGACTAGTTTGGGGTGGAAATTATATTGTTTTAGACTATTTAGATTATAATTAAATATAATATCAAAATCTATTGTTTGAGATTAGCAGACATTACTATATATAAACTAGATAAACAACAAAGTCCTATTGTATGGCACAGGAAACTATATTCAATGTATCTTGTAATAACCTATGAGAAAAATATCTGAAAAAAGAATATATATATTCATATATGTATATGTAAAACAGAATCACCTTGCTGTATATCAGGTATTAACACAACTTTGTAAATCAACTATACTTCATTTTTTAAAAATTTATTGTTACCTTACAGAAAATAAAAATTAGAGAGGCATGTCAGGCAGTTAATTAATTTAAAAATTATATTTTTATGGAAAAATCTATTGTTTTAAAATTATGCAACATTATAATTATTATAACTTTACATGATTATTATAATAATTTTAATAATATATAATAATTATAATTGTTATTTTAGACTATACATAAACTATCTGAGATAAGAGAGGTGGGACACAAATTTGAAAATGGGAGATAGTACAAGATTCTTGGACCCCCTTCAGATTCTTGAAAAGTCTTCAAACCAGCTGTGTCACCTTAGACAAAATGTCTCCTTCCTGGCCCTCAGTTTCCTCATATTTAAAATGAAGCAGGTGAATTAGGCTGCTGTCATCCATAAGGGTCCTTATACTTTTTAAAATGCCTACTTATCTGTGACTCTCCTACTTACACACTCAGGAAAGTTAAGAACTTTTCTAGCACCCATTAATTTTTTTCTCTCAGCCAAATATTCAAATAGAATTAAGTATCAATTATGTACATGATTGGGCTTCCCTGGTGGCTCAGAGGGTAAAGAGTCTGCCTGCAATGCAGGAAACCCAGGTTCAGTTCCCTGGAGATGGGAATGGCAACCCACTCCAGTGTTCTTGTCTGAAGAATCCCCATAGACAGAGGAGCCTGGCGGACTACAGCCCATGGGGTTGCGAAAAGTTGGACGTGACTGAGAAACTTCACTTTCATGTACATGAAGATTATAGCTCTGAGAGGGATGTTGGTAAAGTTGAAGAATGTATAATCTGGCTGCTTCTCTGGTGGCTCAGTAGTCAAGAATCCACCTGCAATGCAGGAGATGTGGGTTCGATCCCTGGGCTGGGAAGATCTCCTGGAGAAGGAAATAGCAAGCCACTCCAGTGTTCTTGCCTGGGAAATCCCATGGACAGAAGAGCCTGGCAGGGTACAGTCCATGGGGTCACAAAGAGTGAGACACGACTTAGCGACTAAACAACAGCAACAACATAATCTGGTTAGGTTAATAAGTAATTCATAGTTGAGACAGTAAAGCAGCAGAGTGAGGACAACATTGCTTGAAAACCAAAATGAAATCAAGAGTAAATCTAACCGTAGATTCATTGGGGAATGAGGGTGATAATGAAATGCCCTTCTCAGAAATATAGTTATCTTCCGAAAGTTAAACCAGTAAAATCTTTGCTTATGATGAAAAGTGGTGTCCCACCTTAAAAATACTCAAAATAATCATTAAGGTGATTTGGGAAATAGAGGCAGAACCCTGAGTCCTAACTTTAAGATTCTCTCTTCTCCCTGACCCTGCAGCCATCGCCTGCATTCAGTAATCTCCATCTGTCGTAGACCTCAACATCAGCGGCATTGTTTCCTGGACTCTCTCAGACTGTAATATACCACCCTGTGACCATGACTCCCTGTCTTCATTTTCCCAGTTTTTGAATCCTCATGTAGGTATTTGAGTCCCAGACCTCATCTTATTCAAATTCTTTCCCTTCCATCCTCTCACCTCCCTGCAGGTTTCACTATCTTCCTTCTGTCTGCCAGCTGGACACTGTGGGCTAAAAGACAAAAAGCACAACATGAGACCTGTGAGTTCAGTTTTATTTGAGGTCTTACTGAGGACTTTAGCTCAGGAGAAAGCCTTTCAGTAGCTCTGAGAAATTGATCTCAAGAGGTGGAGGCAAGGCTAGTCTATATATGATTTTTTTGGTTAAAGGAATACATGCAGTCAAGGATGCTGCTGCTACTGCTGCTAAGTCACTTCAGTCGCAGTCAAGGATACATCTTGGTAAAAGATTACTGCTCATCACTAAGAACAGGTGTCATGATTATACTGCTTTTCTATGTACGGGAAGATACAAGAATCTTTGGATTCATTACAAGTCTTCCTGAGACACATCTAACTAAAGAACCTGCTTATCCAAAGCACAGAGCATCCTGTTATCGTCTTTCATTTCCTGGCAGAAGCACAGAGAACTAAACGAAGTACCTTATCACCTCAATCTCTTCTGTCTGAAGCACAGAGTGCACTGTGCGTCATTGCCTGCAGCAGGCTGATCTTTGTAGATTGGATGGTGAGCAAAACGCCCTTTCCTTTGGTTTGCTGTGCCATGATACACTGCTTCTTTCACTCTCTTTCCACTATTTTTAACTTCCCACCCCTTGGTCCTTCTGTAGTATATAACCCAGAATTCCTAGCCTTGGGTTGGTCTCTGTCTTCTCCATGCCTGTTCTTGTTCTTCTAGGGAAAAGACCACAGATAAATCGACCAGTACCACCAGAAGTTCTAAGACTTCTGTCTCCAGCTGAACCTTTAGTTACTCTGGCCATCGCTTCCTGTCCTTCTCCAGTGTTGACAATTGCAAGTCCCCATCACATCTCAGCCTGTCCTTCAGAATGTATGCCTTCCACTTCATAGAGAATGTTAAAGTCATGGGCATACATTTTCAAACCTCTCAAACCAATATATTATATATATCTGTTCCTTCGTGCTTTCCCATCCATCCTTGTGTAGCAAGTGTTATCCCTCCATATAGATCCTTTATCCAAACCTTTATGTCTCCTACAAGATCATCATTTCCTTATTCTTTGTTGCATCTTTTGTATTTTTAAGTTTTCTCTATTCCTCCTCTGCCCTTCTCTTTGTCTTCTGAACATGCTCAGATAGCTTTTATTAAACAAACACACGAAGAGTTAGAGGTCCTTCCAGTGTCTGCTATGCCTTTCTTCTTCCCTACATTTCTAAGCTACTTGAAAGGTCATCTATGCAATTGTCTCTACTTCTTCACCCACTCTTCTGACTTGTTCCCCCATCGTACTGAATCAGCTCTCATTCACGGAGATCTCGCTGCTAGATTAATGGCGTCTTTTCAGTGCACATCTTACCTCCACTTAATCTGGTATTTGGTTGCTCTTCCTTGTTTTATCTGCTGCTGCTCTCTTCTGGTTCTCCTACTCGAGGGCCATTTCTTCTCATGATTTTTCTAAGTTCCTATTCTTGCATGCCTTTTAGATGCTGGAATTCCTCAGGGGCCTGTCCTTGGTTCTCCTCTACTGAATTTCTCTGAATAATCTCAGCCCTTCTGTAGTAACCGGTGGGTGAATGACTAGGATACCCGATCGCAGCGTAACTGAAGTGGAGGAGGAGCGATTCTTCCATATAATGGGGAATGAGTGCTATTACCAGGAAAAGTGGGCAGGCAGCGCTGAGCAGACAAATACAACAAAGGTCAATCAACCACATCACGTGTAAGTCATTTTTACTTATCATCTCCTATGAGGAACTTGGCTTGTGACAGCTGGGGCTTAGAGGGAAGGAATTCTGGTTAAGGAGAAATTAATCTGGATCCTAAAAGCTAGCTAAAACTT
This sequence comes from Bos mutus, assembly GCF_027580195.1. Lineage (NCBI taxonomy): Eukaryota > Metazoa > Chordata > Mammalia > Artiodactyla > Bovidae > Bos > Bos mutus. The sequence goes on along the minus strand of NC_091639.1, from coordinate 29,933,993 downwards.
GCTTAATGGAGGAGGGAGAAAGATTCCTGATTTGGAGTGAAGGTACCAAGTTGGAAATGAGAGTAGGTTGTGTGTGGATGTGAGGAAGTGGAAAGACAAAGAAGGGATGAGTGGCCCTGGCAGAATAGAGACTTCACAGTGGAGAGGAATGGAGAATAAGGCTGGATGGGTGAGCAAGCAAGTGGATGTGAACTCATCAGAGGACTGGCAAGATGAAACAGAGGCTCTAGCTAAGTTACTCCTATAGGGGAAGAGGTGGAAATGATGCTGTGCAGCCTGGACTGAATGTACTTACCCTACAGGCAAGGAGATCACATAAGGAATTTTTTAATGCTTCATTTTGCAAGTAGGTGAGGGCATGGGCTAGGATGATGAAGGGAAAAAATATAAAAGAATATCAAAAGAAGCTTAGACAGGATTTGACGGTTTTCAGAATATTCTAGGTATCCTAGTGGAACAATCAACATTCAATTCAGTTTTTCACTTCTTTTTAGAAGTGTTAGTTTCCCCATATAGTTATTTTAAGTTGATATGTTGTATTTTTGTTTTTATTCAATTCGATATTTTTTTTTCTGGCCACACAGCAGGCAGGATTTGGTTCCCCTATCAAGGATGGAATCCGTGTCCCCCACAAGCGGGAAGGCTAGTCTCAGCCACTGGGCCACCAGGGAAGTCCTTGATTCAGCTTCTCTTAAGTTGTAAATCTCTCATTCAACAAATATTTCTTTCAGGAGAAATTAATACATTGTAAATCAACTCTACTTCAGTAAAATTTAAGAAAACAATTATTTTTGAGCCCTACTATATGCATGGCAGCGGGTCCCTGGTAGTTTAGACAGTTAGAAATCTGCCTGCAGTGTAGCAGACGCAGGTTCTATCGCTGGGTCGGAAAGATCCCCTAGAGAAGGAAATGGCAACCCGTTCCAGTATTCTTGCCTGAAGAATCCCATGGACAGAGGAGCCTGGCGAGCTACGATCCATAGGGTTTCAAAGAGTCGGACACGACTGGGGGACTAACACTTTCACTTTCACATGCATGGCATCGAACTAAATACTAAAAAGGATGTAACGATGCAGCAAATACAGTGCTGGGCAATAAGAAGCTCTCTGTCTCAGAGAAGAGATAACTTGTTTATATAAATTACACTAACGCAAGATAGACAGTGACAGAGGTCAAAAGAGCGGGCTGGAGGAGGGACACTGTGTGGTCTGAATACGGAGAGGTCACTTCTATCTTATTGAGGGCACAGGGGCTGAGGGACAAGCTGGTTTTCTATCCACTGAATGAATGGTGCATTTCATCATGCTTTGCACTTAAAATACTGTTTGCTCTGGCTATACGATCATCTATCCTCTCAAATTGCATTTGTCCTCATACTGACTCAAATACTATCTCTGTGAACTGGCTTTCACCAGTGTCCTTAAAGAAGTCACATGCTAACCTTTGGCCTCATATACAATATTTTTTGTATGCTTCTCATTGCCTGTGCATGTCTGATGATCAGTTCATCTATTTTTCTATAACCTATTCTATGATTTATATATACATATATATCTCTCATTTATATAATATCATCTAACTATGCTTTACATAAATCTATCTATACATACAATATATGTGACTGTAATTTTTATTTTCTTCTCTACATGTTTCTGTACTTTAAAATTTTCTACAATGAACAGACACAGCTTTTATAATCAGTGAAATATGCCATTAAAAAATAAACGATAGGACTTCTCTGGTGATCCAGTGGTTAAGACTTCACCTTCCATTGCAGGAGGTTCAAGCTAAGATCCCACATGCCTCACAGCCACAAAACCAAAACCTAAAACAGGAGCAATACTGTGCATGTGTGCTAAGTAGCTTCAGTCGTGAGTCACTCTTAGTGACCCCATGGACAATAGCAAATTCAATAAAGACTTTAAAAATGGTCCTGGTCCACATTAAAAAAAAATCTTTAAATAAAATAGATAAATGAAGGAAAACAGTCTTCTGATGTCAGAGGGAGAGCAGTGAGCTGTCCTGAAGCGAAATCTTAGTTCCTTGCCCAGGAATTAAACCTGGGTTTAAACCTGAATAAAAACCAAGAGCCCTAGCCACTACTCACCAGGGGCTAGAGGCTAGAAGCAAAGTGGCCCTGGGCTCTTGCCCCTGTTTGAAAACAAGAATGTTTCAAGGAGGCAAAAGCTGTACAAAAAGGTACGAAGTTTACTATTAGAGACACACAGCACAGTGTATGGGGGGCTTCCCTGGTGACTCAGCTGGTAAAGAATCCGCCTGCAAAGCAGGAGACCTGGGTTTGATCCCTGGGTTGGGAAGATCCCTGGAGAAGGGAATGGCTACCCACTCCAGTATTCTGGCCTGGAGAACTCCATGGATTGTATAGTCCATGGGGTCACAAAGAGTTGGACACGACTAAGTGACTTTCACTTTCACAATGTGTGGGAGAGCACACAGGAAAACAGTTAGTTTATCTAACTCAGAAGCAGGGCAGAGATACACACTCAGAGAGAAACGGTATGGGTATCCTCTCTATTGAGGAGGAGCGCAGTAAGTCAGACCCTAGGCGGAGATACACACCCAGAGAGCAGTGTGGCGCTCTGAGCAAGGCGGAGCGCAGTATGGAGGTGATGTAAATCACTTACACAGGCTAGTCCTTCCGGGTCTTTGTTTACCTTTGGCCAATTATCTTGTTTCTTTTTTTACCCTGATGGTCCATGAACCCTTGCTAAGAAGCACGAGCAACTTTTTTCTAAGATGGATCCCATCATACAGACCTGTGGGTGCATGTCCACATTTACTATGGGATGGGGTCCCCTCCCTTTTCGACCCTCAAGAAGCCTTCCTGCGTACGTACAAACAGGGCAGTCTTCCTTGACCTCTATTGATGTGAGCATTTAAAAAATGAGCAGGGCCTTCAAGCTAAGTGGTTGTCTTTGATTCTATGAACATTTGACCCAGGCACCCCAGTCTTCTCCACCTCAAAGTATTGCTAGTTTCTTTAGTGTCTGAGACCTCTCTAAGTGTACACTTGGAAATGCTCGAACTTGACCTCATTTCTCCTTGAGTGAATGGCCTAGGTGCCCAGGCCGCATGCAGAGGGTAGAGGAGAGGCTGCTCCACAGGCTGGACATGCTGTCTGATGCAGGGGTTGAGAGCTGGCTTCCCTCTCCTAGGGCTGAACCCCAGTGCCGGGAATATCGCCAGGTCGCCAGGAGGATGGGGCTGCAACTCGATCAGCGAGATGAAGACTGGGACGCCAAGAAGAGGGAGCTGGAGCTGTCTCTTCCTTCCTGGAATAAAAACACTAATAAGAAAAAGAGTAAGAAAACTGGAGGCCCAAGCAGGCTCAGCAATACCAAGGAGAGGGGAGCATGAGAGGCCCGCCTCCCAGGGACTGTAGGTGTGTTACCTGGCGGGACACTTTCCATGGTGCCGTACTAGATGTTGTAAGGTATGTGTTGTCCTGGCATGATTTTACTCCTAGATCCTTAATTACCCACATGGCTTTGACTGGTAGCTCCTGATCTGTCATTCAATCCTCAAGTCTGGCCTGGGCACTCTATATATGGGCTGTTCCTCCATGCCAGTACCTATTGTCTCCAAGAGCTACCAAGAGAAGACAAATATCAGCTGCTTGCATTTTGTCATCAATGATTTACGCTGTCAGCATCTCCTGAGCCTCCATATGCAATTACAGAGTTTCAGGGGCAAAGAAAACTTCTGCTAAGGAAACTTAGTTGTTTCAATGGGAAAAAAAAAAAAAGCAACAACAAAATCTCAGAAATCTCCAACATTCTCAGGTCAGTTAATCTATGAAAAAAAAATTACTTGTTGTCATATAGACCAAGAAAAGAAGTGAAGAGATGTAGCTTTGAATTTCCAGATGTATGTGTGTGTGTGTGTGTGTGTGTGTGTGTGTGTAGGTGGCGTACAAGCCCACAATCTAGCAGGGCAAAAATCCCTTCTACACAGGAGAAACAATTTGGCCATAAGATTGGCTCAGTGAAAAATTAAAAACCTTAAATTAATTTTATTCTGCTTAATAATGAGAGCTGGCGTAAAATCATGGAACTTGTAACTATAACTTTACTTGATCAACTGTATATTTTAGGGTATCTAAATATAGATCAGGTATTTCCAATGAAAATGCTGCATTCAAATTGAGATATGCTATAAATGTGAAGTACAGATGGTAATTTTAAGACAGAATAAAAAATGTAAAATAGCTCATCAATAATATTAATTGCAGGTTGAAATATAATATTTTGAATATTGGGATTAAATAAAACATATTACTAACATGAATTTTGCCTTTCTCCTTTCAGTTTTTTTAAAATGTGGCTAGTAGAGTGTTTAAAATTGCATAGGTGAAAAAAAAAATGCATAGGTGGCTTGATTTTTTTTCCTTATTAACTAGTACTATAGTAGAAACAGACAATATTTAGAGTCTCCACTAAGTAGCTGATCTGGTGCCCTTGAATTGACTACCCCACATTCTAAGTTGATTAATTTTTCTGCCTAAATCAATATCTTGAGGCACCTGACATTGTGTTAATTACACGCTCCTCAATGCTTATACAAATATAGGTTGAATTTTCTAAAATAAATGAATGCTTGAGCATCTTACAGGAAAGCAGTGTAGCTGTGGAGGACACCCTGTCTAGTGTTCATCCCTCTGGAGCATCAATTTTCTTTCTCTTATCCCTGCAGTTTATAGATGTGGTTCCTGCTGCCATCCTTGTATTGGTCCTCAACAAGCAGCAGCTCCAGCTGGACCAATGCATCTTCTTCTGGGATTGTGAATGGGGATACCCTGCTTGCTGGTTTTGAGAGGGTAACAGGCAGGAAGGACAGGAGTCTCCAAATGGAGGATATAGGCTGCAAGTGTCAGACATTTTTTATCTCTCTCTTAAGCAGCAGGAGGAAGCAAATTACTAGCTTTATATTTTTTCCACTTCTCTATACAAATTAAAAAAGAGGTTTCTTTTAAAATTCTCTGTTGCCATGAGGACACCTGATTCCCCCTGAACTTAACTTTTCTCAAATCTTATGGAAATGTTTATCTTAAGCTATGTTAATGAACAGCATACTTGCCCTAGACTCTGTCCAAGGGAGAAGGGAAGAGGGAAGGGAGGGAGGGAGAGGGGTGAGGGGTGGAAGTGGGTGGAAAAGGGCCCAGGCTGCAACACTGAGACCCCAAAGTTGACAAAAACAAAGTCCTATAGTTTTCCCCCTCATCACTTAAATTGAGCCCCATCTTTTCATAGGGCCCCTCACTGATGGACCCCCGCACTGGTAAGCCCCCTCCCTCACTGGGCACTAATTGCCCTCCCTGAGTCCCCTGCTGATTTAGAAACCTCAGTCTTCTCAACAGCCCCCTTGTCATAACTTTCCCCCTACCCTTGGCCCTGGTCACACTCTCAGAAAGACCCCACTCAGGACCTGTGACACCAGGCTGGGCCCAGAGGGGAGGAAGCTGCAGGTTCTGGCCTTCCTATCCCAGCCAGGACCTTCCTGGGGTCCTTACTCCCTAAGCATCCTCAGGAACAGGGTGGTCTTCATGTCCACCCTCTCCCCTCATCATTGCCTTTGGCCCCTGAGTGACTCCCTAATGGTTCTTCCTCTAGGGCAATTTGTCCTTCTGGGCGCTGGCCACCAGGTGCTGCGCTGACCAAATGGCATGGAAATCTTGCCCAGAGGTCAGACCTGGAGGGTGGCAGATTCAGTCTGGCTCTGGTCTGGGTGTTCATTTTCAGAGGAATATTAATAATGGGAGCTTGTGGACAAGAAGCTGGGAGGTAATGTTAGGGGAAGCACACTGATTGAAACCACCCACCCTGGCCAGGCACCATAGTAACTATTTGCATGAGTTGTTTTACGACAGGATGTTTTGGTAAGGGATACGGAACTAATAAGCCTCCACCAACCGGAAGAGTTTGGGAAAGGTCAAATGAAGACACCGCATGTCCGACCACCTCCCAGAATTCTTCTCTCTGGCATCCATCTTGGCTGAACGAGGCGTGCACCACCAGGAAGTACTCTGAGTCAGAGTGATTGGCTAAAGACAACCTGGAAACGAATCCTGTCACCATAAAACCCGAGACTGCAAGCCATGTGACAGAGCTGTTCTCCTGGGTTCCCTTACCCTACTGCTCTCCCCTGGGGGTCCTTTCCCAATAAAATCTTTTGCTTTGTCAGCACATGTGTCTCCTCGGACAATTCATTTCCAAGTGTTAGACAAGAGCCCAGTTTCAGGCCTTGGAAAGGGTCCCCTTTCCTGCAACAGTAAGGGCTAGGGCCATCTACCAGGCCTGCTCCCTCAGCCCAGGTGGGTTCCGTGGAGGAGAATTAATAGAGGCAGGAATAGTGAAAGGGAAGGTATTTTAAGACCCGTCCCTCCCAGGTGCACAGTGGTGAAGTATCTGCCTGCAATGCAGGAGACACAAGACCTGTGTGGTTCAATCCCTGGGTCAGGAAGGTCCCTTGGAGAAGAAAATGGCAACCCACTCCAGTGTTCTTGCCTGGTAAATTCCATGGACAGAGGAGTCTGCGGGCTACTGTCCATGGGGTGGCAAAGAGTTGGACACAACTGAGCCACTGAGCACGCACATTTTAAGAGCCAGGACTCCTACAGTACAATTGGCCCCCCTGAAGTGTCTAAACAGATGGGTAAGCACTCTCCAGGGGTTTTATAGATTCCTGCTTAAGACTAGGCCGGACTCAGAAATTTCTGTGGCCCCCTCTTCAACTTTCACATTCTACCTGGGTAATAAAATAAGAAAAAGGGGACTTCCCTGCCTTTCAGTGGCTGAGACTCTACACTCCCGATGCAGGGGGCTCAGGTTCGATTTCCATCAGGAAGCTAGATCCCACATGCCCAACTAAACATCCTGCATACCACAACAAAGATCAAAGATCCAAGAGCTGCAACTAAAACTTGGTACAGTGAAAATAAATAAATATTTTTTAAAAGGAATGCATCCTAAATACTTTACTATCAGTGATGTATTCACTTCTTTAACAAAAAAAAAAAAAAAAGAAAGAGAATTTTTACTAAAGAGTCTTCCCCTGGGAATGTGAAGTCTTCATGAGAACGTGGACCAATAACATATAACCTCAGAAGAGTGAAGTGGCTAATACTATGATGGGGCTGAGGAAGGGTAGAGGAGTGTTCTAGCAAAAGAAAGAAAAGATGGACAGAGACAGACAGCAAGACAGTGAGTGAGCACGCTCACAACCTTTCTAGTTTCCAGTTCTGGCTCCTTACTCAGGAAATCTGTGAAATACCACTTTCATAATGAGATTTCCTCTTTTGCTTACAGTACATTGACTTGATTGCTTTCTCCCTCACAACCAATCTTTCTTCATAAGCACCGTATTTTAAGATCATGGGCATATGAGTCAAGCAGGCTTAGGTTTGTAACCTCCCCTAGGAAGCGGGCAAAATAATCCTTACAGCCTGGGGTTGCTGTGCAGATGAGACGATGTGTAAGATGCTGGCACTGGCACTCTGTACCTGGTACATGTAATGGCTAATTGTATTACTTATAGGGGTGAGCTCAGTTTTCCCCTGAGAACCCCAAAGAGATCCAGAATGAATGCCTTTTATGGGTTGAGTGAGGCGCGCCATTGTTCAGTGCATAAATACCCCCTGCCTAGTTTTGTGGCACAGGTAATAGCCCTTCTTCCCTTGGTTGGACCAAACTGTGGTGTGTGTTCTTCGGGTCCTTCACTGGGTCCATAACCCATGGCCTCCCAGTGTCCTTACTGAGTCCTCCTTTCATTGTTATCCTCATCGAGGCATTAGGAGAAGGAATATATTTCTGGTCCCACTCGAGTTTGTATACTTTATAAGAACAACAGAAAGAGGACACAAAAATAGCTTCCTTGTCAGTTCAGTTCAGTTCAGTCGCTCACTCGTGTCCGACTATTTGCAACCCCATGAATCACAGCACGCCAGGCCTCCCTGTCCATCACCAACTCCCAGAGTTCACTCAGACTCACGTCCATCAAGTCAGTGATGCCATCCAGCCATCTCATCCTCTGTCGTCCCCTTCTCCTCCTGCCCCCAATCCCTCCCAGCATCAGAGTCTTTTACAATGAGTCAACTCTTCGCATGAGGTGGCCAAAGTACTGGAGTTTCAGCTTCAGCATCATTCTTTCCAAAGAAATCCCAGGGCTAATCTCCTTCAGAATGGACTGGTTGGATCTCCTTGCAGTCCAAGGGACTCTCAAGAGTCTTCTCCAACACCACAATTCAGAAGCATCAATGAAGAAGCTATTGCCATGCAGATTCCTTTTTTTTTTTTTTTTTTGCCATTCAGATTCTGTACTAAGCACTTTACATGTATTATATCTACTCTGCATGACACACCTGCAAGGCAGGTATCATCCCCAGTTGACATCACAAACTAAAATTCTGAGAGGCTGAGTGACTTGCCCTAGGCTGATCTCGGTGGCCTCGCTTGCAATGGCTTGAGTTCCCAGTCAGAGATCGGGTTGGGTCAGAGCGGTTGAAAGCACCAGATCCTAGCCACTAGATCAGTGGTCAGTGACAAGGGCCCTGGCCCTTAGGCTTTGCAGAAAAGAATTCCCACAAAGACAGAAAGTAGTAAAACAAGTGAAATATTTTTTAAGAGAGAAAATACAATATGTGTGGATAGACACGTGGGCAGACTCAGCGAGAGAGAGAGAGAGAGAGAGACAGAGAGACAGAGAGAGAGAGAGAGTCGCTTAGTCGCACCCTTGTGGCAGTTTGAATTACTTTTATGTGGCATTTCTTCCAGATTTCCTTTGGTCAGCCATTTTAATTTGCCTGGGTTCACAGTCCATATTTGGTTTATCTCAGGGTCTTCCCATGTGTGCACATGCATCCCTTAGCCAAATGGATTCTACCGAAAAGGTGTCTGGGTAGAATATCTCTTGACATAATTCCTCCCTCCAAGGAGCCTTTCTGTGCCTGTGTGGTAGTGGAGGTCTCCTAACTTCAAGAAAAGAAATATGTGGTCCGAACAGGGCCCAGCCTCCTCTCTTTATTGTCCTGTTATCTTGTCTTGGAGTTTCAGTCCACAGGGAATGAAACCCCGATGCTTTACCCTGGGGGTGCCCATCTGCCTCCTGCCTCGAGGCCATCTGGCTGATGGCTCATAAAATCTTGAAAGCCTGCCTGGACTGGAAGGAACTCTAACCCTGCAAGCTGAAACCTCAGGCAAGTTGCTTAACATCTATAGTTTTCTTCATTGTAACTTGGGGAGGACAGAATGTCTATACCATAGCGTTGTGGGGAGAATTAAATGAGATAACTCATGTTAAGCACTTGGTACAATGCTTTCCACATTTAAGGGTCTTTAAATTACCTGGACATCTTTTCTTGGCCATGGAAAAATTTTATATCTTATTTTAAAAAGCCATTATTTATGAACAGATTCTAAGAACTGTACCATGGAACAGAGCACTCAGGGTGTGTCTTCCTGAAAATGCCAGAGAAAATGCAGTCAACAGTTCTATTGTTCGGTATTTATGATATCAAAGGAGTTTGTGGAATTTATTTTTTACAGCATGAATTATTTGGCATTGCTTGAGAAAGAGTCCCAAACAGCTTGAGTTCAGCCAAAAACATTATTAAGGTTTTTTCTTACCAGCATTCTGACTTTCATCTTTGACCTTATGAATTCAGGCCAACACTTTTTCTGTTTCTGTCCTGTATACTCTGTTGGCAGGCAGTGTGCACTTAAAAGCCCTGAAAAGAGAAACTTCGTGGGTGAAGACAAAAACACCCTACCAAAAAATGTTAACCAAATCCCATGTCTCACACAGGCTTCCCTGGTGGCTCAGATGGTAAAGAATCCGCCTGCAAAGCAGGAGACCTGGTTTCAATCCCTGGGTCAGGAAGATCCTCTGGAGGAGGAAATGGCAACCCACTCCAGACCTGAAGTGTATAATCTCATCTCACATCTGAATTCTTTTCCTTCGAGACTGCCACTGCCTGTCAAGCTGGGCTGCTCACTGCCTGGTGTTTTGCCAAAAATTTTAACTTTGGTTTCAGGTTTGAAGGATTCATTAATAAGGACTGTAGCCTATGAAGCTCCTCTGTCCATGGAATTTTCCAGGCAAGAGTACTGGAGTGGGTTGCCATATCCTTCTCCAGGGGATCTTCCCAACCCAGGGATCGAACCCAAGTCTCCCACATTGCAGGCAGATGCTTTACCATCTGAGCCACCAGGGAAGCCCAAAGAAACCACTAGTTAAACTCAAATAAACACTTTCAATAGTTAATAGAGAATTTTCTAATTTACTTTCAGTATACAATCATAACCCATATACATCTCCTAAATGGGTTGACAGCATCCGGGGTCAAGTCAAACAGCACTAGGAAATCCCCTGTAATAGCAGTCTGGAGTCCCCAGTGGGAATAGGTCCCAGGCAGCATAATCACTCCACAGGTGAGACTTCAAAATTGCCGTGTGGGTGTTCTCACTAATAATCCCAGGCTGCAAACTAATACCATCATCAGTTTGGGAGTGTCGACTAAAAAAAGATGTACAACTTGAGAGTTGTGACTTAAGTTTTATTTGGGGCAAAATGAGGACCACAGCCCAGGAGGCAGCATCTCCGATAGTTCTGAGAGACTCCTCCAAAGTGGCAGTGGGGGAAAGTCAATATATAAAGATTTTGGTGAAGGGGGAGTTCAGTGCCATGAAGCACTCATTTTACAAAAGGTTTTTGTTAGTCAAGAGGATTGATGTCAACATGAAGGGATTTAGTGCTTCTCTAAATATGAGAAAATTTGTATGCAGGTCAGGAAGCAACAGTTAGAACTGGACATGGAACAACAGACTGGTTCCAAATAGGAAAAGGAGTACGTCAAGGCTGTATATTGTCACCCTGCTTGTTTAACTTCTATGCAGAATACATCATGAGAAACGCTGGACTGGAAGAAACACAAGCTGGAATCAAGATTGCTGGGAGAAATATCAATAACCTCAGATATGCAGAGGACACCACCCTTATGGCAGAAAGTGAAGAAGAACTAAAAAGCCTCTTGATGAAAGTGAAAGAGGAGAGTGAAAAAGTTGGCTTAAAGCTCAACATTCAGAAAACGAAGATCATGGCATCTGGTCCCATCACTTCATGGGAAATAGATGGGGAAACAGTGGAAACAGTGTCAGACTTTATTTTAGGGGGCTCCAAAATCACTGCAGGTGGTGACTGCAGCCAGGAAATTAAAAGACGCTTACTCCTTGAAAGGAAAGTTATGACCAACCTAGATAGCATATTCAAAAGCAGAGACATTACTTTGCCAACAGAGGTCCGTCTAGTCAAGGCTATGGTTTTTCCTGTGGTCATGTATGGATGTGAGAGTTGGACTGTGAAGAAAGCTGAGTGCTGAAGAATTGATGCTTTTGAACTGTGGTGTTGGAGAAGACTCTTGAGAGTCCCTTGGACTGCAAGGAGATCCAACCAGTCCATCCTGAAGGAGATCAGCCCTGGGATTACTTTGGAAGGAATGATGCTAAAGCTGAAACTCCAGTACTTTGGCCACCTCATGCGAAGAGTTGACTCATTGGAAAAGACTCTGATGCTGGGAGGGATTGGGGGCAGGAGGAGAAGGGGACGACAGAGGACGAGATGGCTGGATGGCATCACTGACTCGATGGACGTGAGTCTGAGTGAACTCCGGGAGTTGGTGATGGACAGGGAAGCCTGGCGTGCTGTGATTCATGGGGTTGCAAAGAATCAGACACGGCTGAGCGACTGAACTGACTGAAATATGAGGAGATGCAAGCATTGAGATCATAAAATCTATTCCTAAAAACATCCATCTACAGACCTGTCCCACCAGATTCCCTGGAGCACAGTGCCTCACTCCACCCTGAACTCCCTCAGAGGGTGTTGAAGGTCAACAGCTATGGCAGCACTGGGTTCATTCTCCTAGAGGCAGATGGCAAACACCTTTGCTGTTCAGTCATTGACAATGCTTTTATGTGAAGTCACTCCGTCGTGTCCAACTCTTTGCGACCCCATGGACTGCAGCCTCCCAAGCTCCTCCATCCATGGGATTTTCCAGGCAAGAGTACTGGAGTGGGTAGTTGACTGGAGCAAACTGTAGCTCTGGTTTTATGTTAACCTTTTTTTTTTTTTTTTTACAATGTTGTTTGTTTTTTCTTGCAAATTTTGGAATGTTGCTAAGCCTGGGGCTCGGTTGGTCAGACCCCCTCCAGGGGCTCAACAATTCCAAGATCTGCCTCCTATTTTATCTATGGTGCCCTGGGCTTGCACTCACAGCAGGCACGTAGTCAGGGCAGTGTCCAGGGAGGTTGGAAACAAGGTCAGAGGCCTGCCCTGCTTTCTCTTTTCTCTGAAGCCCGAATAAGACTACTTCCATTTAATTTCCCTAACACCTGGTAATATTTACCAAGCGTGCTGGACATGTTACTGTGTCCCAGTCAATAATTCTGTGAGGCAGATGTTATAAGAGAGGACATAGGGGTTGAGGGAAGTTAGGTAACTTTCCTGGGCCGTACAACTGGCAAAGGACAGAACTGGAACTTGGACTTAACCAGCTCCACAGCCTGGCCACGTGTCGATGGTATTACTGGACCTCTGCACACTGCCCTGGTTCCTGCTGCCTCTGGTAGACTTCCTACACATCTACAGATTGGCTATATTGTATACCTCATATAAATGGAATTGTGCCATATTTGTCCTTCTATGACCTGTTTATTTCACAGAGGATAATATCACTCAAGCAGGTTGGCCAGGGAATTTGGCTCAGATGGTAAAGAATCTGCCTGCAATGCAGGAGACCCAGATTTGCTCCCTGGATCAGGAAGATCCCCTGGAGGAGGACATAGCAACCCACTCCAGTATTCTTGCCTGGAGAATCCCATGGACAAAGGACCCTGGCAGACTACAGTTCATAGGGTTGCAAAGAGTCAGACATGACTGAGCGACTTTTTCTTCTTCTTCTTGAGCCACGCTGATAGATTGAGGATGATAAGCTTGGGTCTTGAGAGCCATGCTGAGTAATCTGAACAATCCCATGTCACACCAGCGCCAACCCTTACCCTGGTGCCCCCTGATGAAACCTCTTCTATTTCAAGAGCAGGACAAGCAAAAGGAAAAGAAATTTAAAAGAAACAGTCAAGCTTGTGAACTGAGTTCAAAGGCATTGGTCTGTAAAAGCAACAACTATTACAGAATCCACAGGACACACACACACTCACACACACAAACTGTAAATGTTAAGCTTTATGAGAGAAGGCCATGTAATTTACTATTCTAAGATACTGTATCTGAATTTCTAGTCATAACAGAGTGAATAAACCCTCAGTTGTTTTTGTTTTGTTTGGCTATTGTTGTTGTTAAGCCACTTCAGTCATGTCCGACTCTGTGCGACCCCATAGACGGCAGCCCACCAGGCTCCCCCGTCCCTGGGATTCTCCAGGCAAGAACACTGGAGTGGGTTGCCATTTCCTTCTCCAATGCATTAAAGTGAAAAGCGAAAGTGAAGTCGCTCAGTTGTTTCCGACTCTTCGCAACCCCATGGACTGCAGCCTTCCAGGCTTCTCCATCCATGGGATTTTCCAGGCAAGAGTACTGGAGTGGGGTGCCATCGCCTTCTCCCTTGTTTGGCTATAAAAGATGTTAATTGCCTATGGAGAAAATTCCTAACGGAAATTAACAAAAATTGGTTCAAGATAAAGCATAATGCCTATGATGGGGAAATTGCCATGTCAAAAGGCATGAGGGCACAGGGCTACGAGTCAAAGCTTTAGCCCTACAGAGGCTTGAGCTCCAGCGCTCCCCAGCTAAGTGACAGTCAGACAGCTGTTAACTTTTATGAGCCTGTTTCTTCATCTGTAAGGCAGGATGAAGGAGACCTGGGTTTGATCCCTGGGTTGGGAAGATCCCCTAGAGAAGGCAATGGCAACCCACTCCAGTATTCTTGCCTGGAGAATCCCATGGACAGAGGAGCCTGGCGGGCTACAGTCCACGGGGTTGCAAAGAGTAGACATGACTGAGCAACTCACACTAAGGCAGGATAAAGGAGCTCAGGGTCACATTGTCATGGGAGTTCTAGTACTGAATGTTTAATAAGAGAAATCTTTTTGACTTTGCTTGAAGACTAGCATGATGTGTGGAAATAAGAAGATGGGACTTCTCTGATGGTCCAGTAGTTAAGATTCCACACTTCCACTGCATCAGGGGTGGAGGTTCAATCCCTGGTTGGGGATTAAATACTGAGTGTCACAGGGCCAAAAAAAGTTTTTTTAAAGAAGTAAGAAATAGGAAGATGATCTAGAGGGTAGACATTGTTTTCTCCAATTTCGGTTCCATTGGCTCTTGAAATGATTAAATGATATGTGACCAGGGAGAAAGAACTGAGAAAAACTGATGGGAGCAACCCTTCTCAAAGTTAATTAAAAACAAAGGATTCTACCAAAAATAAGATGAATTGATAGGGGAACAGAGGGATGGCTAGATGGCTGGGTAGGTTTCAAAGCAAACAGAGCTAGTAACAAATAGTTATGACAGAGTCTCTGTAAAGTTCTTTTAATTTTCTGTATGTTAAAAGTTATAACTGTTAAAAGTTTCATACTGTTGGAGGAAAAAAATCTAAAGCTTTTCTATAGCAGTGAGTGGCCTTTGAAAATGTTTATGGTGCTCCCAAGCCAGGGAACGAAGAACATCCTCTCACACTTAGCTGTGTAGCTGGAGTTGAGGACCCAGTGTAGACGATCTGGGTAAGTTCAAGCAATTCCATTTCTAAGCACTTTGAATGGCTCAGATGGTAAAGAATCTGTCTGCAATGCAGGAGACTTGGGTGCGATCCCTGGGTTGGGAAGATTCTCTGGAGAAGGAAATGGCAACCTATTCCAGTATTCTTGCTTGGAGTATCTCTTGGATAGAGGAACTTGGCAGGCTTGGACATAGGAGCTTAGCAGGCTACAGCCCACCGGGTTGCAGAGTCAGACACAAGTTCAAGTGGGTGATTAACATTTTCACTTGAACTTGAGCCATTTGGTTAGCCTGCCTTATCCTTAGTTTCCTTGTTTATAAGCAGTGAAAACTGTGCCTGCCTCATAGGAATAAATGTGAATATTCCGGACACCAAGGTTAGGAAATTAGAGTTATCAATATTCTTAGTATTAGAGTCAAAAGGACCTTCAAATTCGTTTAACTCAGACTCCTCCGTTTTACAGATGGACAATCAGATGCTCAGAGAGAAGTGATTTTCCCAGTGTCATACAGCTGCTTAGTTATAACACTGGCCTTTGAATTCAGGTCTTCTGTGTTCCAGTCCATCTTCTGTCCACTGGATCACTCTTCCTGCTGAGGCTTCCTTCCATCTTGTAAAATGCAGCAGACAAAGTATATGGCCATCAGTTACACCAATCTTTCTAGTGCAAGAGAGCAATAATCCAGCAGGAGGCAACCCAGGTTGGAGCAGTGGAACTTTCTCTCTGCCACACTCCAGCAGTCTTAAATTCCGTAAGATCAAGGGGCTTTGGGGCAGCTGGCCTTGAGCTTTCCAAGGACCTTTGGCCTGAGAAGTGCCATGGTTTTCGTTTGAGAACCAGAGCATGGTGTATAGCAACTTCATAGGTCCATTAGGTCCAGCTTCAGCCCCTTGCAGGTATATCTTGCCGCCTCTCATTCAACCAGAACAGGGCAAAGAAGCAGCTCCCTCCTAGAATATGACTGGGGCCCCAGGCCCGCCCGTTTTCACCTATGTCCCTCCATGTTAGCCTAGGAAACTTCAAACTCTTGCTAAATCTGTAGAAAAGAAAGGAGTGACCTTCTTCCCACTAGGAACCAAAGGACTGTTTAGCAATATTGCCCCAAGGGCTCAGAAATTGGAGATAACAGCTTCTGATTGCTACCTCATCATCCCATTTCTATACATCGTTCTAGTTTTCAGCCGAACTAAGCCACAAAGATTTCTGTCTAAAAATTTAATTTGCATGACCACATGACTCTGAAATTCTTTATCAGTTGCCATGAAACTTGATCACAGACCCTGAAGAATCCAAAGTAGTGAAATATCTTCCCTGAGAAGTTAAGGTTCCCTATGAAACAGTGAACTTTGATGTCTGAATATTATTGCTTTTACAAAAGTGTCAAGCTACATGCCACTTGGGAGTATCTTTCCCGCCATCAGAGAAATCTCTGGAACTGACTTGCAAAGAGCTGACAGGCATTAGTTTGTTTTTTTTTTTAACAGTTTTATTGAGGTATTATGTACATGATACCTCAGTATTATACATGTGTTTGACATGGATAATAACATGTCAAAAGTGTTCTCATTGTAAGTGTAAAATTCAATGATTTTAAGAATTTTATAACCTCATAGACCGTTTTCATTACACCAAAGAGATCCCTTCTGCTTCATAGGCTGTACTCCCCACTCTCCCTCCCAGCAAACATGATTCCATTTCTCTATAGATTTATCTTTTCTAGGCATTTCATAAAAAAATAGATGGATGTGTCACAGTAGATAGCCATATCTTTACGACTCACAAATTGGATCCATCACTTACTGACAATCATGGCCCAGGCACTGCGCGTGCTGCTTGTCTTTAATGAATGAAACAGACTAGATCCCATCCAGCTAGAAAGGCAAAAAGTTAACCCAAAACAATAACAGATGAAGATGGGCCGTGAAAAGGGTGGCCATGGGGTGGGGATGGGTGGGGGTCCCAGGAGGGTAAAATGAGGCAACTCAGAGTTGGCGTTAGGATGGCACTTAGATGGTGTCAAGCAGCCTAGGAGGGACTTCCTGGTGGAGGAGGGAAGTGACATAGTGGCCGTGCAAACAGATTGGAGCAGGGCCAGAAACAGGTATGAAGACCACCTGGGGAAGTGCTGGGGTAGCCCAGGGGAGAGGAGCCGCCGGAGGCAGTGTAGCCCAGGGAATGAAACTTGGATTCCCTGCCAGATGTATCTGTTTAACAGAGGAGTTTAACTTTGGATACTTCACATCTCTAAACTTCTCGTCTGTGAGCTGAGGAGACTAATGGACTGTCTTAGAAAGACTGTCCCTATGATAATTCAGTGGACAGAGGCATGTGCAGTATGTCACACAGGACCGGGCACGAAGGCTATGCTCAGCCACTGTGAGCTGGGGGGCCCGCTGAGGGGCCGCCCAGCCTCCCTCTGCTCAGAAAATGCGTGCTGAGCTTCCACACTGTGTTAAGCTCTGTGACCGAGGAGGAAGGCCTCATTCCTGCCTTCAAGCCATTTTCCTTGAGCAGGGTAAGTTCTTGACCGTTTCATACCCTGGACCCCTTTGGTTGTCTGGTGAAGCTTACAGACCTCTTCTCAAAATTGTATTTTAAAAGCACAAAATCAATCTATAAAAGGGCCCCGTGGATTCTCATGAATGACGGAAGTGGGAGGACCACCACTCTAGAGGTCTGGTATTATGAGAGAAAGCCTTTTTGTATTCTTGGATAGCCTTTGGAATAGAACAATTTTTTAGGCATTTACTGAGCACCTACTGTGCACTGGGCAGTAGAAATACAGCAGAGAATAAAATGACGTTCCTGACAGCAGAGAATAAAAATGACATTCCTGCTGTCATGACGGAGAAGGCAATGGCACCCCACTCCAGTACTCTCGCCTGGAAAATTCCATGGACGGAGGAGCCTGGTAGGCTGTAGTCCATGGGGTCGCAGAGAGTCGGACACGACTGAGCAACTTCACTTTCACTTTTCACTTTCATGCATTGGAGAAGGAAATGGCAACCCACTCCAGTGTTCTTGCCTGGAGAATCCCAGGGACGGGGGAGCCTGGTGGGCTGCCGTCTATGGGGTCGCACAGAGTTGGACATGACTGAAGCGACTTAAGCAGCAGCAGCAGCAGCTGTCATGAACTTACACAAGGGGGGTTGGCAATAAACAAATAAACTCAGAATCATACAGCATATCAGCTGGTGATAGGTGCTGTGGGAAAAATTAAGTATTTACAAAAATAAAACTCACAGAAACTGAGCCTCTAGAAGATCTCTCTCTCTTTCTCTCTCTCTCTCTCTCTCTCTCTCTCTGTCCCCAGACATGAGAATCCTCTCTTACCTGGAAGAGCATCAGCTTCTTGTTCTATTCAGACCTTCCACTGATTGGATGCGGCCAACCCACATTAGCAGAGAAGGCAATGGCACCCCACTCCAGTACTCTTGCCTGGAAAATTCCATGGACGGAGGAGCCTGGAAGGCTGCAGTCCATGGCGTCACTGAGGGTCGGACACGACTGAGCGACTTCACTTTCACTTTTCACTTTCGTGCATTGGAGAAGGAAATGGCAACCTGCCGGGGTCCAGCCCCGGTGGATCCAGGGAATTCGAAGCGAGGACGGCGTCAGCGAGGATCAGGAAACAACTGCTTAATTAAACTTTAATTAAGGATATAAAGAGTAATAGAATAAGGATAGCTCAGTGAAGAAATTCAGTGGAGAAAAAAGGCTGAAATAAGGATAGCTCAGTAGGAAAATTCAGTGAAGAAAAGAGGCTGAATAATTCAACCAGAAGGTAAGAGAAAGAACGACATGGGGAGACCAAGTTTGGGTGAACAAGGCCCGCACTTTATTTTCCAAAGTAGTTTTTATACGTTAAGTTATGCATAGAGGATAATGGGGGAAGGGGTAGAGTCATGCAGCAAGCCAGGCTTTCTTCCTGCAAACTTATCATATGCAAAAGCCTAGGTGATTTGCATCATCTTCTGGCCTGGAGGCCTGTTAACATTTTAAGACCCTTTCTTCAGAAAACTTATTTTTCTCTAAAGGTGATTGGTCAGGAGCCACCCTCCAAAAGCATTAGATAAAGTTGCATTCCTACAGAGCAAAGGTGTGGTGGGCTATAACAAGAAAAAGAATTAACTCAAGGGTCCCAGGTTACAACATTAAAGCTACTACTTACACCAATTATATTAATCAATACACTGCCACGGACACAGCAGGTAAGGGATATGGAAACTTAGCAGCAAACATTGGCCCAACAAGTGAAAATCCCTTCACCAATATGATTTCTAATCAATCTTTTAACTACTCAAAGGAATCTGTGTTTAGACAGTTTAGAACATCTCCTGCCTCTCACAGTTGGGAGGCTCTGAACAATCACATGTGGCCGGAAAAACCTATTCAGGCAGGCTAGAGGATTTCCAAAGGAGTTTGTAGGTTGAAACACTGTCACACCCAGGAATTATTAACTGGAGCTGTAAGCTAACTCTTTTTTCAGAGAGAGGTAGTGGGGGACAGCCCCCCGTAAAGTCAGAGGTGTAGGTGAAAGCACAAAGCAGAAAGTAGGCAGACTCTGGTTTTGGGGGTAGATGCTCGAGAATTTCCAGGGGGACTCCTGAGGCTTGATTCCGCCTTTGCGTCTGCTGAGCCTCCTTCCTCATGACCTTTGTCATGGGTGGAGCTCCTCACACTGGCTCCCGGCAGTGATAGAATTCTAGTTGAGCTATTCCAGGTCCTGAAAGATGATGCCGTGGAAAGTGCTGCACTCAATATGCAATATGCAATATGCACTCAATATGCAATATGCCGGCTCCTGGCAGCAACCCACTCCAGTGTTCTTGCCTGGAGAATCCCAGGGACGGGGGGGCCTGGTAGGCTGCTGTCTATGGGGTTGCAGAGAGTCAGACACGACTGAAGTGACTTAGCAGCAGCAGCAGCAACCCACATTAGGGAGAGCAACCTGCTTTACTCAAGAAGGGGGCTTAAATGTCAATTTCATCTCCAAACACCCTCACAGAAGGACCCAGAATAAAGCTGTCGAGAAGGATCATTTTGAGTGGAAAAGTGAAAGTGAATTTTGAGTTGAGGGAATGGCAAATATAAAACTCTGTGTTTGGGGCAAGCTCAGAATGTCGAAGCTACAGTAATGAGCCACTATGGCTGGAGCATAGATGGGGAGCAGGAGGAGGGCTCAGGGAGGGGAAGACTCCCAGGGAAGGAGCTGTGGTTTGAGAGGTGGACAGCACCTGGTTCATGAAACCTTGGGATCAAGCTGAGACTCAGGCATTCTTAAAGGATCGTGGAAAGCCACTGGTGAGTGTGAGCCACATGTATCTGGCTACTGTGCTGAGAACAGACTGCAGAGGGGGCAGGGTGGAAGCTGGGACACACCATCACTGAGCTTGTTGTCATAATCAGACTACAGAGGATGGTGGCTTTGGCAACAATGGATGCTGCAAAGGCCATGAGAGGCAGCCAGATTATGGAGCTACTTTAGAGGGCCAGCAGTTCAGTTCAGTCGCTCAGTCGTGTCTTACTCTTTGCGATCCCTTGAATTGCAGCACGCCAGGCCTCCCTGTCCATCACCAACTCCCAGAGTTCACTCAAACTCACGTCCATTGAGTCAGTGACGCCATCCAGCCCAGCAGAGGGCCCAGTTATTGGATGAACAGACAAATTAATAGACACTTTCATAGAAAAATACACACATTCTCAGGATGAGCACCATCAACCCTTTCAGAGACCTCGATTATGCCTGCTGACAATTCAGCTGTCACAGAGGGAAGCCTCTGCTAGATGGCCCCCGTCAGCTGATTATTTTCTGAATGGCTATGCATGTCCCTGCCCTTCTGGAAAGTTGCTCTTGCTTTATTCATCACTATCTGCTTCTGTCTCTTTGCCAGAAAAGTTATCTCTACGTGTGTGACCTCCATTATATCTTGGTAGTCCTGCTTTGTTTTGTGAGCTTTTTGGGGCTAGTCAAATATTGGTCTTGTTTGTTTCGATTTGTTTTGTCTTTTTTCCCCAAAGTACGAAAATATTGTGTGTGTGCTCAGTCATGTCGTGCTCTTTGTGACCTCATGGCTATAGCCTGCCAGGCTCCTCTGTCCGTGAAATTTTCCAGGCAAGAATCCTGGAGTGGGTTGCCATTTCCTCCTCCAGGGGATCTTCCAACCAGGCACTGAACTCGTGTCTCTTGTGTCTCTTGCATTGGCAGGTGGATCTTTACCACTGTGCCACCTGGGAAGCCGATCGAAGTAAATTTACAGACAGCAGAATCACAAAGCTTACAAGAGCAGTTTAATGTGTATACCTGTGAAATGTCCACTCCAAACAGGATTAGAATACTCCTAGAGCCCAAGATAGTCCCCTTAGACCCCTTTCCAATCAATCTCTACCATCTCCTTCCCCGCCTAACCTCTGTTATGATTTCTGCTTGCCATGAATTACTTTGACCTATTCTTTAACTTTATCTAAGAAAATAGTTACTGTTCATTCCTTAGTGTCTGGCTTCTTTCACTCAATACAGTGTGTTTGAGATGCATGTATGTGTTTGAGATGCATGTAACATGTACCCTAGATAAATATAGCACAAGTTTTTAAAGTAATTCACCACTTGGCGGACGTTTGTGATGCTTCCAGTTTGAGGTCATCATGGTTAAAACTGCAGAGAAGTTTTATTCATAGTAAACAAAGATATGGAAACAGTTGAACAGATAAAGAAAATGTAGTGAATACACACAGGGGCATATTAACCAGCCTTAGAAAGGAAGGAAATACTGTAATATACAACGACATGATGAAAATGAAGGATATTACCTGGTGTGAAACAAATTAGTCAAAGAAGGACAAACACTTCATGATTCCACTCACATGAAGTGGTATATTAAACAGCCAGACTCATGAAAGTGGAAAGTGGATTGGCAGTTGTCAGGATCTGGGAGATGAGAAGTTGCTATTTGGTGGAAATTAAATTTCATTTATGCAAGATGATTAAGTGCTAGAGATCTAACTGTATAACATTACACTTGGTTAACAGTACTGCTTTGGGTACGAAAGGATAGACCTTATGTTAAATGTTCTTATTGCAAAAAGATAAAACTGCAATGAACATTTTATTTACATGTAGTTTCATTTCTTTTTGGTGAACACCTAGGAGTGGAATTTCTTGGCCCTGGAGTTGTACCTTATCAGAGTTTGTTTTGATTTGGTTTTCACGCACGGGAAGGCGTACAAGCCTTAACTAGGTACATCTACTTCAAGACTTCCGTCTTTAAGCCTTAGAAGAAAAACAATGATGATCATGATGACGATGAAGGGGAGGAAGGAGGATCCTAATGACGCTTTTGCAGAAGTTACCACACATGGGTTTCTCTGTATGACTTTACTGAATCCTTACAGCAACACTGAGAGGCAGGTATCATTAGCCTCATTTTTTAATTGAAGAAACTCAGCCTCAGGGATGTTAATGCATGTTTTCAAAGCCACTGAAATCCATGGAGAAGAATTCCATGTTTTTTCTACTACTTCTATAACCTCATATAAGAAGTCCTTGTGGGCTTCCCTGGTGGCTCAGTGGTAAAGAATCAGCCTGCCACCGCAGGAGACACGGGTTGGATCCCTTATGCGGGAAGATCCCACCTGCCAAGGAGCAACTAAGGCTGTGTGCCACAACTACTGAGCCTGTGCTTTAGGATCTGGAGCCGCAACTATTGAGCTCTGGCGCTGCAGCTACTGAAATCAGTGCCCTAGAGCCTGTGCCCCATAACAGGAGAAGGCACAGCAATGAGAAGCCAGCGCACTACAGCTAGAGAGTAGCTCCCACTAGCGGCAACTGAAGGAAAACCCACACAGCAATGAAGACCAGAACAGCAAAAAATAAGTAAATAAATAAAATTATTTTTTTTAAAGCCCCTTTAAATGTCATCTCTCACATCTCGTAATGCCCTGATCAGCCTCCTGGGTGTCTGCTTTGCCTTTGATGAGACATTTTAAATCCTTTGGATGTCTGGTTTTCTTGGCAGCTTCTCTCTGGTGTCTGAGGTCCTGACACATGAGGTCCTAATGTCTGCCTGTCCACAGGGTCCCTTTGACTATTAATTTCTCCATTCTCTGCCCAGCCCCCTCCACTAAGTCCTCTACTCCTTTCTTTTCCCCGGCCTTTTCCCTATCAATTTTCCCCTACCCACTTCATAATTACCACTCTCCATCACCAAATCCCATTACAATTTACCTAAACCCCATAAATGAGCATCTTTGAATCAATTTCTCTAAATGGTTGGAAGAGTCTTCCTTAAAAACTGCTTCATTATTCTCCAAAATATTTTGCTGCTTTTGTAAAGAATTTTGCCTCAGATAACTTTTATAAGGAGAGTGTTTGGCTCAATGGCTTTATTTTGATAATCACCATAAAAAGAATAAAATAGATGATGCTGTTGACTGCAAACATGCTACTTATGTGAGCACCTTTCTTCCATTTTATGAAAATTCCAAATAAATACATTTCAAGAAGAAAAACTGGATCTTTTATGATTTCATTGAACCTTTTTTTTCCCTTGCAAGAAGTGAAAGTGTTAGTTGGTCAGTTGTGTCCAACTCTTTGAATTTCTAATTATATTTAAGATAATTTACACACATGCTGAGTTCTAATTATTCAGCAATAAACTCCTGTCTAAAAGCAGTAGCCTATATTTCAGAACCATACCAGTTCCATTCAGTTGCTCAGTCATGTCCTACTCTGCGACCCCATGGACTGCAGCATGCCAGGCCTCCCTGTCCATCACCAACTCCCAGAGCTTACTCAAACTCATGTCCATTGACATCCAACCATCGCATCCTCTGTCATCCCCTTCTCCTTCCCTCTTCAATTTTTCCCAGCATCAGGGTCTTTTCAAATGAGTCAGCTCTTCACATCAGGTGGCCAAAGTATTAGAGTTTCAGTATCAGCATCAGTCCTTCCAATGAATATTCAGGACTGATTTCCTTTAGGATGGACTGGTTGGATCTTCTTGCTGTCCAAGGGACTCTCAAGAGTCTTCTCCAACACCACAGTTCAAAAGCATCAATTCTTCAGTTCTCAGCTTTCTTTATAGTCCAACTCTCACATCTATACATGACTACTGGAAAAACCAGAGCTTTGGCTAGACGGACCTTTGTTGACAAAGTAATATCACTGCTTTTTAATATGTTGTCCAGTTTGGTCATAACTTTTCTTCCAAGGAGCAAGCATCTTTTAATTTCATGGTTGCAGTCACCATCTGCAGTGATTTTGCAGGCCCCAAAATAAAGTCTGTCACTGTTTCCACTGTTTCCCCATCTATTTCCCATGAAGTGATGGGACCACATGCCATGATCTTAGTTTTCTGAATGTTGAGCTTTAAGCCAACTTTTTCACTCTCCTCTTTCACTATCATCAGGAGGCTCTTTAGTTCTTCTTCGCTTTCCGCCATAAGTGTGGTATCATCTGCATATCTGAGGTTATTGATATTTCTCCTGCCAGTCTCAATTCCCGACTGTGCTTCTTCCAGTCCAGCATTTCTCATGATGTACCCTGCATATAAGTTAAATACACAGGGTGACAATATACCACCTTGACGTACTCCTTTCCTGGTTTGGAACCAGTCTGTTGTTCCATGTCCAGTTCTAACTGTTGCTTCTTGACCTGCATACAGATTTCTCAGGAGGCAGGTCAGGTGGTCTGGTATGCCCATCTCTCAAAATTTTCCACAGTTTATTGTGATCCACAAAGTCAAAGGCTTTGGCATAGTCAATAAAGCAGAAATAGATGTTTTTCTGGAACTCTCTTGCTTTGTCTGTGATCCAGTGGATGTTGGTAATTTGATCTCTGGTTCCTCTGCCTTTTGAACATTTGGAAGTTCATGGTTCACGTACTGTTGAAGCCTGGCTTGGAGAATTTTGAGCATTACTTTGCTAGCCTGTAAGATGAGTGCAATTGTGCAGTAGTTTGAGCATTCTTTGGCATTGCCTTTCTTTGGGATTGGAATGAAAACTGACCTTTTCCAGTCCTGTGGCCACTGCTGAGTTTTCCAAATGTGCTGACATATTGAGTGCAACACTTTAAAAGCAGCATCTTTTAGGATTTGAAATAACTAAACTGGAATTCTGTCACCTCCACTAGCTTTGTTCGTAGTGATGCTTCTTAAGGCCCACTTGACTTCGCATTCCAAGATGTCTGGCTCTAGGTGAGTGATCATACAATCATGATTATCTGGGTCGTGGAGTTCTTTTTTGTATAGTTCTTCTGTGTATTCTTGCCACCTCTTCTTAATATCTTCTGTTTCTGTAAAAGTGAAAGTGAAGTCGCTCAGTCGTGTCCGACTCTTTGCAACCCCATGGACAGTAGCCTACCAGGCTCTGTGGTCCATGGGATTTTCCAGGCAAGAATACTGGAGTGGGCTGCCATTTCCTTCTCCAGGGGATCTTCCCAACCCAGGGATTGAACCCGGGTCTCCTGCATTGCAGACAGACGCTTTACCATCTGAGCCACTGTAGGTCCATACCATTTCTGTCCTTTATTGAGCCCAACTTTGCATGAAATGTTCCTTTGATATCTCTGATTTTCTTGAAGAGATCTCTAGTCTTTCCCATTCTTTTGTTTTCCTCTATTTCTTTGCATTGATCACCGAGGAAGCCTTTCTTATCTCTCCTTGCTATTCTTTGGAACTCTGCATTCAAATGGGTATATCTTTCCTTCTCCTTTCGCTTCTCTTCTCTTCACAGCTATTTGTAAGGTCTCCTCAGATAACCATTTTGCCTTTTTTCATTTGTTTTTCTTGAGGATGGCCTTGATCACTGCCTCCTGTACAATGTCATGAACCTCCATCCATAGTTCTTCAGGCACTCTGTCTATCAGATCTAATCCCTTGAATCTATTTCTCACTTCCACTGTATAATTGTGAGGGATTTGATTTAGGTCATACCTGAATAGTCTAGTGGTTTTCCCTACTTTCTTCAATTTAAGTCTGAATTTGGCAAAAAGGAGTTCATGATATGAGCCACAGTTAGCTCCCAGTCTTGTTTCTTGCTGACTGTATAGAGCTTCTCCATCTTTGTCTGCAAAGAATATAATCAATCTGATTTCTGTATTGACCATCTTCTGATGTCCATGTGTAGAGTCTTCTCTTGTGTTCTTGGAAGAGGGTGTTTGCTATGACCAGTGTTTTCATATTCTTTGAGTTAATCTCCATAATAATCCTCTGAGGTAGAACGAGCCAAAGTAACTGGAAAGCATGACCTGGTAAGTTAAGGAATTGGGGATTCTCTGTAGTGTTTACTAGAACATCAAGTCTAGCTTCACACAAATTTTATGTATTTTATCACTCTAAAATCATGGATAAAGACACAGATTCATTCCATTTGTGAGGACATTTGCTTTTTTAATTGAAATTTACTTATACTAACAGTTATGGTTTGAAATATCTGAATAAATTACGAGTGCATTTTAAATTGACTAACATCTTGTGCTTGCTGAAATTTCTCTGAAATTTAAGAGAATGATTTCTGTGAAACCAAGGCTACAGCTGACCTCCAATTTGCTGGAAAATGGGCGCCCTCTTGTGGACCATGTAATACCAAAGAGACAGATTTAAGTCAGAAAGTATTAAATTATCTAAATGCAATAGCCCCACCAATGTACACACTGAATTCTTAGCTTTGAATTATAGAAACAAATAAAATCTTAGAAATGAATGGTAAGTTTTTTCAAGACATCACAGTTCAGTTCACCTCAGTTCAGTTCAGCAGCTCAGTCATCTCCGACTCTTTGCAACCCCATGAATCACAGCACACCAGGCCTCCCTGTCCATCATCAACTCCCAGAGTTCACACAAACTCATGTCCATCGAGTCGGTGATGCCATCCAGCCATCTCATCCTCTGTCGTCCCCTTCTCCTCCTGCCCCCAATCCCTCCCAGTATCAGAGTCTTTTCCAATAAGTCAACTCTTTGCATGAGGTGGCCAAAATACTGGAGTTTCAGCTTCAGCATCAGTCCTTCCAATGAACAACCAGGACTGATCTCCTTTAGGATGGACTGGTTGGATCTCCTTGCAGTCCAAGGGACTCTCAAGAGTCTTCTCCAACACCACAGTTCAAAAGCATCAATTCTTCAGCACTCAGCTTTCTTCACAGTCCAATTCTCACATCCATACATGAACACTGGAAAAACCATAGCCTTAACTAGATGGACCTTTGTTGGCAAGGTAATATCTCTGCTTTTCAATACGCTGTCTAGATTGGTCATAACTTTCCTTCCAAGGACTAAGCGTCTTTTAATTTCATGGCTGCAATAGCCATCTGCAGTGATTTCGGAGCCCCCCAAAATAAAGTCTGACACTGTTTCCACTGTTTCCCCATCTATTTCCCATGAAGTGATGGGACCTGATGCCATGATCTTTGTTTTCTGAATGTTGAGCTTTAAGCCAACTTTTTCACTCTCCTCTTTCACTTTCATCAAGAGGCTTTTTAGTTCCTCTTCACTTTCTGCCATAAGGGTGGTGTCATCTGCATATCTGAGGTTATTGATATTTCTCCCAGCAATCTTGATTCCAGCTTGTGCTTCTTCCAGCTCAGCGTTTCTCATGATGTACTCTGCATATAAGTTAAATAAGCAGGGTGACAATATACAGCCTTGACGTACTCCTTTTCCTATTTGGAGCCAGTCTGTTCCATGTCCAGTTCTAACTGTTGCTTCCTGACCTGCATATAGGTTTCTCAAGAGGCAGGTCAGGTGGTCTGGTATTCCCATCTCTTTCAGAATTTTCCACAGTTTATTGTGATCCACATAGTCAAAGGCTTTGGCATAGTCAATAAAGCAGAAATAGATGTTTTTCTGGAACTCTCTTGCTTTTTTGATGATCCAGCAGATGATCAAATGTTGGCAATTTGATCTTTGGTTCCTCTGCCTTTTCTAAAACCAGCTTGAACATCTGGAAGTTCACGGTTCACATACTGCTGAAGCCTGGCTTAGAGAATTTTGAGCATTACTTTACTAGCATGTGAAATGAGTGTAACTGTGTGGTAGTTTGAGCATTCTTTGGCATTGCCTTACTTTGAGATTGGAATGAAAACTGACCTTTTCCAGTCCTGTGGCTACTGCTGAGTTTTCCAAATTTGCTGGCATATTGAGTGCAGCACTTTAACAGCAGCATCTTTCAGGACTTGAAATAGCTCAACTGGAGTTCCATCACCTCCACTAGCTTTGTTCGTAGTGATGCTTTCTAAGGCCCACTTGACTTCACATTCCAGGATGTCTGGCTCTAGGTGAGTGATCACACTATCATGATTATCTTGAAGCTCTTTTTTGAACAGTTCTTCTGTGTATTCTTGCCACCTCTTCTTAATATCTTCTGCTTCTGTTAGGTCCATACCATTTCTGTCCTTTTTTGAGCCCATCTTTGCATGAAATGTTCCCTTGGTATCTCTAATTTTCTTGAAGAGATCTCTAGTCTGTCCCATTCTGTTGTTTTCCTCTATTTCTTTGCATTGATTGCTGAATTCTTTGGAACTCTGCATTTAGATGCTTATATCTTTCCTTTTATGCTTTGCTTTTCACTTCTCTTCTTTTCACAGCTATTTGTAAGGCCTCCTCAGACAGCCATTTTGCTTTTTTGCATTTCTTTTCCATGGGGATGGTCTTGATCCCTGTCTCCTGTACAATGTCATGAACCTCTGTCCATAGTTCATCAGGCACTCTGTCTATCAGATCTAGTCCCTTAAATCTATTTCTCACTTCCACTGTATAATCATAAGGGATTTGATTTAGGTCATACCTGAATAGTCTAGTGGTTTTCCCCACTTTCTTCAATTTAAGTCTGAATTTGGCAATAAGGAGTTCATGATCTGAGTCACAGTCAGCTCCCAGTCTTGTTTTTGCTGACTGTATAGAGCTTCTCCATCTTTGGCTGCAAAGAATATAATCAATCTGATTTCAGTGTTGACCATCTGGTGATGTCCATGTGTAGAGTCTTCTCTTGTGTTGTTGGAAGAGTGTGTTTGCTATGACCAGTGTGTTCTCTTGACAAAACTCTATTAGCCTTTGCCCTGCTTTGTTCTGTACTCCAAGGCCAAATTTGCCTGTTACTCTGGGTGTTTTTTGACTTCCTACTTTTGCATTCCAGTCCCCTATAATGAAAAGGACATCTTTTTTGGGTGTTAGTTCTAAAAGGTCTTGTAGGTCTTCATAGAACCGTTCAACTTCAGCTTCTTCAGCATTACTGGTTGGGGCATAGGCTTGGATTACCGTGATATTGAATGGTTTGCATTGGAAACGAACAGAGATCATTCTGTCGTTTTTGAGATTGGATCCAAATACTGCATTTCGGGCTCTTTGTTGACCATGATGGCTACTCCGTTTCTTCTAAAGGATTCCTGCCCGTGGTAGTAGATATAATGGTCATCTGAGTTAAATTCACCCGTTCCAGTCAAGACATCACAGAACCTTAGAATTTGAGGTGTTAATCATGAATGTGTGACATCATATTACAGATAAGAAAATCAAAGCTCCAAAAAGTTAGCAACTTGCCCTCAAATCATAAAGCATCACAAATCTGAGGTTGTGCTAAGAATTTAAGACCCTTTATGAAAACAGCATTAATATAGAAGACCACATAGAGATATATGTCAAGAGGAATGCATACTTGTAGAATGGCATTAAAAAAAAAAAACAACTTATAGTAATGTCTTACTGTTCTGCATTCTTTAAACATTCTTGAAGATTTTCACCATAGACTGAGTGAATTAATTGGTGGGGGGAGGGGGATCTACTTAGAAAGCTGATCCAGTTTTGAAGGGATGGGTGATGCTGACCTGTGATGGAGTACAGATTATTAGGAAGAGTGTGAAGCAGATGGTTTTGAGAGTTGGTTATGAAGCTGAATCCACAGAACTTACTGAAATTGATTGCTACAAGGGGGAAGAGGCAAGGATAGTTCCTGAGTTTCTGTTTTGGAGTAGTTAGGTGGATGGTAACTGAGGTAGAGACTTCTTCTTTTTTAAAACTTTTTGGCTGCACAGCATGCAGGATGCTAGTTTCTGGACCAGGGGTGGAACCCACTCCCCCTGCAGTGGAAGTGTGGAGTCTTAACGACTGGACCACCAGTGAAATCCTGATTGGGGCTTTTTTGAGGAAAGATGGCTGCAAAAGTGAGTAGGTGAGCTGTCTACATGTTTTTTTAGGATCAGGACACACAGTCTGAAATCTTTTGTGAGTGTGTACATCCACATGGATATTTAACTGACAACAAAGGCATTTGAGAAAGTCCATGCTTGGCTTGCAAGTGTTGCTATGCTAAGTCACTTCAGTCGTGTCCGACTCTGTGCGACCCCATAGACGGCAGCCCACCAGGCTCCCCCGTCCCTGGGATTCTCCAGGCAAGAACACTGCAGTGGGTTGCCATTTCCTTCTCCAATGCATGCAAGTGAAAAGTGAAAGTGAAGTCGCTCAGTCGTGTCCGACTCTTAACGACCCCATGGACTGCAGCCTACCAGGCTCCTCCGTCCATGGGATTTTCCAGGCGAGAGTACTGGAGTGGGGTGCCATTGCCTTCTCCAAGTGTTAATGAGGCTCAAAAAAGAAAAAGCTGAGAACATAATGCAGACTTTGTTCTTTGTATTATTTTTGTTAGTAAACTTTCATTATGCCTGTAATTTCAAAAGAATTTTAAGACATCATTACAAGAACTAAGTAGATCTCAATGATGTAATAACTACATTTAGCATCAATGATGACCGCTTATTGAGTCAAGCCTCCTGTTCACCGTTTGTTTGCCCATATAATTGCATTTGTGGGTAAACTAGTCAAGCCCAGTTGGTCTTCTTATTGAGTTTAGATAATTGGACACAAGTTCTCAAGTTACATGTGGGTTGTACCTTTGGAGAGGGGGCTGCATGTCAGATTCCTTGGCTTAAAAATATTATTCTTAGGATTTCAGACTTTTACAAGAAGGGGACAAAATAGAGAGGAGACTTTGGGTTCTCCTCTGGGAGAGAGGACACTGGGTTCTTTTTGGTTTGTTTTATTTTTAAATTTTTTAATTGGAGGATAATTGCTTTATAATATTGTGTTAATTTCTGCCATATATCAAAATATGAGTTAGCCACAGTTATACATATGGCCCCTCCCTCTTGAGTCTCCCTGCCACCTTCTGCTCCCTCTGGCTTTTTAGAGGAAGAGACAGACGACTATGCACACTTTCGTGATTCTAAAATGACTGAATTGAGTGTCTCAAGTCACACTTGGAGGATAGTCACCATTTTTTCCTACTGGAGAATCAAAGGGATAAAGCAAATGGAACGTGGGCCTCAGAGAGAGATGCATTTAAAAGGTGGTTACTGCTTACTGTGTGACCTTGTACACATTATTAATTTTTCTCAAAGTTTTCTCATCTATAGCATAGGTGATGATGATAGTCTTCATGGGGTACTAGCCTGCTTGGGCTGCTATAGCAAAGTACCACAGACTAGGTGGCTTAAAGAACAGAAATTCATTTGCTCACAGTCATTGAGGCTGGCAAGTCTAAGATCATGGTTTTAGCAAATTTGGGTTCTGGTGAGTCCTCTCTTCCTGGCTTGTAGATGACTGCCTTCTTGCTGTCTCCTCATCTGGCCTTTCCTTAATGCATGCATATGGAGAGGAGAAAGTGAGCTCTGTGGTGCTCTTTTAGTAAGATCAGGGCCCTCCCGCTACCCCTAAGTCATTAACCTTAATGACTTCTTTAGAGACTCCATCCTCAAATACTGCCACACTGGAAGTTAGAGCTTCAGCACGTGAATTTGACAGGAAGCCAGGCCCATTAGGTCACTTACATACCTCAGAGGGCTTGAGTGAAGACTAAGTGATTTAATGATGCTAAAAACCGTCTGTTCTGGCTGCAGCATACAGGTAACACAGGTGACTTTCTCTGCCCCTTAAGATACCGTCATGTCTATTGCGCGCATAGCCATTGTCCCATAGGAAAGGCCTACTACTGGAAACATATTCTCTGTCTTGGTAAATCTATTAGTACATGTATCACAGCATTCAACAAAGAATAAGAATGGACATTGCTTTGTCCATATTATTGATCCTAATATTCCTCACTTTTGTGTTACCTTTTGTAAGTCTCCAAACGATAGTACAATTACTTTCCTTCCCTCTTAAAGAGTTAACTCCTGCATTCTCAGGGTCTTTGGCTAAAGGAGTTCAAACCACCTTCATCTTTCTGTGACATGCTTTCAGGGCTTGGAAAAATTGGAGGTCTTTTTCATTATATTCCTTTAAAAACATGAAATGACTAGGTACATTTTGACTCAGCAATTCTACTTATTGGAATTTGTTCTAGGGCAATAAACTGAAAGTGTGTACAATTGCAAGTGCAGGGATATTTACTACAGCAGAGCCTGTGATAAGAGGAATCAACTGAAAATAACCTCCTCACATAGCACAGGCTTGGCTAGTTACATCCGGCCCATCCATTCAATGGAATTACATGGAGCCACTGAGAAGTATGGTGCTGAGGGATAGCTACTGACATGAGGAAACACTTACAGCCCAGTCTATAAACCTCATGTAACTAACATTCTTATAAAGAAAAACAAGCATGGTGGAAAATCTGGAACATATACCAAGATGCTGCTGCTGCTAAGTCACTTCAGTCGTGTCCGACTCTGTGTGACCCCATAGACGGCAGCCCACCAGGCTCCCCCATCCTTGGGGTTCTCCAGACAAGAACACTGGAGTGGGTTGCCATTTCCTTCTCCAATGCATGAAAGTGAAAAGTGAAAGTGAAGTTGCTCAGTCATGTCTGACTCTTAGCGACCCCACGGACTGCAGCCCACCAGGCTCCTCCATCCATGGGATTTTCCAGGCGAGAGTACTGGAGTGGGTGCCATCGCCTTTTCCGCTAGCAGTGGTTATTTTTGGTGGTGGGATTGAAGTTAGTGTTTTTGTATCGTGTCTTCCAACTTTTTGCATTGAATAAGTAGTAATGATGAATACAGGAAAACTTAATAGACATGATCCTTTAAAAAGTTCGAGGCTTCCCTGGTGGCTCAGATGGTGAAGAATTTGCCTGCAATGAAGGAGACTTGAGTTCAATCCCTGGGTCAGGAAGATCCCCTGGAGAAGGGAATGGCTACCCACTTCAGTATTCTTGCCTGGAGAATTCCATGGACAGAGGAGCCTGGTGGGCTACAGTCCATGGGGTCACAAAGAGCTGGACATAACTGAGTGGCTAACACTTTAAAAAGCTGAAGCATCTAAGTATCCACTGTGTTTTTGGCAAAACTCTGCATTGGTGAATATCTATTGGGGAAGGATTGAGCACAAATGAACATTCTAAAGAAGGATAATATAGCCAAAATAGGTGTCCGTGACTCCTTGAGAGCTCTGGTGGCCAACATTTAAGTGGATAAAATTTTATATTATTATAAATATGCATGTATAAATAATAAGAAACTTGAAGAAACAGACTATATGTCAAGAGTATGATTGGTGGTGATTTTTTCTTTTTCATATTTTTTAATAGTTTATTAAATGTTTCAAAATGAACATCTTAACATGTTTTAACTGTTTTTGTTTTCTTTACCCTCTAAATGTGGAAGATGAACTCTCAAAAAAGTTACATTTAAAGCCCTTGAGAACAAGGAACATGCAATATTATTCCTGTTTTCTCCTCAGCATCCAGCATGGGACCAAGAGAATTTTGGATCGAATACCAGCTGGGTGGGTCATATGCCAAGCTGGATTTTCTGTGCTACTCATATTCCTTCTCAGTGTGAATAGTGTAAATACTGGTGATTTATGAAACTGTAAACTAAATAAAATAAAAATTGGTGGTGTGAGACTTGCATTCAGAGTTGGAAAGAGTTTCTGCTTCTTCAGAAAAACAGTTCACATGAAAGAGATAAATCCCTGGATGAGGATCAAGGAGCTTTTCTGAACACACAGCCAACCATCTATTCCTTGCTTTGTTCTGTGACCAGGCTCCATGGATCCACCCTCGGAATGTGTCTCTTATCCAGCTGGACAGAGGACATGATTTGTTCATGATGTAGGGCTGTGTGGCCATCAGCAAAGACCTTCAGAAGATGTCACTTTGGCTCAGTCGCCTGATGGTCCAAATGCCAAACAGACGGCTGGGTCTTCTCTGGAACATGCTGACCTGGGACTCTGAAGCCCTGTCACAGCCTCTGGGGCTGCCCCTCTTATCAGAAGATCAAGACCCCAAATGTTACGAAGCCTACCAAATTAAATTCACTCTAGATCTCTGAGCATCTAGAATTGAATAGTCCTCAGTGAGGGAAAAATAACAATGAAGCTCCATATTCACACGACATTCAATACCCTGTAAAGCTTTTATCCTGCACATTTGAAATTCTCTTACTTAGTAATAGAAGGGGCTTCCCTGGTGCCTCAGATGGTAAAAAATCTGCCTGCAATGCAGAAGACTCAGGTTCGATCCCTGGAATGGAGATCCCCTCGAGGAAGACATGCAGTCCACTCCAATATTCTTGCCTGGAGAATTCCATGGACAGAGGAGCCTGGCAGGCTACAGTCCATGGGGTTGCAAAGAGTTGGACACGACTGAGTGACTAACACATTCACTTTAGTAACAGAAGAGGCAGAACAGGTCTCAGGAGTCCCATGTTACAAAAGAATAAATGAAAACATAGATTTGGTATTTCACCCAATGTCACCTAGTATGTTAGTGAAAGGGGTGGGAAGTGGACCCCACGTTTCTGATTGTTTTAAGCCAACTTTACTGAGATGTAACTTGCCTGCCATTAAACTCACCAGTTTTAGCAAATAATTCTTTGAGTGTTGACAAATGTACACAGTTGCATAGCCACCAACAAAATCAAGATATAGAACATTTCTTTTACCCCAAACCTTTTCTTTTGCCCTCCAGTCTCTCTCTACTCCCAATCTCTGGTCCCTGGCAACTGTTGATTTGGATTCTGACTATAGTTTTGCCTTTTCCAGTATTTTATATAAGTGAATTCCACAACATATGGTTCTTATCTGTCTTCTTTCTATTAGCATAATGCTTTGGAGGTTTATTCGTGTTTCTGTGTGTACTAGCAGTACAATCATTTTTACTTTTAATTAGTTAATTTTTATTTTATTTATTTTTAAAAATTTTATACTGGAGTATAGCCAACTGACAATGTTGTGATAGTCTCAGGTGGATAGCAAAGGGACTTGGCCATAAGTACATGGGTATCCATTCTCCCCCAAACTCTCCTCCCATTCAGGCTGCCACAAAACATTGAGCAGAGATCCCTATGCTGTACACTAGGTCTTTGTTGTTTATTCATTTTAAATATAGCAGTGTAACATAACCCTTTTCAATTGTGCAGTAGCATCCCTTGTGACAGTATCCTCATGTGATCCGTGAATACATCACCATTTGTTTATCTACTTACCTGTTGATCCATCCTTACTTGGGGATCTAGTGAAATGGTGGTAAATGTTTTCCTCCCCATGATGTTCACCTCTGTCTAAGCTCTATGAAGGCAAGGACAGTGCCTGTCTGGTTCACAACTCTGTCCTCAGTGCCTAACACAATGCCCAGCACAGAGGATGCACCTGATAATAACTCTATGGCTGAATGCACAGATGAACAACTGAATGAATGAACACAATCCACTGGTAACTAAGCAACTGCAAATGGAGACTGCTGTAGAAAGGGAAACACATCATTAAGCCATTTTCTCTCTTTTGATGTTTTTCAGGTTCTGGGTACTATATATAACCTTTCTGAGCTCTATCTTTTATAAATGAGGGCAACAATTCTTACCATATGGGTCTATTGCAAGAATGACATGAAATAGCCTATGGAAAGCATTTTACACCATGCCTCAGTCAGTTCTGTTCAGTGGCTCAGTCGTGTCCAACTCTTTGCAACCCCATGGACTGCAGCATGCCAGGCTTCCCTGTCCATCACCAACTCCCGGAGTTTACTCAAACTCATGTCCACTGAGTCAGTGATGCCATCCAACCGTTTCATTCTCTGTCATCCCCTTCTCCTCCTGTCTTTAATCTTTCCCAGCATCGGGGTCTTTTCAAATGAGTCAGTTATTCACATCAGGTGGCCAAAGTATTGGAGTTTCAGCTTCAGCATCAGTCCTTCCAATGAATGTTCAGGACTGATTTCCTTTAGGATGGACTGGTTGGATCTCCTTGCAGTCCAAGGGACTCTCAAGAGTCTTCTCCAACACCACAGTTCAAAAGCATCAGTTCTTCAGTGCTCAGCTTTCTTAATAGTTCAACTCTCACATCCATACATGACTACTAGAAAAACCAGAGCTTTGGCTAGACAAAGCTTTGTTGGCAAAGTAATATCTCTGCTTTTTAAGATGCTGTCTAGGTTGGTCATGACTTTCCTTCCAAGTAGTAAGCATCTTTTAATTTCATGGCCACAGTCACCATACACAATGATTTTGGAGCCCCCCAAAATAAAGTCTGACACTGTTTCCACTGTTTCCCCATCTATTTGCCATGAAGTGATGGGACTGGAGACCATGATCTTAGTTTTCTGAATGTTGAGCTTTAAGCCAACTTTTTCACTCTCCTCTTTCACTTTCATCAAGAGGCTCTTTAGTTCTTCTTCACTTTCTGCCATAAGGGTGGTGTCATCTGCATATCTGAAGTTATGGATATTCTCCCAGAAATCTTGACTCCAGCTTGTGCTTCATCCAGTCCAGCGTTTCTCATGATGTACTCTGCATATAAGTTAAATAAGTAGGGTTACAATATACAGCCTTGACGTACTCCTTTCCCTAATTGGAACCAGTCTGTCGTTCCATGTCCAGTTCTAATTGTTGCTTCCTGACCTGCATACAGGTTTCTCAAGAGGCAGGTCAGGTGGTCTGGTATTCCCATCTCTCTAAGAATTTTCCACAGTTTGTTGTCACCATGCCTGCCAGGTAATAACTGCCTAAAACGTCATCTGGTTGTTATCATAATCATTGCTATTATTTGAATAACAAGAAATGCTATTCAAAGTAGGAAAATTTGTAGGGGGTTACAAACTGCTCTTCCCAGAAATTCAACTGGAAAATGAAGGGGTAGCCAGTTTTCTTCCTTTCCTGGTGTGCCATCACGTAGCCCAGCAGTCCCTAATGTTTTTGGCACCAGGGACCCATTTCACGGAAGACAGTTTTTCCAGACTAGGGAGGGGATGGTTTGGGGATGATTGGAGTGCATTACATTTTTTTGTGCACTCTGTTTCTATTATTATTACATTGTGGTATCTAATGAGATAATTACACAACTCACCATAATGCAGACTCAGTGGGAGCCCTGAGCTTGTTTTCCTGCAACTAGACAGTCTCATCTGAGGGTTATGGGAGAACAAGATGAGGAGTGGCTGTAAATATAGGTTGAAGCTTAGCTCGCTTGCCCTTTGCTCACCTCCTGCTCTGCAGCCCAGTTCTGAACCAATCTGTGGCCCCAGAGGTTGGGAACCCCTGATTTAGCCCATCTATTCACAGGGCATCAGTGACTGATGTTCCTGCTTGCCTGTCTGTGCAAAGCTGTTCTCATTAGTGAACATTGCTTTGAAAAGTGGCTTCCACTGCCATCTTCCCCACTGATAATGAGATCAACTTATTTTGAAAATTTTGATCCAACCTAGGAACATAAACAGACCTGTTGCTAGTTTAGGAAACCTCCTGATTGACTTTGACCAATTATCCCTGAAACCTCCCATAATGCTCCCATAGACACCTTCCCTTTACCTTCCCCTCGTGCTAACTCAGATTCCGGTTCACGTGGCAGATAATGTAATTGGTCTGAATGGACCTGCTGGCCACTTGCATAGAATTCACTGTACCAAAAACAATGTTGTGGTTTTCAAAGGGAAATGAGATGGCAGTTCTCATTTGTTTTCTAAGAGGGCTGAGACTCTTGTTCTCTGGATCAAGTGAAACGTCCGACTTACCATCATCTTGCTTCCATTAGATGACCTCAAAACTGAATGATTTCCCAGGACAAAGAAAAATCCCCAAGCAAGTCCCCACCCATTCCTTCCCCATCATCATCTCTTTCTGAAGAATTTCATCTGTTCACACTTGCCTTCCCCTCCAGCTGGCGGCTCTGGCATTATTCTCTGTGGCTAATGCTGTCTGCCTCCTTGAAACATAGCAGGATCCAGGAATCCTCAGATGATCAGGAAGGGCTTTGCCTCCACCAACTAAGCGTCTTTTCTAAAATTTTAGCCTGTTTCTTTGTCTCCTGACTTCAGGGACAGTAGTGTTGAAATACATTTCTAGGCTCAGGACGGACCCACTGCTGCCCAGGGCAACACATCAGTCAAATAAGCTTTCATTTTCTCGTGAATGCTCTGCTTGATGATAAACAGAAAATCTATTCAGGTCAGTCCCCAAATGCCAAGCCGACTCTGGGGTCAATACTTGTTTCCTTGCTTCTTGATCTTTCTAAATCAGGTCAGATCTGCAACCCCAGCCAGTTATGCCTTGTTTTCTGATCACTTCTTCAAATGCTCTATGAAATGCTTGCCCCAAATCCCACGGGAGGCCTGTGAGACCCTCTACTCCCCCGGCCCATGAATTGTTTCCCCTAAAAGAACATCAAGTTCATTACATTGTTTTAGCTTTGTCCTTTGACAGTAGGAAATAGGTAGACCTCTTCCTCTTTAGAGTCATATTTCCTTTCAGAGAAAAGCCCATCCCAATTGTACCCTCCCTTTATTTTTTAAAAATTATTTATTGGAGTATAGTTGATTTACAATGTTTTATTACTTTCAGCTGCATAGCAAAGTGAATCAGTTACACATATATTCACTCTTTTTTAGGTTCCTTTCGCCTGTAGGTCATTCCAGAGTACTGAATAGAGTTCCCTGTGCTGTTCAGTGGGTCCTTAATAGCTATTTATTTTATATATAATAGTGTGTAACTGTCAATCCCAATCTCCCAGTTTATTTCTCCCCCTCTTTGTATCTTCCCTTTAATCAACAGTTCTCATGTATTTAGTCTCTCCTCCCAGATGTCATGGTCCAGCTTGACCTCTTGGAGAGTGATAACCCTTGTAATCAGCAGGAGTTAGAGACTTTTCCTAAAATCAGCGGGCAATCTTAGAGCTCCCAGCTGAGTGTGCTTCAATTTCAAGTACTGTATGAGGATTCAATAAATAGGAAGAGAATTGGGAAAAAATGAAGTAAGCTTCTTGTCTGTCTTCTTCACACTATAAAATGTGGGTGACAATATCTTCTTTAGATCCTATAGAGGAGGAGAAGCTGAAATCAAGATGAAAGCCTATGGAAAGCCTGCTTGGATGTGGAGAGCAGTGTGTATCTGTTAATCCCAAACTGCTAATTTATCCCTCCTTCCCTTTTCCCTTTGGTAACCATCAAGTTTGCTTTCTATGTCTGGGAGTCTATTTCTGTCTTGTAAATGAGCTCACATGTATCTTTATTGTTTTCGTTTCCCCATATAAGCAATCTCATGTGATATTTGTCTTTCTCTGTCTGTCTTACTGTACCTAATATGACTCTTTCTGGGTTCATCCTTGTTTCTGCAAATGGCATTATTTAATCCTATTTATGGCTGAGTAACATTCCATTGTATATGTATACAGTTTCTCAGTCTATAAAATGGGGATAGATAGTGTCTACTTCATAGAATTATTCTCAAGATTAAATGAATAGTGGCCCAGGCCACAGTAAAAACTATGTATTGATACATGTCAATACTTGTCAGTTGCTGCTGCTGTTGCTTCTGTTATAACTGTTATCACCATCTCCATCTCCACCTTGGAGTACCTCAAGGCTATATATTGTCACCCTGCTTATTTAACTTATATGCAGAGTACATCATGAGAAATGCTGGGCTGGATGAAGCACAGGCTAGAATCAAGATTGCTGCAAGAAATATCAATAACCTTAGATATACAGATGATACCACCCTTATGGCAGAAAGTGAAGAGGAACTAAAGAGCCTCTTGATGAAAGTGAAAGAGGAGAGTGAAAAAGTTGGCTTAAAGCTCAACATTGAGAAAACTAAGTTCATGGCCTCCAGTCCCATGACTTCATGGCAAATAGATGGGGAAACAGTGGAAACAGTGACAGACTTTATTTTCTTGGGCTTCAAATCATTGCAGATGGTGATTGCAGCCATGAAATTAAAAGATGCTTGCTCCTTGGGAGAAAAATTACGACCAACCTAGACAGCATCTTAAAAAGCAGAGACATTACTTTGCCAACAAAGGTCCATCTAGTCAAAGCTATGGTTTTTCCAGTAGTGATGTATGGATATGAGAGTTGGACTATAAAGAAAGCTGAACACCAAAGAATTGATGCTTTTGAACTGCAGTGTTGGAGAAGACTCTTGAGAGTCCCTTGGACTGCAAGGAGATCCAACCAGTCCATCCTAAAGGAGATCAGTCCTGATATTCATTGGAAGGACTGATGTTGAAGCTGAAACTCCAATACTTTGGCCACCTGATGCGAAGAACTGACTCATTTGAAAAGACCCTGATGCTAGGAAAGATTGAAGGCAGGAGAAGGGGATGACAGAGGATGAGATGGTTAGATGGTACCACCGACTCAGTGGGCTCCAGTTTGAGTAAACTTCGGGAGTTGCTGATGGACAGGGGAGCCTGGCATGCTGCAGTCCATGGGTCGCAAAAAGTCGGACATGACTGAGCGACTGAACTGAACTGATCACCACCATCTTGAGGAGTCAATTCTCTAAAACTCAGCGGTCAGTAAGTTATGCCCCTTTACATATTTTTTGTCAACAAAGTTTTTTAGGGATGTGGCCACACTCACGCCTTTATGCTCAGGTCTTTGCTGCCTTCCAGCTGCAAAAGCAGACTTGAATAGTTGCCACAGAGACTACATGATCTGCACAGCCTGAAATATTCACTCTTCGACCTTTGCAGAAAAAGATTTGCCAACTCTTCCTCTAAAAGCCTCTGATCCCCAGGGAACAGGCTGATTCTCTGGAGGTACAGCAAAGGCAGTTGTGCTGGAGATTAAGCCAAGGGCAGAACTCTGTGGGTGACGGAGAAGGACCAGGTGTCTCAGAAGAGAGCAGAAAGTGGAGGAAGCAGTGGGTAGAGGACCTCCTGAGAGGGAGACAGGCTGAGAGGATGTTGGCAGCCTCCAGCCTTGGTCCTGAGCAGGTCCAGCCTGGGCTTCCGTGACGCTAGAGCATGTCTGAAACACTTAAGGGAGAGTTGTCCCTCTTTCCACCTGCCCACGGCCTTCCACTGCTTCCTCAACTGGCTGATTCATAAAACGCCCTCACTGAACCCAGAGCATATCACTACATCTAAAACATTTTAGAAAATGGTATTTTTACTGTATTTCATTCAACATGATCACCAAAAACCTACTGTGTGCCAAACATCAGGGCAGGTACAGAAAATAAAACACGGACCTTGCCCCAAGGATTGCATAATCTGCCTTTTAACTGCAAAGGTATAGGCCCCTTCAAACCTAAGGCTTGAGGCTCCAGTCTTGCTCACTTGACACCCTGGGGCCAGAAGTGCCTGGGACTACAAATAACTGGTAACTAATTAACACCTGCAATCGAGATCATAAAAAGAAACTCACCAGGGAGAAGCTGTATCTGCTGAAGACATAAGTTCCTACCCAGAGGTTCTGCTGAGCAAAGAGGATGCCTGTCTTTTGCCAGGAGGTGTGTACATGGATAAAAGTGTTATAGTTTGCTGAGTGCTTCCTATGTTCCTGGTACTTGTGGTTTACATAGGTTGTCTCTGAATCTCAACATTACACCCACGAAATAGGTGCCCCTCTTTTTTTTGACACATGGAAAGCAAATGCTCAAAATGCCACACCTGCCCAGTGGCAGATGTAGGATTCAATTTTTCTATTCATCTGATTCCAAGTTCACCACTAGAGTAAGTTGTGCAAATAAGTCTAAGAAGACAGGGAAAGATAAAATCTCATTCGGCTGATAGCAACCTAAATATCCATCAACAGAGGAACAGACAAAGAAGATGTGGTACAAATATACAATGGAATATCACTCAACAATAACAAAGAATGAAATAATACTGTTTGGGGCCACATGGATGGACACAGATATTATCATACTAAGTGAAATAAAGCAAACAAAGACAAATATCATATGATATCACTTATGTGTGGAATAAAAAAAAAAGATATATTTAGCTTATTTACAAAACAGAAAGAGGCTCACAGACATAGGAAACAAACTATGGCTACCAAAGGGGAAAGGGGCAAGGACGGAAAATTAGGAGGTTGAGACTAACATATCCACGTTACTATATATAAAATATATAAAATGGATAACCAACAAGGACCTACTGTATAGCACAGGAAACTCTACTCAATATTTTGTAATACACTATATAGGAAAAGAATCTAAAATATATGCATATATACATATGTATAACTGAATCACTGTTCTGTACACCCAAAACTAATACAACATTGCAAATCAACTATACTTCAATTAAAAATTTAAAAAAAGATTTTTATTGAAATAACATTGAGTTTATAGACTAATATCAAATTAATGGCCATCTTTATTATACTGAGTCCTCCTGTCCATGAATATTTCATGTATTAAATAAATATATATGTGTGTGTATGCAAGAGGGCGATGGCACCCCACTCCAGTACTCTTGCCTGGAAAATCCCATGGATGGAGGAGCCTGGTAGGCTGCAGTCCATGGGGTCGCGAAGAGTCAGGCCTGACTGAACGACTTCACTTCCACTTTTCACTTTCATCATTGGAGAAGGAAATGGCAACCCACTCCAGTGTTCTTCCCTGGAGAATCCCAGGGACGGGGGAGCCTGGTGGGCTGCCGTCCATGGGGTCGCACAGAGTCAGACACGACTGAAGTGACTTAGCAGCAGTGTGTATAGATAGCTGTTTATGTTCTTCAATAATTACTTTATATTTACATACAACTCTAATTCATTTTAAGTAATTTGCTATCATTTTATAGATAGCTTTTATTTCTATTATAAAACGGACCTTTTACCTGTTATATTATGCTATGTGGATGAATGGTTATTGCTGGTATGTAGGAATGTTACTTATTTTTATATGCTCATCTCAGATTTAACTTTTTCAAACTTCTCTAGTCTCTGGAACTTGAGCTTTTCTGTGAAACTTTGTATCTGTCCTCAAATCAGCAAAGATATTTTCTCTTGTGACTTCAATGCTACAGAACATATGTAAGGGTCAAAGTTTCTAATCTGACAGCCAGAGCAAGGTCCAAGGTGTCTTTGCTTATTACAAGGTGTCTTTGCTAAAATCTGTTCACTTGCCACAATGATTTGGACGAGATTGGCTTGCATTATTCCTTTCATCTTGTTTTTTGCCCACATAGCAGCTGTATCAGTAAGTAGAGTTCTGCTCTTCAGGGTATTTAGAAATATTAATTCTAGTATATGTTATCCTTTTTCT
Organism: Bos mutus; assembly: GCF_027580195.1. Lineage (NCBI taxonomy): Eukaryota > Metazoa > Chordata > Mammalia > Artiodactyla > Bovidae > Bos > Bos mutus. The sequence goes on along the minus strand of NC_091639.1, from coordinate 29,890,828 downwards.
GTATATTTATTTCTTTTCAGATTAACCATCTTTCTAAAGGAAATGGTAAGAACTAATTGAAATTCACAGAGAGTTTTCTGAACTTTCATTTGCTCAGCAAGACTGATAACAATTTTCTCCCCACTTTTAACAGAATATGATGGAGACTTTGACGAACAGAAGGATATTTCAGAAATCAACTTAGGTGGGTATAATTTCTGCCATTATTAATGTCTTCAAATAATTTAAAACCCTGCGATAGAATTGCTGTAAATCTCTTAATTTTCAGAGTATGACACTGAGTAACTTTAGGAGAGAACTATTCATTGGTGCCTCATTAGAATTTGCAGCATTTCTGAAAAATGGAAACATGAGAAGAGAATAATTGTTAGATTGAATTTTTTAGTGAGTATTCAGTGGCTCTAGAAATAAATAACAAGATTTTTGTTTATAAAAAAATTCGTTTTTCCAGTTTGCAGTTTGACATGATCACCTAGTACCTCACTTCCTATTTCAGAAGTCCCATTTCGATCCCTCGAGTGCAAGAGTTTTGATTCCAATAACCAAAAAGTTTCCTTCTAATTCACCTCTCACTTTTTAAGATTCTTGGACAAGGTTTCTTTTTTTTCATTGAAGTGTAGTTGATTTACCCTATTATATTCCTTTCAGATGTACAGCATCATGATCAAATATTTTTATAGGTAATACTCCATTCATAGTTACTATGAGATATTGGATCTATTTCCTGTGCTGTACACCGTGTCTTTGTGACATTTATTTTATAAACAGTAGTCTGTACTTCTTTATCCCCTACCCTCGCTTGCCCTTCCCAACCTCCTTTTCAATCTTCACTAGTAAACAGTTTGTTCTTGGTGTCTATGTTTGTCTTTTATTATTCACTAGCTGGTTTTATTTTTTAGATTTCACATGTAAGTGATAAATGTCTTTTTAAAAGACATCTTTCAGATGTCTTTCTCTGTCTGACTTATTTTACTAAGCAGAATACCCTCTAAGTTTTCTTGTTCCAAAAAATGGCAACAGTGGATGTGACAATATATGATATTTATTAGCTATTTACATTTGTTCAATTATAATGAATTTTTGTATCATTTTAAAAAGAATTTAACCACATAAAGAACAACTAAAGACAACAATGGAAAAGACTCATTTTATCAGAGATGCATTTGAGCACTTCTTGTTCAAATATTTCTCTTTTTAAATCCACATCTAGCTGCAGGCTTGGACCTCTTTGAAGGGGACATCCTCCTGCAGGTGAGTACCTTCCAGTGACACCAGAGCATTCCCACAGGACCGGCTGTGACAGTACAGTGGGCCTCTGCTCTGTGTCCAGCCCTGAGATGACCATTATGAAGATGAAAGAATCTCAGCCATAATTTGTATGCACAAAGACTTCCGCTGTGGTTGCTGGTTAAAAAAAAAAAAAAGACGAAAACATTAGCGACCAGAAAAAGAGTCTATAATTATTCAATTTCTTGTCCACCCAATTTTCCTAAGAAGTGAAGAATGAGAGAGAAGGAAATCCACCACCATACTGAAAGTGACTATTTCAATTTTGAAGAAATGTAGGTCTTTCTCGTTGTTGTTCAATCGCTGAGTCACGTCCGACTCTTTGCAGTCCCATGGACTGCAGCACACCAGGCTTCCCTGTTCTTCACCAACTCCCAGAGTGTGCTCAAACTCATGTCCATTGAGTCGGTGATGCCATCCAACCATCTCATCCTCTCTCACCCCCTTCTCCTCTTGCCTTCAATCTTTCCCTGTATCAGGGTCTTTTCCAATGAGTAGGCTCTTCTTCAGGTGACCAAAGTATTGGAGCTTCAGCTTCAGCATCAGTCCTTCCAATGACTATTCAGGGTTGGTTTTCATTAGGATTGACTGGTTTGACCCACTTGCAGTCCAAGGGACTCTCAGGAATCTTCACCACCAGTTAGGAAGCATCAATTCTTTGGCCCTCAGTCTTCTTCATGGTCCAACTCTCACATCCATACATGACTACTGGAAAAAACATAACTTTGACTATATGGATCTTTGTCAGCAAAGTAATATCTCTGCTTTTTAATATGCTGTCTAGGTTAGTCATAGCTTTTCTTTCAAGGAGCAAGCATCCTTTATTTGGTCTTAAAAATTTCTCTGGAAATTTCTATATTGTCTATAATGAACATTTATTGTTTTTATAATTGGAAGACAACTTGACTATCTGAATAGTGTGACAGATTGTTTGTGATGTGAGAGTTTATAGAAGGGGAAAAGAAGCCAAAGAGACCAGCCATCCAGTCAGCTTTGCCTTTTGTTTCTGCAGAATTCCAGAAATGGCCTGAGAGACCCGAGCTCCAGGTGGAAGTTCCCCATTCCTTACATCCTGGCCGACAATCTGGGTAACATTAATTGTTTTTCATTGGAAGCCTTGAGTTGAACTCTTCTCTCTCCCCTCTCTTCCTGGTCATCAGCTTCAAAGTTGAGTAACTGCCAACATCTAAGGGAGTCTCTAAGCTCTGAGGATTCTTTATCTCATGGAAACCCATGCTGCTTAACCAGTCTAAGATACAGAATGTCAAATAGTACTTTTTGAAATGCAGAACACACTAACATGTTAATTAGACCAAGAGAGCAACACGAAGGACAAAATGAAATACAGTTTGACATCATAGCAATGAAAAACGCGCACCTGAAATAAGAGTTTGTTTAAGTGACTCTAAATATGGAGAAGGCAATGGCACCCCACTCCAGTACTCTTGCCTGGAAAACCCATGGACGGAGGAGCCTGGTGGGCTACAGTCCATGGGGTCACACAGAGTCGGACACGACTGAGCGACTTCACTTTCACTTTTCACTTTCATGCACTGGAGAAGGAAATGGCAACCCACTCCAGTGTTCTTGCCTGGAGAATCCCAGGGATAGGGGAGCCTGGTGGGCTGCCGTCTATGGGGTCACACAGAGTCAGACATGACTGAAGCGACTTAGCAGCAGCAGCAGCAGCAGCAGCAAATATGGTACCAGGATACCAATTTCAGCATATTGATGTCTTCCCTTTCTGTTGCAAAACAAACATGTCACACTTTTGAGAACTAGAAAAGGCTATATTTCATATGTTCATCATTCTCATTCCTTGGTATGAAAATTTTCTATTCTTCTCTGTCTCAAGAGAAAGGACAATATAAGTTAGATTTTGCTCATTGTCAGAAATAATAGCTGGTGGAAGTAAAATAAATAATAGAAGCCACGTGTGGACACTGGCTGACCTCAAGCAGCTGACTGACAGCTCAACAGCCACGATGACGCGATGCCTGTCTGGGAGGCCCTTCCTCTGTGGATGGGAAGACTCCAGAGCAGAGGGGAAGCTAGGACAGTGTTGCTCAATCTTGATGAGCTGCTAGGCTGCTCCCGCTCTCAGGAGACGTAGATTGTGTTTCAAGATTTTCCATCACTTTTATCAGTGTTGCTTCCAGCGTCTTTTCTGGAGAAGAGTTACATAGAAACAAATGTTATTGTTCTCAGTTATGTTCTTCATTGGAGTATAATTGCTTTACAATGTTGTGTTAATTTCTGCTGTACAGCAAAGTGAATCTGCTGTGTGACTACGTATATCTCCTCCCTCTTAAACTTCCCTTCCTCCTCCCCTCCCGATCCCACCGTTCCAGGTCATCACAGAGCACCGAGCTGAGCTCCCTGTGCTATATACCGTTGGTTTTCACTGGCTATCTATTTTACACATGGTAGTGTATGTATGTCAGTCCTAATCTCCCAATTTGTCCAACCCTTTCCTCACTGAGTCCATAAGTCCACTCTCTACATCTGCATCTCTATTCCTACCCTGAAAACAGATGAGATGGGATTTTTAAATCCACCACTCTCAGTGTTTCCACCATTTGAGTTGAAGATAACAAAAGCAACACAATCTTACAGACAGCATGACTTTAATTATAATCAAACTTTTTTCTTATATTTTGTGGCAACCAAGCTGTCTGGGGTACATATCTTCAATTTAAAGATGTTACTCAGTGAGAATACATAAAAGTTCATGAAAACCTTCAAACAGGTTTAATGCATGCTCTTGCTGTTGTTGTGTGTGATGTTTCCATAATTTATTTACTGGTTATTCCAATGACTTCCTTTAATGACCTTAATATGATTTTATGACATCTGAGTGTAGAGTCTCCAACTCAGGAGTTCCTGAAATAAAGCCCATAAAAATGTGAGATAAGTACACAGTAAAGTGCCAAGAATGATAAACTCTTTGGGAGAATCCCCAAAAATCAAGTATGCAAGAATACAGTTTAGTTTTATAGAACTTAGCTTAATTTTTAACTTAGAGACCTACAACCAACGAGTTGATGGGGTTAAAATCCACACACACACAAAGTGAGAAACAGCTGCCTTTCCTCTGGTGTCTCTTTCTCCTCCACCTCGTCCTTGTCTCATGCAATACCAAGGTAGGCACGCGCGCAGGTTAAGCAAGAGGAGTGACATTTGATCTTTGGTCATCAAGCCACAAAAGTTACTAACAGGCATCTATTATTCTTGCTGACTCAGGTACATAGGTTTTTGCTGCCTTGGTTCCAAACTTGGGTTACAGAAATCTTTTCTAAGGCTGTCTGCAGAACTCCCTGTCTAGCCTTGTCATTGCATGGGGATCCTATAGGGAAGCCGCATAAATATTACACTTAACTTCTTATGCTTTTAGAACCCTCAAACCTCTCTCAGCTGTCTTTCTCCTGCAAGAGGGACAGTCTCTTTAGATTGGGGGAAGGAACCCCACTCTCACTGCTTCTCTCCAAGGTAATTTATCTGTTTTTCCAGAAGACAGAAGTGACGTCACTTCTGTCTTCTGCTCGGCCATATTGGTCTCTTGAGGCAATGCGCTCAGAATTTTTGCTTAAATGAGGGAAAATGAAAGGGAGAAAGTGGGGAAATTATTTTATGATTTTGTTCAGCCACACATACCATAAGTGTATTCCTATTTTGTAGATAAATATATATATATATACACACATTATGTATTTATCATTTAGCATGTTTATATATACAAATGGTTTGTCAGTTTTAGTTTCCAAGGGCTACATTTACTATCAAAAAATTTATCATGGACTTCAGTAGATTTCATACAGCAGCATGAGTTTCTATGTTTCTAGGTTATATATATTATCTAAGATCTAGCTAAGGCTCATTGATAGTTTTATTGATTTCTACAGCACTGAATGCCAAAGGAGCCATTCTCTATGCCTTTGAAATGTTCCGCCTCAAGTCCTGTGTGGATTTCAAGCCCTATGAAGGCGAGAGCTCATACATCATCTTTCAGGAGTTTAGTGGGTGAGCATGAAATGTTACAGAGTGTGAAATCTGTCCTCTGATTTATAAAAAGTGACACATCCCTTTCAAAGACTAAACAAAGAAATTGGAAAGAAACTAAAAGCAAAATCAAATATTTCACTGTGAATTTTTTAAAGTGGCATCACATTTTTATTGTGCTCTATAAAGAATGCATTGTTTGGATACCTCTAGGAACCAGGGAGACTCATCTCAGTTCTTTTCTGGGTTGAGGTCATGTTTTAAATTACAGCCTTTAAAAAAAAAATCAAGTTTATTAAAGCTGCATTCTCTTGATGGTACTGTTTTCGATTATTAGTACTCCATTGGCTAGACTTTTCTGAAAAGTTCTATCAATGTAAGTGATATTATATATTTGCTTTTCTCTGATTTACTTCACTATGTTTGAAAGTCTCTAGGTCCATCTACACCTCTGCAAATGGCACAATTTCATTCTTTTTAATGGCGGAGTAATATTTCATTACATTTCATACATTATATATGTACCTCAGGCATAGAGAACAAACATAGGGATACCAAGGAGGGGAAAAGGGGATGGGATGAATGGGAAGATTGGGATTGACATATATACACTATTGATACTATGCATAAAATACGTAACTAATGAGAACCTACTGTAGAGCACAGGAAGCTCTACTCAGTGCTCTATGGTGACCTAAATGGGAAGGAAATCAAAAAAAGGGAGGGGATATATGTATACATATAGCCGATTCATGGACTTTCCTGGTGGCTCAGACGGTAAAGCGTCTGCCTATAATGCAGGAGACCCGGGTTCAATCCCTGGGTAGGGAAGATCTCCTGGAGAAGGAAATGGCAACCCACTCCAGTATTCTTGCCTGGAAACTCCCATGGATGGTGGAACCTGGTAGGCTACAGTCCATGGGGTCGCAAAGAGTCGGACACGACTGAGCAACTTCACTTTCACTATAGCCGATTCACTTTGCTGTACAGCAGAAACTAACAGAACATTGTAAAACAACTATAGTCCAATAAAAACTAAAAACAAAAAGACCTGCTGCTGCTGCTACTGCTGCTAAGTCGCTTCAGTCGTGTCCGACTCTGTGTGACCCCATAGACGGCAGCCCACCAGGCTTCTCCGTCCCTGGGATTCTCCAGGCAAGAACACTGGAGTGGGTTGCCATTTCCTTCTCCAATGCATGAAAGTGAAGAGTGAAAGTGAAGTTGCTCAGTCGTGTCCTACTCTAGCGACCCCATGGACTGCAGCCCACCAGGCTCCTCCGTCCATGGGATTTTCCAGGCAAGAGTACTGGAGTGGGGTGCCATTGCCTTCTCCGAAAAGACCTACCTGGAGGTTTCTCTTCATATTGCGGTTCCCATCACGGCCTCCAGGTGTTGCCTGGACTTGGTTGTCTAGTTGTGAAGGTGGGGATTTTGTTTATCGTGGATGACTAACAAAGGTAAAGAAGGAAGTTAGCATTCGTTTTAGCTTCTAAAGAAAAGAGTCTTAGACCTCACAAGGTGCGCACTTGGCAGGAGGGGCCGTGGGGTAAAAGCAAGTGAAAAGCTCTAATACGCTGGGGTGAGTGCAGACGCAGGATCTCTAACACAGTGAGAATCGAAGGGTCAGGGGAGCAGCATAGAGTGTCAAGAGAGATGCAGGAGGGAGAACACTGGAGAGGCAGAGGAGATGGAAGAACAAATAGAGAGTGGGAAGAGAGGTAAAATCCTGTATAACACAGGAAGCTCAGCTCCGTGCTCTGTGGTGACCGAGATGGGTGGAATCGGGGGAGGGTGAGAGGAAGGTGCAAGGGGGAAGGGAAATATATACATATAGCTGATTTGTGGTGTTGTACAGCAGAAACTAACATTATGACATTATAACAGAAACAACATTATGATGTAAATGAACATTAACATTATAAAGACATTATACTTCAATAAAAGATAAGCAAATAGTGAATTTTAAAGTTTTTTGAAAATAAAATTCTTTCATAGAAAAAAAAAATCAATCTAGGGACTCTGTGGTTGGGATGTCTCTTACATTTAAGTTAGAGGGAGAGGAAAAGGGAGGAAGTAACTCCAAGAAATGACTGGCCCAAAGCACCCCAAACCCTTGGAGATCCTGATGCTCTGAAGCTGGAGGTTAACGGGGCTCTTCCAGAAAGATAAGGTCAAAATTTCAGAGTGGTAATGCTATGGTATTTTACAATGTATACCTTTCTTTGGGGGAGGGATGTTAAAAATGATAAATAATATATGCTTCTTCTGGATTGTGGATATTTTGCAGAGTAAATTCTGACTTGGTAATTAAATGCTACTATCTAAGAGGCAAGGTGAACATGGTGATATTTGCACAGCTCAATACATTTACTAAAGATCGTTGAATTGTACCCCTAAAATTGGTGAATTTTATGGTATGTAAATTACACCTTAATAAGTTGTTAGAAAATAACTAAGATTCGTTTTTGAGTAGAATTCAAGTCTATTAGCATTTGAACATATATGATGTTAGCAATTTGGGGAAAGCAATAGCAGGTAATTTAATGTGATTGTCACCAAGGAACTCACACTTCATTGATAGCATTTAAAATAATTGGTAAATCTCTCATTCTGTTGAGCCCTGGTCAGTGTATAGAGCCTTGTTCCTCAACTCAAAGGGGGCAAGGAGACAATTTGTATACAGCTCCTGGTTTGCTAATAGAGATGGAAAATCAGATTTCTGAACAAAAACAAAAATAATTGGGAAAAAGAGGGAAAGAGCCTGTGTATGAGGAATTTAGAGTATCTGCCAGCAGTTCCTGAGTCCACTATTTTCTGAGGGAATTTATGGGTCCTTTTTGCCTGCAGCCTTTTAGACATAAGTTAGGCAGCCTGCTGTGTGCTGTCATAATGCTGCAGATTGGGAAAAATCCCAAAATATGAACTTGATGAACTTGCAGTTTTAATAAGGGTGTTTTTCATAATCATAAAACACATACCTTCTCATTAAAGGAAATTTGAAAAGTCATCAAAATGTAAAGGAGAAAGTATAAATCAACCACAGTCACCACTCAGAGACACCGTTGTGGTATAACTGCAATAACATTATTTTTTGGAATGCCCCATGGGTTTGTGAAGGTGAAGAAAATAGCCAATTTTTCCTTCTTTTTACCTAATGCATTATTAGGTTTGATTTGCTTCTAAGTAGATACCACTTTTATAATGGTCTGTCACTTGTAAAGCCTACATAATAATCCCTCCAGGAAATGTTGCTTTTTTAACCAGTCATGTAGGTTGAACAATTAGCTTATGAAAAGGCTAATAATAACTTCTTCTTAAAATCAAACCTAACCTTCAAATTTGTATTCTGGAAACTTAGGAATTACAGCCACTTGAAAATTCTCTAGAAGAAAATTTCTCTCCTTTCTAAAGGTGCTGGTCTGAGGTTGGTGACCAACACGTGGGACAGAACCTCTCCATTGGTCAGGGATGTGACTATAAGGCCATCGTGGAACATGAGATTTTGCATGCTCTGGGGTTTTACCATGAGCAGTCAAGGACGGACCGAGATGATTATGTGAATATCTGGTGGGATGAAATTCTTCCAGGTGTGTATGAACGCAAGGTAACCGGTTGGGTGGGATTTGCTATTACCTTTATCACTTGCTGGGATCAACCCTGGGATGACCAGGCCAAACCTATGTGTGAACAGGAGCTTCAGTTTCTCCAGGAGGAACGCAGACTATGACCTCTCCTCTGGGCTGAGTTGATCTGATCATAATTGATCCCAGATAAGGGTCTCAGGAAATGAGGAATCTTGCTCATCTCAATGCGGGGTTGAAAAGTTAATCAGATGCTTTGGTTTTGCTTCAGTGTTATTGTTGAAACTCTATCTAAAATTCTACTTCCTGTCTTAGTGTGTAAAATGAACTAGATCCTTGAGGATGTCAGGGTCCCTTTTTTCAGGATGTGAAATCTCATGTAACTTTAGGAAAGTAGAAACTGTATAATAACCTTGAGACACTTGAGGATTTTTGTGCTCTACCAAATCAATGATAGATGTTTAAAAACAGAACAACTACATTAGAAAAAAAAAAAAAAGCTCTTTTAGTTGAAATTATACTCCTAATTTTGTTAACTGTAGCTAATAGTTTGGAGTTTTGATTAACCAAAACATATAAATCTTTTCTTTCTCCTTTCTAAGTGCCTCTTTTTTTTTTTTTTTGTCCCCAGCCCATACTTTGTAAAGGATAACACAGTTTTATTTCACATATTATTATGCAGTTATTCTAACAATTCTGATGTTCTTTAGTTTTGTTGGATTTCCTTCAACACTACCTACCTTCTTTGTTTGAGACAACTAAGCTGAATGCTTTTGAGTACATGAAAATATTATTATCAAAGAGTTGCCCAATGGGTGGGGGAAAATTCCATGCTGTGTTTCTGAAAACGCCTAGTTTTTAAACAGGAATTAGTCCAGGAGGTGGAAAAGCATTATTTTTGGCAGTGATAGCTTAGTGAAACCTTAATGGATTGGAAATGTCTTAGCGATGACCACACATGGTTTTCATGAAGCAAATCATGGCCTTGTAATTATCTGTTTCATTTAGATCTCAGTTTCACGTATGAGTTCATGGATAGTAGTGCATCTCTAATAATTTTATGGGCTTGGAAGAACTGGCCATACTTTAAAATAAAGTGTGAATCCCCAAAAGACTTCTGCCAGAACTAGCTCCTTGGGAGGAAGCCGCATCACTGGTTCTCATAGGAGGAGGGGGTACCGCTGGCTAATTCTATCAAAAGCACCTACGGGGTTTACAGTACGTGTCCCTCTGGACACCTCCTATTCTGATATTTTATGAATGTGGAGTGCTGGTGGGAGGAGGAGAAAGTATGTGGTTTGTAAAATCCTAATCCAAGGACTTCCCTGGCGGTCCAGGGGTTGGAACTTCACCTTCCAATACAGGGAGTGTGGGCCTGACCCCTGGTTAGGGAGCTGAGATCCCACACGCCTGTGGCCAAAAACTGAAACATAAAAAATAAGCAATATTGTAACAATGTCAATAAAAACTTAACCAAAAAACCCTAATCCATTACCAGGTAGGAAATAATAGATCAAAAACATATGCTTGTCTCCCAGGCCTAATTCCTTTATATCTGGGTCTGTGTAGAGGGGACAGAGAGGGCAGGTCAAAAGTCAAAGAAACAAATCTCTGACTATGAGGCTCAGGGGGTTTGTAGACTTTGTGTTTGCTAGAGGCCTGAATTTCTCACTTTCTCCTCTGTATATTTAACTCTGCCGAAAAGGACATGAGGAAGCAGAAAATATGTGCATTTTTAAGTCTTCAAGAACATGATGCTCAGAGCTTTTAAGATGGTTTTAGGCTATATGAGGGCTTCCCTGGTGGCTCAGTGGTAAAGAATCCACCTGCAATGCAGGAGTCGTGGATTTGATCCCTGGATGGGAAGATCCCCAGGGGGAAGGCATGGCAACCCACTCCAGTATTCTTGCCTGGAGAATCCCATGGACAGAGGAGCCTGGTAGGCTACAGTCCATAGGGTTGCAAAGAGTCGGACACAGCTGAAGCGAGTTGGCATGCATGCAGGCTATATAAAGGATCTTCCCTGGTGGCTCAGTGGTAAAGAAACTGCCTGCAATGTGGGAGACACCGGTTTCATCCCTGGGTTGGGACGATCCCCTAGAGTAGGGAATGGTAACCCACTCCAGTATTCTTGCCTAGAAAATCCAATGGATAGAAGCACCTGGTGGGCTACAGTCCATGGGGTCGCAAAAGTCAGACATGACTTAGTGAGTAAGCAACAACAACAAAGGCTATAGGAAATCCCCTTTCTTGAGGGATTGCCAGGAGAATTTGCAGATGTACTCAGCTCTGGGTTGAGCGTGGATGACTCGCCATGTTTGCTCATCTCGGTCTATGTTTTCATCAGGTGTAATTCCTTATACCTAAATTGCCGACCATCACTGGAGAAATTTTCTCAAGCGAGACATTCAGTCCAAATAAGATCATAAGCAATGGCAGTATTATCACTCAGGGGAATTTATGACTTTTGCTGCATCTTGTCTTCAGTTGACAGTAGTCTCATTATTTAACCTAAGAAGAGACTTCCCTGGTGGCTCAGATGGTAAAGCCTCTGCCTACAATGTGGGATACCTGGGTTCGATCCCTGGGTCAGGAATATCCTCTGTAGAAGGAAATGGCAACCCACTCCAGTACTCTTGCCTGGAAAATCCCATGGACAGAGGAGCCTGGTAAGCTACAGTCCATGGGCTTGCAAAGAGTTGGACACGACTGAGCGACTTCACCTTAACTTATCTTACCTTAGAGACTATTGGCAATACAATTCTCTCCCTAAATCCATCTCTGTTTCTGAAGTCAGAATTGTGTTTTCTGAATCTGTTTTTTTCCATTAAGGAGAACACTTCGAAGGTTTAGCAGGGATCTGCAAACTACAGAACTACAGCCCATGGGCCATATCTGCTTTTGTAAATAAAGCTTTATGGAAACACAGCCACGCCCATTTATTTATGTATTACCTATGGTTGGTTTTCAGCTATATCAGCAGAGTTTAGTAGTTGTGACAGATACCATACAGCTTGCAAAGCCAAAAGTATTTTCTACCTGACCTTTTACACAAAAGGCTTGCCCATGATCTCTGCTTTACAAGGTCACTTCCTTTTCAAGCCCTCGGTTATGAGTTCCTTGAAGGCAGGACCATGCCTGTCGTAATCACTTCCAGGGGCCACCACCCACCTAGCACAGCTCCCAGTAAATAGTAGGCATGACAAAACTGTGTTGAATTAAATTTTAAAATGTATTAAAAACATTTATTGGGTAAAGCATTCTGATAAGTCTCCTTGAATAAGAAAGAATAAAGTCATCTATTCTAATCCAATGATTATATTGAAAGTTAAGGAAAGTAGCTGGTGAATTGAAAGTACCTTGCCTAAGATGCTGCTGAGAGTCACCAGGAGATCCCAGACCCTAGTCCTCACACCACTTTGATGCTTTTTATCATGTTACCCTCTTAACTGCCATCGAAGGAATGATTTTCTATCCATTGGATTTTCTAGGCAAAAATACTGGAGTGGGTTGCCATTTCCTACTGTAGAAGGAATGACTTTCTTCCTTCCCTATTTGGGTCATTTATTGCTTGCAATCAGTCCTACCTTTGATCCCTCTTGGGTTCAGTCCCCACAAAACCCTTGTGAATTGGAAGGATGAAACATCAGTATTCTCGTTTTATAGTTAAAACAAGTTTTTGATCACGGACTTTTCCAAAAGTATTTGGAGACCACCTGCCAGAGTTCTCCAATCCTGAGTGTTCCTGCATTAATATCTTTAAAAGGTGATCACATTTTCTTCTAATTACTAAATACAGTTGGATGGGAAGCTAAAAAGGCAGAAGGAGATGAAGTGGAAAGCTATGATTGGGAGAGTTGAGCATTCTCATTCAGTTTTCCTATCACTCCCTACGAAGACAGTGAAAGATCTGTAAACTTGCCATTCCTACAGCTTCAACAGTAAATTACTCGTGGCTGCTGGATTAAAAGGACATCTGAGTGGTATCTCATTTTGGCATTTCACTTTACAGTGCATGTTCTCTTCCATGACCTAATCTCATCAAAAATATTTTCCTCTTCTATTTTGAAAGGAAAGTCCGTTTTCTTCCTATTTTATTTTTTTCATCATGGGGAATTTTATGGAAAAGGAGAATGTGAGCCTTGATTTACAGGATGCGATGTTCTTGTTAGCTGCTAACCTTTCCCTTTGCCCCTCAGGTTTCTTTTCCCTAACTTGTTGGAGAGTTGTCCAGGTATAACTCTTGGTGGATGAGATACTAGGCCGTTAGTGAGATGAATCAATCCTGAATATTTTTCTGAATTAAAAAATTCCTTTCTTCTGCCATAAGGAATATCTGCCTCCACTTTGATAGTTTATCTTCTCTTTCTTAAAGTCTTATGCATACACACACATTATTTATTTGTATGTATAAAAATGAAACTTTGATTTAAATATACATTTAACAACATGCATTTTGTATTATATACTATTATATATGTGTATCAGTCAGTTCAGTCACTCAGTCGTATCCAAGTCTTTTTCAACCCCATGGACCGTAGCACACCAGGCCTCCCTGTCCATCACCAACTCCTGAAGTTTACTCAAACTCATGTCCATTGAGTTGGTGATGCCATCCAACCATCTCATCCTCTGTCTTCCCCTTCTCCTCCTGCCTTCAATCTTTCCCAGCATCAGGGTCTTTTCAAATGAGTCAGTTCTTCACATCAGGTGGCCAAAGTACTGGAGTTTCAGCTTCAACATCAGTCCTTCCAATGAACACTCAGGACTGATCTCCTTTAGGATGGACTGGTTGGATCTCTTTGCAGTCCAAGGGACTTTCAAGAGTCTTCTCCAACACCACAGTTTAAAAGCATCAATTCTATGTGTATATTTGTTATTAATATAACATGTACTTTAATATTCATTACAATAATTTTATATACTATTATATAGCATACTAATACATTATAATAGGGCTTCCCTGGTGGTTCACTGGTAAAGAATCCATCTGCCAATGTAGGAGATGTGGGTTTGATCCCTGGGTCAGGAAGATCCCCTGGAGAAGGAAATGGCTACCTACCTCAGTAGTCTTGCCTGGAAATCCCATGGACAGAGGAGCCTGGTGAGCTATAGTCCATGAGGCTGTAAAGAGTCAGATGTGACTTAGCGGCTAAACAACAACAGTACATTGCAATATTATTAGTACATATTAATAAATACATAATAATTATATATATTATATAATTATAAAATATGTTAAATGTGTATATGTACTTAAAGAAATTTTATTCTGCCCCCTCCCCTTTTTGGTCTCTGCCTGAGTATCTAGTCAGAGGGAAGGACAGGGAAATAGCATGACTACTCAGGACCTGTGGACTCCCTTCCTGACAGGTTACCAGCACAACTTTAACACCTATGATGACAACTTCATCACAGACCTCAACACACCCTATGATTACGAGTCTCTGATGCACTACCGGCCTCTGTCGTTTAACAAGAATGATAGTATCCCTACCATCACGGCCAAGATCCCTGAGTTTAACTCCATCATTGGGCAGCGTATGGATTTCAGTGCCATTGATCTGGAGAGGCTGAACCGAATGTACAACTGCAGTGAGTACCTCTGAGTCTGAGGACTGGGTACCCTCATTGACCTTATAGGTTTTCCGTACATTTTCCTTTGTGTTAATTTTTGCTGATTTCCTGTCCATTGGGAAATGGACAGACTACATAAAATTAGTTTCTCTCTCCTTAGAAAAAAATACAACATCTACCTCACAGAATGGTTACGAAAATCAATTATGTAGTTGCATTTTATGAAATTGAGAGTATTGGACCAATGAAAGGAGCTGGAATTGTCCTACTTCTTTGGCTTCCTTCTGAAGGATGTATCATCATGTAAAGCTCAAGATAGTTACAGGCTTGAAAGTATTTTGCATCTTGCAAATTCTTTGTCGGGCTTAGTGGCTCCTAGAGTCATCTAATCCTCAGAGATGGGTTGTTGTCTAAAATGGCTTCACTAGTCTTCTGAGACACATTCTTTAATTCTGTTCAGTATGTACATAGAGAAGATCTACTAAGGGCAAGCTCAGCATAGTTGTACCTCTTTCTTAATTGAAGGGAGTTGACGGTTGGCATCTACAGCAAAGCATGATGGTAAGCCTTTTTATCCTTTGACTCTGAGGTGGGCAGGGCCACATCTATGTTCGCAGGTTCCTTGATCTAATGGGCGACAGTAAGAGTTGTATTTGAGAAAAATCCAGGCAACAAAAGTTTCATGATCCTGCTAAATAGTGAGGCCTTAGTAGTCTAAGACTTTAGGCATTTGAAATGACATGCCTCAAGTTTTTAACCAGCTGACAAAAATATTTGCAGCCACAACTCATACCTTTTTGGACCACTGTGATTTTGAGAAGGCAAACATCTGTGGGATGATTCAGGGTACCAGAGATGATACTGACTGGGTCCATGAGGACAACGCTCAGCCTGGACAAGCGGATCACACCTTGGCGGGACAATGCACAGGTCAGTAAAGGCAGCGAGGAACTACACTGGGGTGGGCCACCAGATTTGAGGGGTGATGGCAGCCGCAGGTTTTGCTTAAGTAGGAATGTTTGTTATCAAACCTGACACTCTAAATGAGGACAAAAAGCATTTCTCATATCTTTATTATTAACGCAATAAAAAGCATCCAGGTTCTGGACATGCAAAAGAAAGATAAATTTAAGCAATAACAAAACTGATACAGACAGATGGTTGATAAGATACAACTTTGTACTTATAGATTGTCTATTTTATATACAGTAGTGTGTAGTGCAGGGTACTATATCATTATTTTGTAATAACTTATAAGGGAGAGTTGTAGTGTATATATATACATAATATACATATATGTATACATAAAACTGAATCACTAAATTCAGTTTATATATATATAACTGAATCATCGTGCTGCATACCTAAAACTATTATGACACTGTAAATCAACTATCGTTCAATAAAAAATTTTTAATTAAAAAAAAGGATGAAAGTTTGTAAATTAGGGTAATGTCTCTAGAGCAGTGCCCTCCAATAGAACTACAGTGCGAACCACATATGCAATGTAAAATTTTCTAACAGTCACATAAAAAAAGAAACAATGGAGTCTCTTCAATAATATATTTTATTTAATCCAATATATCCAAAATCTTAGCATTTCAATGTGTAATCAACATAGAAGCTATTAATGAGGTACTTCACCTTTTTTTGTAGTGAGTATTTGAAATCTGGTATTGTTTTATCCTTAAAGCACATTTCACTTTGGACTGACCACAGTTCAAATGATTGATCAGCATGCATGTTTGGTAGCCACCATAATGAATAGCATAACTTCAGATAGTTCCTACACCTGATTTGTGCAGTGAAAAAAAAGCCACAAAGTCTGGGGAGACCTGGGTTTAAAATCTGGCTCCATCTGGGTAATTGTGACCACAAGAAGTTGTTTTGTTGATGCTGTTAAGTCTTTTGGCTTTTGTAAGCCATCAAGCTTGGAGAAGGAAGTGGCAACCCACTCCAGTATTCTTGCCTGGAGAATCCCATGGACAGAGGAGCCTGGCAGCTACAGTCCATGGGGTCACAAAGAGCTGGACACGACTGAGCGACTAAGTAACAATAACAAGCCATCAAGCTATTGATACTTTATCGTGAGCATGGAAGGAGATAAAGCATACAGAGCCTTAAAGGGCAGACCAGCCACTTCACTCCCTATTACTTTTTCCTCCCATCTTTCCCTTTTCTCTGGAGGTTCTATTTATTTTTAAATTTCTATCTTAAGACCCTTTTATTATGTGCTTGGTATCGAAATCATGTCAACCCTATTTGCAAGCAGGTGGGGTCATAGATTATAATTGCCCTTTAAATTCTGGGCTGTTATCAAGTCCCTTAGTCCATACCTGTGTGACTGTTGGTTAGAGTTCCTTCACAGAAGGGATCTAGCTTATCACCAAGATACCAGGCCACCAGGGGGATTGTCAGAGGTCGTAAACCATGGCTCCTCTTCCTTCCGCCTTGATAGAGGGTGAAAGTCTCTGTCACATATCAGATTATTAAATGTATAATCTCCAGTGTCCAAAGGGTGGTTTATACCCGAGGTTCTCTCTTAATCCCCATTGTAGCCTCTAATCTAATCTCTCCTGTAGGCTTGCTACTAGGTTAACGTGCAAGTTCCAGCTAAACAGAAACGTGATCTCTGTGTGAGAAGAATCTGCTGACTGACTATTCTAGCACTTTAGTAGGAAAGGAATGGACCACGACCCAGAGGAAGGATCTTGAAAAGCTTTATCAGGTTAACCTGACCAGCCACTATGCTTCTTCCACAGGAGGCACTTAATGGGACGGGTTTCCTCTGCTAGAGAGCACTGCATTATTTGGGTAGATGCATAGACTCAAAGAGCTTGAAGGATAGAAGCCACTTCCCACTTGAACCCCAGAGAGATGAGTGCACATCCAGTCAGTGGCAGCATCAGGGCAAGAATTCAGGTCTGCTAACTCCCGATCTGAGTTATTGAATTTGCACTTCACACTTCTGACTATATCTGGTGGAATTCCTGATCAAGGACCACCTAGAGGCCTCCTTAGACCTGTGAGCTCTTGTTTACCTTAACCCAAGCCCTTGGCTATTCACAACACCTAAGTCTTGGGCTTGTAAGATCAAGTATTGAGAAGAACATACAGGAAAATATAATTTTCCCTGATGAAATAGTAAAGCCATTACTGTATTTTTCAGCTTTGTGGAAAGCTTATTTAAACATCATTGCTTGCTGTCAATGAGGAAGGCATGTGCCCCATGTATGAGGCAGGATGAAGCAGGGATTTGTAGTGTCACAGAACGCAGAACTGTACCAGATGTTCACTTCCTTTTTACTTGGTGAAATGTTTTGAGTGGAGCATTTGGTAAGAGGTTGAGTATTCAGTTCAGTTCGGTTCAGTTCAGTCACTCAGTCATGTCCAGCTCTTTGTGACCCCATGGACTGCAGCACTCCAGGCTTTCCTGTCCATCACCAATTCCCGGAGCTTACTTAAACTCATGTCCATCAAGTCGCTGATGCCATCCAATCATCTCATCCTCTGTTGTCCCCTTCTCCTGCCTTCAATCTTTCCCACAGCATCAGGGTCTTTTCCAGTGAGTCAGTTCTTTGCATCAGGTGGCCAAAGTATTGGAGTTTCAGCTTCAGCATCAGTCCTTTCAATGAATATTCAGGACTGATTTCCTTTAGGATGGACTGGTTGGATCTCCTTGCAGTCCAATGGACTCTCAACAGTCTTCTCCAAGGCCACAGTTCAAAAGCATCAATTCTTTGGCACTCAGCTTTCTTTATAGTCCAACTCTCACATTCATACATGACTACTGGAGTAAGTTTAAATGACTTCTTTATATGTGAGACTTGTTCATTGCCCTTGACTTTGAAGAAGGGAGCTGGTTTTCCAAGTGATGTATATGTTTAGCCACTTGCCTGTTTCTGTTTGAAGGGAGAGAATTTTGAGATACCTGAGTTGGGTGAACCCAACCTCTGGCACAAATATAGACCCTTTACCTCCTATTTTAAGTGTCCTTCCAAGGCTTTCTTTCCATTCAGGAGAAACCTTCAATTGGTCCCTAACATGCCTTGAATGCCTCTTCTTTGGACATAGGAAAGGTGATTCTTTACTACTGATCTACACCCAGTTATTAGGCTACAAAAGGTTGAAACTGAATCCTTATCATTGTGAATATGTAAAATCCAACCCTTAAAACTTTGAATCCCATAGTTTCTGACATAACTAGGAGGCCAGCTCTTTTCCTTGGAATGAATCTTTAATAACAAAGTTAATGAAGAAGATGGAATTCATCTCATAGACACTAAATTCCATCAAACTTTGCTTAAACCCTGTATTTCCTTAAGTCAAAGGTGTACATTTCCCAACTTTGGGAACAAAGGTAATCAAAAAGAGACAGTGGAGTGCTATGGCTTCCACCAGCAATTCTGTCTATGGAGACAGTGTTTACTGACAAACAACCTTTCAATTTTCCCGGAAGAGCTCTAGCCTTTGCTGCCTGGATAAGGGCCGGTGCTCACTGTTGTCACCTTACCTGGGCTGAGGGAAGCCTGGGGTGTGGATGGGCAGAGATGGGACTTCGGGGTCCTCTCTCCGTAGGCGCCGGCTACTTCATGTACTTGAACACCAGCTTCGGGGCAGCGGAGGAGGCGGCCATGTTGGAGTCTCGGATTCTTTACCCGAAGAGGAAGCAGCAATGCCTGCAGTTTTTTTATAAAATGTCAGGCAGCCCTTCAGATAGACTGGTCGTCTGGATCAGGAGGGACGACAGTACTGGCAACGTGCGCAAGCTGGTCAAGCTGAAGACCTTTCAAGGTACGTGGAGGCATCCTGCGGGGACTGATTGGGCTTCACACCCAGGACTGTGCTCTTTGCCCTCCTCCCCCTCCCCCGCCCTTTTCACCCTCCTGCCCGTCTCCATTCCTCCGCATCCTCCCAACCTTCCTCTCCTCTGCCTCCTCCTCCTTTTCCTTGGCCTCCCTTCTTGTCTTCCAAATGCATAATGCCTGGCATGCTTTAACCACTCAATGGATGCTTTAACCATTCAAAAGCTGCGGTTTCAGGTGAGGCTGAAATATACGATTGTAAGAGGCCAATCAGGGAAAGAATAAAGGAAATAATTGGAATATAAAAATCCAGTTTTCCTGGAACTTTGGAGAAAGCCAGGACAGAGAGAACTGGTGATTCAAGGGTGGAGACTGGAAGGTTAAAGGAAGCAGGAATTGATGCTGAGGGAAAGAATGTGTTTAGATAGTGGACCACAACCATTTCTGCATCTGTTTCAGCAAAGTGAAGGATACCATTATTTAATACACTGAAGTACCTTGAAACCTACTTATGAATTTGGTGGAAAGTAAGCCATTCATATACATTAACTTCATTAAAAATCATTTATATATTCCTAAGTGATATTTTGTGTATTTCTGTGAGAAGATCATGAAAATCACATTAATAAAATGCCAAGGTAGTTAGGGGCATGTGAGAGCAATCTGACCGAAAATCAGGATCCAGGGTTATAAAAGCTAAGTACTTACATTTTTTTTTATTGTGGTGGTGGTTCATTCATAAACAGAGAGGGAAAAATGTGTTTTTCTATTTTTTCATTCAGCAAAGAATTTCTCAATTAAAATGAGGATTCCAGGTACAGGAAGCATTCTCTGTACTTCCAGAAGAAGTGGCTGGTCTTTTTTTAAAAAAAATTTTTTTCTGGCTGTGCCATGGGACTTATGGGATCTTATTTCTCTGAAAAGAGATCAAACTCATGCCTCCTTTATTAGAAGAGTGGAATCTTAACTGTTGGACTGCCAGGGAAGTCCCAAAAGCCAGTCAATGTTGGTTTTATTTATATATTTTTTAATATTTTGGCCATGCCTCCAAGTATGTGGGATCTTACTTCCCCGACCAGGGATTGAACCCATGTCCTCTGTAGTGGAAGCATGGAGTTTTAACCACTGGACCACAAGAAGAGTCCCCATAAGCTGCTGCTCTTGAAGGGAGGAGGCTTCCTTTGTAAAAGACTACTCAGAAGAACAGGGGCCCAAATCGTCTCTACCCAGGCCACTCTGTGAGTAGAAAATGCTACAAATAATGGTTTTGAGGAGTTCACTTTTCTGGCTGAAATTTACAGAGCATCTTTATTAAATGGAGGGATGACAGCTAGGTGCCCTTTAAGAGGCGAGAATTTGCTGTGTTACAAGTATTGTAAATATGGACATAAATTGTAAATACGGAAATTGCCATCTTTTGACTTTTGTCTTATCAAATGTCTGTTTGGACCATGCAGTGCTAATATTAAGGGATGTGGTGCATTTATACCAAGGGAAAACCCAGAACCTGCAGAATGAAATAATAATAGAAAAAAATTCATAATTAAAATTTTTATGATAAACAGAGTGGGTGTTTTTTTTTGCTTGTTTTCTTGTTTAGCTGTTTTCCCATATCCGATATGTGACTTTGGAAACATTCCTTAAGAAGTTTATAGCAGATCTCTCCTGTGTTCGTTTGTGAAGATTACATGAGATCATTCATGTAAAGCACTTGCCACAGTACCAGGCTCAAAAGACTGCTCCAAAAATGTTGGCCACAGTTGTCACCAATTTTATTCTCTATCCTCAGGAGATTTTGACCACAATTGGAAAATTGCCCATGTGACACTCAGAGAGGAAAAGAAGTTTCGCTACCTTTTCCAGGGCACAAAAGGTGACCCCCAGAACTCGAGTGGGGGAATTTACTTAGATGACATCACTCTGACGGAAACCCCATGCCCCGCAGGGGTTTGGACAGTCCGGAATTTCTCCCAGGTCCTGCAGAACACGGTGAAAGGGGACAAACTCCATAGCCCTCGATTCTATAATTCAGAGGGCTATGGTCTGGGGTTGACCTTGTACCCTCAGGGCAGAACGAGCTCCGGGAGCTCTGGGTACTTGGGACTTGCCTTTCACCTGTGCAGTGGAGAGAACGATGCTGTCCTCGAGTGGCCAGTGGAGAACAGACAGGTGATCATGACAATACTCGACCAAGAAGCTGATGTCAGGAAGAGAATGTCCTCCAGCATGGTGTTTACTACCTCCAAGACCCAGACATCTACAGGTAGGTGGTTGGAAGAACTGCCCCTCCACCTGGAAGGGCCAACAGATACAGTTCCCATCTGTGTAGGAGAAATTAACTTTCTTCTCACACTTCCTCCTTGGGCACATATTGGTATATCCACTGATGCTGCTGCTGCTAAGACTACCATGCCTAAAATAGATAGCTAGTGGGAAGCTGCTGTATAGCCCAGGGAGCTCAGCCAGGAGCTCTGTGATGGCCTGGAGGGGTGGGTTTGGGGATTGGGAGAGAGGGGATATATGTATACTTACAGCTGATTCACGTTGTACAGCGGAAACCAACACAACATTGTAAAGCAATTTACATTGTAAAGCAATTATCCTCCAATTTAAAATAAATTTTAAAAATACCATCATGTTGGAGCATTAAGTTAAATTTTTATTTTTTCTTTAATTGATGCATAGCTTATTTACAATGTTGTGCTAGTTTCCGGTGTACAGCAGAGTGATTCACTCATACATATATATTCTTTTTCATATTCTTTTCTCTGATGGTTTATTACAGGCTGTTGAATTTAGTTCCATGTGCCATCCAGTAGGACTTTGCTGTTTATCTATTTTATATACAGTAGTTTGTAGCTGCGGATCCCAAACTCCCAATTTATCCCCCCACTCCCTTTCCCCTTTAGTAACAACTTTGTTTTTCTATGTAAATTAAAATTTTCAATGTCATCTTCTCTCGTGTTCATAAATTCATCCATCGCGCATCTAGTCACGATTTGCAATGTGCCAAATTCTGTGCCAGTTTCTTAGAATACAAGCAAATCATGCAGATTCTGCTTCACTGAGCTCAGTCCGAGAAGACGCATCCTGCTAGTCATTTATTAAATACTCAGAATTTGTGAGGCTCTGTGCTGAACTGATGCACTGACTCTTAAAATATTACTGATTGTCAGTATGTCTAGGAAGCAAATTTGCATAACAAAGGAATGGACAAGTTATTATTATTTTTTTTTTTTTTCAAAGAAGAGACATAAGCCTTGAAAGGAAGATTCTATAGCTGTCTCTTCCCCTTCGTTGAGGAAGTCACTCAGTAAGGGGCTGTGACCCCTCAGAGCAGTGGTTCTCTGCTTCTCCCTCTCCCAATTCTCAGTTTTAATTCTCCTGGAAAAAGTAAATAACCTGATTTTTTTCCAACACATTTTTTTTTCTGATTAACAAAGCCCTTATGGATAAACAAGGTTCTATTGTATAGTACAGAGAACTATATTCAGTATCCTATGATAAACCATGATAGAAAAGATTGTTTAAAAAATGTATATATGCATACATGTATAACTGAATCACTTGGCTGTCCAGTAGAAATTAACACACCTTTGTAAGTCAATTATACTTTAATTAAAAAAAATCCCACAAAACTCTCTATACTCATCAAAGACAAATGGAAAGTGAAAGCTAAAGCGATAATGTGATTTTCTGTTATCTGTAACTTTGCAGCTATAAATGGCTCTGTCATCTGGGACAGGCCCTCGGTCGTGGGATCTTATGACAACAGTTGTGAATGTTTCAGAAGCATTGACTGGGGTTGGAGTGCTGTCATCTCCCACCAAATGCTGAAGAGGAGAAGCTTCCTTAAAAATGATGACCTTATAATTTTTGTGGACTTTGAAGGTATTTTGCTGGCTTTCCTGAATATGTAATCCTATGTTCTGGGCGTTCTACTGATTTTACATGGATTTTTAAGCATCTCATGAAAGGTGGGGATATTCTGGGGGGCAACAAGGTTAAAAAATAGATGTGCCCTAAGGGAACAATGTTTTACTCTCTTTTTCGAAGACTTGTATCTTGATTTTAACTGCCCTTGGGAGAAACTACAATTTTAGTGCCATCTTTTTGCATAATTTATCCAATGTGACAGTTTTCAGACTGACTTCAGTGTAGTCTCAATCAGCCTATCCATGCTCACGTTATGCTTCTTTTTTTAAGTTGGAATAAATAAAACCACGATTGGACTACTTTAAAAAATAAACACAGCAAAATAAGACTGAAGTCTTGCCATGTGTGATAACGTGGATGGACGTGGAGAGTATTATGCTTAGTGAAATCAGTCAGACAGAGAAAGCCAAACATTCTGTGTTTTCACCTATATGTGAAATCTGATAAACAAAACAAATGAATGAATATAATAAAACAAACTCACAGATATAAAGAACCAGAGTAGCAGAGTGAGGGACAAATTAGGGGGAGGGGATTAAGAGGTACAAACTACTAGAATGAAATAAATTACAAGGGCGTGACGTGCAACCCAGGGAATATAGTCAATATTTATAATAACTTTATGGGGACTGTAATCTATAAAAATGTCAAATTACATGTTAAACAACTTAAAACTAATATAATATTTAAGTCAGCTATATACATCAATAAAAATAAAAAATAATAAATAGCTGACATTATAAAAATCTACTGGATTCAAAGCCACTTTCCTGTGCCACTAAACGTGATGTCCAAGAGAGGTCGACGCGGCCCAGGGAACTTTCTCCGGGAGCGGAAGTGCATTGTTGCCCTCATGTCTCTTTGTCTATTTCCTCAAGATATCACCCATCTTAATCAGACTGAAGTTCAAGTTCAAAACAGCAGGCTGACCCCCCAAGGCCTTGTTCTGCATGGCCAGGAGCAGCAGACCTCAGAAGAAGATTCGAGAAAGGCCCCCTTAGAGACAGCCCTCCCGAGCAGCCTGGCCCAGGGGCAGAGCAGCCGACAGAAGCGGTCAGTGGACAACACGGGCCCCTTGGAGAACCACAACTGGCCACAGTACTTCAGAGACCCGTGTGACCCAAACCCTTGTCAAAATGAGGGCATCTGCGTGAACGTGAAGGGGATGGTGAGCTGCAGGTAGGCTCTGTGGTCGGGGCGGGGGTGGGGCACAGGTGAGGGGTGGCAGAGAGGAGCCCCAGGTCTTCTTACCCTGCTAGAAAGCACAGTCTCAGGTCAGGCATCCGTAGCATCAGATGGTCAACTGTGGCTGTCCTTGACTCCATGAGGCTGTGCCCCGAATCAACGGGCAGAGCAAGGGTCCTGCCAGAGCAGAAGAGTCCTGAATCTCCTCCGGGGCATCGTCAATAACAGCTTGAATGTTGTTGGAATTTTGAACTCTACTACAGGGCTTGAAAGTGACTCAGAGCTTTTAGCTTCCATGCTCCATCATGGTGAGACTCAGGACCAAGCTTAAATCTTCCCTGACTACAGATATTAGTATGAGTTATTAATTATGATTATTTCTATTGTCCATTAGATCATTGTCCTATAATCACAGTTATGTTTTCAATACTAGTAATAAAAATATCTGATATTTGGGGGCTGCTTACTGTATGTCATCTGCTTCCCCAAGCAGTATGTATGCATGATCTAAATTATTCCTCACAGCCTTCCTGTGACATAAAGGCCCTTCCTTTATGGCATAAGAAATTTGAAACTTAGACACATAAGTAGGGCATAAGAAACTTAGAGACATAAGTAATTTGTCTGTGAATGTTGGAGCTGGGATCTGCATCCAGGTCTGACTGTCTGTTACATTTAATAGTTCTTTTTATAATGCTTGTTACTTGTATAAAATATTTCATAAAAGGATGTGTGGGATGACAGAAGCATCACTTTCATTTGACAGAATAGTAGCAGATGTGGGAGCTGGTCTGATTGGTTCAAAATATCAACATTTCTTCTCACCTCTTTTTTTTTCTTTAAACTTTTACTTTTTTATTCATCATGGATTTTTATATCCTTTTTCTTTTTTTTAATAGTAAAGGAAATTTTCTTTAATTATTGAATTTTTTTTTCTTGGCCACACCCTGTGGCATGTGGGATCTTAATTCTCTGACCAGGGATCCAACCCAATGCAGAACCCGTTCTGCAGTGAAAGTGCAGAATCCTAACCACTGGATTACCAGGGAAGTTCCCTTCTCAGCATTTTTTGATCTCCACTTTGTTTCTTCTTTGTTAAACTTTTATTTTGAGATAATTCCAGATGTGCAGATACACTGACACAATACTACAGAATTCCCAGTACCTAGAGTCAACATCTTTGGTAACCAAATTCCGATCAGCAACGCGAAGAAATGAGCATTAACGAATGCAAATGCTCTTAACAAGGCCATAGTTGCGGAGCCGGTCTCTTGGTCAGGAAGCCCTGGGGGCTTGTGTGGTTCCCACTGTGCCCTCCGTCCTATCTCCCCAGGTGCACCTCGGGTCACGCCTTCTTCTACACGGGGGAGCGATGTCAGGCCCTGCAGGTGCACAGCAGCGTCCTGGGCCTGCTGATCGGAGGCGTGGCCGGCGTGGTCTTCTTGACCTTCACCGTCATCTCCATCCTTTACCAAAGGTCAAGGCAGTGATGCCCAAGGATGTCAGCCAGAAGCAGAAATGCCCTTGGACCCTCCCTTTGCTTCCGCTGCTCAGTGTAGTTTGGGGCTGTTTTCTTTCAGCCTTGCTTTGCCTCCAGCCTCCTGTGTGACCCTTCTGTTTTCTATACCCCTGCCCCCACATGGTTCTGTTACCCTGCTCTGTGCTCCCAGTGTACCCAGGGTGTCCTGTGACAGCACTCATATCCCTTGATTGTAAATTCTTTCTTTAATAGACTGTCTTTCTCATAGACAGTAAGCTCCATGTGGGCAGACCCTCCTTTACCATGTTAGCCCAATGCTGGGAGCCTGCCCGGCCCAGCTCAGGGGATCACTTAACAAAAACAAATGAATGGGCCAATAACTGAATGAATAACTAAGCTATAGAAACTCTCTGCTTTCTACTGCAGGTAAGACATGGACAATGAAATGCACACTTCTTTTTGTACCAGAATCCAATTCTCAAATACCCGTTTTTCCATTGGACACAATAGTGTTATTATTCTTTGAGGATCTTGTGTGTTAAAGAATTTTAAATAAAGATTTCTCCTAGCAACAGCATTTGCTTTCCTCCTCCGATTCTAGGGGGAAATCTTTAATAAATTCAAATAGCTATTTTGTCAGTACCTTCAAAACGTCCAGAATTGTATGTGAATTTGTGTGTGTGTCCATGTGGAGGTGGGGGGGATAATCATTCAAAAGGTATTCCTCAGTTCTTTGTAAGTTTTAAAGTATATTTGATCTATATTCCTGTATAAAATTATCTTATTAACAAATTAAAAGTATCAGGTGAAGAAGGTATTTGTAGACATACTTTCTTTCCACAGTTCCTAAGGAGACAAAACTTCCCGGGGGGAGAAAGCTGCAAGAGAGATCAAATAAGGAGAGCGGAGGTTCCCGTCCTCAGTCAACACAAGCCCCAGAAAAAGCTGGCTCCAGAAGTTTCCTAAAAGAAAATATCAGTACTTAACGGAGCCTGAGTAGTCCAGGCTATCTCTTGTGTGTGTGTTTGCTCAGCTGCTCAGTTGTGTCCAACTCTTTGTGACCCCATGGACTGTAGCCCGCCAGGCTCCTCTGATCATGGGATTCTCCAGGCAAGAATACTGGAGTGGGTTGCCATTTCCTCTTGCTTTGTTGTTTGGATGTGTGCAGCAAGGGTATGAGAATGAGGATTAGAATGGAGAGGACTAGGGCTATAACTCCTCCTAGTTTGTTGGGGATTGATTGTAGGATTGCGTATGCAAATAAGAAATATCATTCGGGTTTGATGTGAAGGGGTGTATCTTCCCGACCCAGGGATCAAACCTGAGTCTTCTGCATCTCCTGCATTGGCAGGTGGATTCTTCAGTAGTGCACCATACTGTGCCACCTGGGAAGGCATTACATTATCAGCCTTCTAAGTATATACTTCATGGCCATTCTGGAAATAAACATAAGGGTTAAGAAGAGTCCCTTTCATGCAAAGGTGTGAGAAGAGTCTGTAGCAGGTGCAACCTCCGCACCCAACACCGACTCTCCAGCCAGAGGTGAGTCAGCATCCCCAGGATGATTGGTTAAAACACAGATCACAGGCACTGCCCCCAGAATTTCTCATTCAGTAGGTCTGGGATAGAGTCTAAGAATTTGCACATCTAGCAGATTCCCAGGTGATGCTGATGCGAGAACTGCTGCTTTAGTGGACAGAAAAGAGGCCTGAACTTTAGGGTCCCTGGCTACAGGCTTGAATGGGCCATCTATTAATAACTTGCTCTGCAATTGTCATAAAATCACTCATACACTTGGTCTCCCTTTACTAATCTTTCAAATGGAAGTAATAGCTGTCTACCTCCTCCCAGCTCACTTTTTTATTTAAAAACTATTTATTTATTTGGTTGTACTGGGTCTTAGCTGTACCATATGGGATCCTTGTTGCAGCATCTTTATCTGTGGCATGTGAGATCAGCTTCCCTGACCAGGGATCAAACCCCAGCCTGCTGCATCGGGAGCATAGAATCTTAGCCACTGGACCACCAGTGATGTCTCTAAGCCCATTTTAACATCTACAGGGTTACAGAGTATTAAAATGGGATGATAGAGACAGAACGTAGAGTTAGAATATGTGCAGAGTACTGTCGAACTTTCAGATTGGAGAGATCTCCTTCAGTAAAGCTGTCATCCTTTCATGCTCCATCAGAGACTGGAAAAGGAAGTGGTTCCATGTTTGCACAGAACACTAGCATGGGCTGCCCCAAGATGAAATTATAAAGTGGAATTAAGGTTGGAGATGTCTTAACTTCTCCACCCTTTGTGTCACCTAGTTCTCCCTCTCTCGTTTCCTGTGTTCAGAACACTCCCCGCCATGGGCGTCTGCCTGCATCACAGGAAAGCAACAAGCGAGGTGGTGATGTGCTCATGTTCTAGGTCAGACACTGCATTCGGTATCATTCTTGAGCTGTGTGACTCTGGGAAAGTGATTAACCTCTCTGTGCTTAGTTCATTCATCTGTAAAATGAAGAGAAAAAGAATACTTCCTCCACCCTGTCAGGGGTTGTTGTCAGGCTTAAATTAGATTCTAGGACAGCACCAAATAAATAGTAAGAACTCAATAAATGTTGGTTAACATAGAGAGTTACCAGCCGTTTCCATGGAGGGTACATTTCCTGTGATTTGTTGTGTCCCTCTCCTGGAGGTTGGTCCGTGTTAAGCCTCATCTCTCCTTCTGATTTTGTTTGTTAAAGGGATGTCCCGCACAAGGGAGAAGAGCTATCCTGAGGGCTATGAGTAATACCCCAGGCATATGACAGTCCCCTGCAGTCAGAAGTCATCTGCCTCTCATGCAAGGCCAGGTCAGCTTGTCCCCCTGCCCCAAGGGCCGGCCCTTTCGGCAGCTGTACTGTTTACTTCTAAATCTTCTTGGATCACACGTTGGCTGCAGAGTCAGCAGCCCGCTCTTCATTGTGTGTCCCAGAGACTAGACTAAAACCTTACCAGCCGGCCGTGGCTGCTGGCTGATGTGTCACTAGCCCTGGGACAGCTGCAGATTCAACAGACTGAAGACGAAAGCCCAGCCCAGCAGTAGGTTTCTGTGGGTGAATGTAAAAAAAAAGGGACGGGGGAATAAGACCGTCCAGGTTCATCCTCTAGAAGGCGCGTAGAGGGGAAAGTGGGAAGGTCCCTAGAAGCGCGGAAGGCACCGGTTTTACTTCCTCAAGTTGCCTTCTGCACTCCTGTCTGAAATGAGGGGACCAGGTGATTTCCGGGGCTGCTTTTAGCTTTGCTTTTAGATCCATAAATAAGACTCTGTCCATGAAGGAGGATAAAAGACAGAAGGAGGGAGTGATCCCGGCTAGTATCTCTCAGAAATGCACACCTGCCCGCAAACCCATCACACCCAGTGCAATTGCGTGCCTATACTCTGACATCCCTTTCTGCATCATTTCTTTTTCTCCTTGCGAGGATGATAATATGAACGTGTTAGGAGGAGGGCATCGAGAGTCATTCTTCGTGCCTGGTTTCTATCATTCTTTTTATACGTCCCAAGTTACTTGTCCTCTGCCCGCCGCCCTCCGGGCTCTCACCCCCTGCCAAGAGTAAGCTGCACACCTTCGAGGTCCTGCCAAGGGGCTCAGAGGAGGCGCTTCCTCTAATAGCCAGCAGGTGGCGATCAAGCCTCAGGGAAAGCCGGCGGGCTGTTGTGGAAGGAGCCCCAGCGTGGAGGACAACTGTCACTCGTCAGCCCAACCCGCCGTCCATCAGAATTGCCCTGACCAGGACGGCTGTGAACTGAGCGCCTCTGGGCATGGGAAACACAGTTCCAGAAAAGCAGTAAAGGGATGTACGAATTTCCTCGATTAATCAAAATCAAACGCCTCTTGCATTTGGTGAGGTAGGGGGTCGGGGTGGGCTGTTTGGCAGGATGGAGGACCTGGGATGATACCCATCAAAAGTGGTTCCCAAAAAGGCGGGGTCCTAAGTCAACCTTGGAACATGGGAAGTGGGAAGTGGCAGCCATCTGCTCAGGACTTGCCCGATCAGTTCCTGTTTCTTTTCATGATGAGGAAAGAGCCTGGTGGTTTTTTTTGTTTGTTTGTTTGTTTTTTTTTCTTGTTTTTTGTTTGCTTTTTTTCTGGACTTCTGAATTTGCTGTGTAGTTTCTAATAGTCATTAGCCTACTTCGTTTGGGACTTGGCTCTGCATGAAAAAATAAAAACCTTGGGATGAGAACGGGCTGGAGTAATCCCCAAAGTTGGCCCATTCGTGCAGGGGGAACACTCATGACCTTTCAGTTCGTCACCTCAAAGTTTTCAGGTGAAAAGGAAAGAATAGATGTCTAGATAATTATTTTTAAAATAGACAAGATGCTTGTATCTAGATCAAACCCACACCACATGGAAACTAGTATTTGGAGATAAATAATAAGAGTCTGGCACAGGGCTGGCTTCAGTAATTGTGCCCACCTTTCTTCTTTTTTTTCCCCTGTCTGCTCCATATTCACTTAATTGTAGAGTCATGAAAATTGTTTCCTCTTGAGAGCGTGTAAGAGGATAAACTTCGACATCTGTTCACCAGGACATAAGGAAAGATGGCGTGGTGAGGTTGGTAAATGGAAACAATCAGGGGCTTCATCCCCACCCCACTTCCTTTAGGACCCGGGATGGGAACAGAGAGACAGGGGGCTGTGTCAGGCCTGGCCCAGGGGGCAAGTCTGTTCTCTGCTCTTGGCCACTGCTTGACACTGGCGGAGATAAAGGATGATTTGCAATGAGCCCCCAGAGGGACAGGTGGCCTGTGAGTGATGCTGCTGCTCCTGGGAGAACACCCGGGGTGCATCTGATGCTGGGGAGGCCGAACTCAGAGCAGGCCTCCCCTGGGAACCCACTCATCATGGCTTCATAGGCTTTCCTGCTTCCCCGGGCTTTCATCCCCTAGGACAGGCCCTCCAACCTGAGCTCAAAGGGCCCTGAGGTAGTCACTGCTGGAAGTCGATCTCTAGAGGTCCCCACCTGCAGGAGGGTTCTGAAGGTACCTGGGGCTGGTCTGGGCCTCTGATGGCTCTCCCTACACTGGTGGGTGACAGGGGTCCGGTATATGCCCACTGGGCTGTGTGTGCCTGGGGCAGGGTCATGCCTAGGACTCCAGGAAGACAGACTGGACCCTTGTGGGAAGCACAGAAGACCAATGTAAAGGCATGTCTTGGAGCAGCATTGCCCAAAGATTGCCAACCTGCCTGTGTGCTTTGGGTCCTTGTGAGAAAAGTCATCTTGTCACCTGCGGGATGATTTCCTTGGGGGAAATCTTCAAAGTCAGTCATTTGTTGCGTGTTTCCTCACGCCCCCACAGGCATCTAGTGAAGAGTACCCTACCTATGCTGATGACCCCTGTGTCTCTCCTGATGACCCTTGACACCCAGGCTTAGAACTCCCCTGGACTCTCACTAGGGTCACCAGAGCTTACTGTCCCCTCTTCAAAGCTCCCCTGTGGTCAGCCTCTCCCTGCCTTTCAAAGTGATACTGGAAATGATCTTTTGCTTTAAGCAAGTTATTTTTATTCTATTTATTTATTTCTGGCTGCGCTGGATCTTTGCTGCTTTGCGCAGGCTTTCTCTGTTTGTGGCGAGCAGGGGCCCTTCGTTGTCATGCGCGGGTTTCTCATTGTGGTGGCTTCTCTTGCTGTGGCGCTCGGGCCCAAGGTCACACGGGCTTTAGTAGCTGCAGCTCACGAGCTCTAGAGCACAGGCTCAGTAGTTGTGGTGAACGGGCTTAGTTGCCCCGCAGCATGCGGAATCTTCCCAGACCAGGGCTCGAACCTGTGTCCCCTGCATTGGCAGGCGGATTCTTAACCTCTGGGCCACCAAGAAAGTCCTGAAAATGATCTTTTATTTGCATGATACTTGACACTTCCAAAACATACTCCTATAAACTATGCTTTGGGGGCTTAAGAATAGACTTGAGAGGGAATTAAAATGATTCCCATTTTTCAGATGGGTAAACCAAGGGCCAGAGAGCTTTAGTGAAGTGTCCAGAAGAATGAGGAAAGGTGTCTTCTGTTCCAGGAGCCATGTGCTTTCTGCTACATCCCGCCAATGAGACCTCAAGCTTTCCCTTCAACAAAGAAGGCGATGGGGATCTACGGGCCCTTACTTCTTCCTGGGAAAGACATGAAGCTGCCATTTTTCAGGGCTGATACCCCAT
Organism: Bos mutus; assembly: GCF_027580195.1. Classification (NCBI taxonomy): domain Eukaryota; kingdom Metazoa; phylum Chordata; class Mammalia; order Artiodactyla; family Bovidae; genus Bos; species Bos mutus. The sequence goes on along the minus strand of NC_091639.1, from coordinate 29,858,792 downwards.
GCTTGTCAGCGATCTCCAAGGACAGGGTATAAGAGGGTGGCTTTCAAGCCAGCTTGGAGGGGCAGGAGTCGTATGGAAGAGTAGTATTGGGGGTGGCCCCAAATTTCATTCGGGTTTTTCCAGAAGCTGTTACGAATGAATGTAAATGAAAACGAACGCCTACGAACTTCATGGCCACCCCCAATATTTGGAGTCTTATGGATTTCTGGTCCCTCCAGCTCCCATATGTGTAGCATCTCTGCAGAGACCGGCCTGAATGATGTGGCAAGGCCTGTTTAAAATTCATTTTCCTACCCTGGTGCTCCTACAGAGAAAGGAAACAGAACAGCAGAAGCTGTCCCTGGTTTATGCTCTCAGCTGTGCTCCCCGGTACAGCAGCTTCTAGATACATGTGGGGCCTTAGCACTGGAAATCTGCTGGGCACCTGTGGTGTAAAGCACGCACTAGGTTATGAACACTTGGTGTTAAAACAAGAAGGAATATAAAATAGCTAATTAAGAAGTTTACACAAATTACACCCTGAAATGCCAAGATTTGGGATCTGTTGGGTTAAATCAAATATATTACTGAAATTCAGCAATATATATATTACTGCAATTTTACCTCCTGACTTTTTGTAAAGTGGCTCCTACAAAATTTAAAATACATGTGGGACTTCCCTGGTGGCCCAGTGGTTGAAACTCTGTGCTTCCAATGCAGGGGGCTCAGGTTTGATTCCTGGTTGGGGAACTAAGATCGCACATGCTGTGAGGTTCAGCCAATTAAAAAAAAATACACGTGACTGACCTTATAGTCCAACCAGACCATTCTGCCCTCCCCGCGTTCCTCAATAGTTCAAAATGTGTTCCTTTTCACATAAAGTATTTTAGGAAGCATGCTTTTCTTCCTATTTATATGAATAAAGTATAAACTTCATAAAGTCAGGGTTGGGGAGGAAGTCTTCAAAATACAAAACTAAATGCCTTCCTTTCTGAATGATGTATACATTATTTTACAAAGAAAAACATCAGGACAGGGACTTTCTAGGTCCAGTGGTTATGGCTCCAAGCATCCATTGCAGGGGGCACAGGCTCCATCCCTTGCTGGGGAACTAAGATCCTACCTGCCATGTAGCACAGCCAAAAATAAATAAATAAAAATATTCACACACACACACACAAAGTAAAAAAAGACATCAGGGCAAACGACCAGAAAATTCCAAAGTCCTGTGACCCACGTAGTCATGTGATGGCAGCTTACCCCATGAGAGGTCGATGGATCTTTTTTCAGAATATTCATCTGTTTACTTGCTTGTGCTGGGTCTTAGTTGCAGCATGCAAACTCTGTTGCAACACGTGGGCTCTAGTTCCCTGACCAGAGATGGAACCTGGGACCCCAGCATTGCGAATTCAGTCCCTCCGTGAGTCTCTTCTCCAGTACTCTTGCCTGGAAAATTCCATGGATGGGGGAGCCTGGTAGGCTACATCCAGTTCATGGGGTTGCAGAGTTGGACATGACTGAGTGACTTCAGTTTCTTTCTTTCTATAGTTCCTTTTGGAGAAGGAAATGGCAACCCACTCCAGTGTTCTTGCCTGGAGAATCCCATAGACAGAGGGGCCTGGTGGGCTGCGGTCTATGGAGCTGCAAAGAGTCAGACACGACTAAGCAACTATCAGATAGACAGACAGACAGACAGACAGACACACACACACACACACACACACACACACACGAGTCTCTTGAGGTATGAAAGCGTTTGCAGTTCCAAATATGACCTGCAGGTGGCAGTACTTCACTGGTGGTGGGGAGTTGAAGGCGACGTGCCCAGCATTGCAGACGCATTTTGGTTTGGTTTTTAAGGAGTGAGAGGTCAGATGAACAAAAGCTTAGAGGACAGGCCAGCACCTGTGTGTTCAGATCTCTGCCCTGTTGGCCTAAACGTCAGTGGTATACTAGCTCCTGGGCTCACTCTACCTGCCACACCAGACACACAGTGTGGGGAAGGTTGTCGGCTGCAGAGCTGTGAGCCTCTTTTCATCTGGACAAATTAGGCTTTCCCACATGACACCCTTTCCCTGAATTGTCCACACACCTGGAAGCCATGCCTTTGGGAAAGGTGACTTTGGTTGTATTTGCGTATTCAGCAGACAGAATAGGATGGACATATTTGCAGCACGCAAGCCGTATTACTGATACTATCCAGAGAGACCCTTCTCAGAGTGATTACTCCTAAAGATAAAGGAGAGTTTGCAGGTCACCATGTCTACCCCTCAGACCTCATACAGATTCTACAGAGCAGTGTGGGGTCCTTAACTTCTTTTTAAAAAATAATCTGAAGATAAAACTTGTATCATCTTCTCCCCTGGACTGTGAGCAGGACCTGTGTCTCTGATGAGATATCACTCCCATGAGTAGATTACATTACAGGGAAAAGATGAAGGGATCTTGCCAGTGTAATTAAGGTCCCTAATCATCTGGCTTTGAGTTCATCTCAAGGGAGAATATCCCAGGTGGGCCTGACCGAATCAGGTGAGTCCTTTAGAAGTGTGTCTGGAGATCAGAGACTGAAGAAGTACCAGAGATTCAAAGTGGCCACAGAAGCTCTTCTGTTGACTTTGAAGAAGCCAACTGCCCTGCTGGGAGAAGACCATAGGGCAGGGGATGGTAAGACACCTCCAGGAACTAAGATGACCTCAGTCCTGTAACTAAAGAGTAGAAATCTGCCAAGCAACTGCTGAGCTTGGAGGAGGACCCTAGCTTTCAGATGAGACTGCAGCCCTAGCTGACAGCTTGAGTTCAGCCTGGTAAAACTTTGAGCCGAAGGTGGCGTTAACCATGCCCAGCAACTGTGTGATAACTACCGGATATGGTTTTCAACCTCTAACTTTGTGGTAATATGTCACACAGCCATATAAGACTAATATGGGAAATACAGGACCTGTTGCAGAAATATCTATTGCTAACAGAAGCCACAGGGCTCTGTTTTCAGCTGTCCATGAAAATGCCAACCAAGCCACATCCAAATGTCAGAACAGACTTTTTTTTTTTTGATTCCCCGACAGTCAGGTACTGAAGACTTTACCTCCAGGTCTCCTGTTTAAAGCCTCTTAAGTTTTTGGGCTCTATATGCTGAGTGGGAATGTGAATTGTGTGAGGAAAGATGTTAGCCCTCAGCTTGTGAGCTTCAGACACCCCCACCCACGTCCCCACCCCTGGAGAAGAGAAGTGACCATTTGCTGGAGAAGGAGTTAAATTCTGGTGGACGTGGAGAAGTCTGAAACAGCGGCAGTAGCCTATTGCAAAAGTGGAGACAATTTATATTAAAAAAAAGCTTCACACCATCTTTTTAGATATTTTATTATTTTAATCAGGGGAAAGACATAGAACTGTATGTTGTTGTTGAGTCGCTAAGTCATGTCCGACTCTGTGATCCCATGGACTGCGGAATGCCAGGCTTCCCTGTCCTTCACTATCTCCCAGAGTTTGCTCAGATTCATGTCCACTTAGTTGAGAACCCCATGGACAGAGCTGTATGCTGGAATGCTATTATTAAGACATGATTGAAAATCCCAAGTCATAACTTTAGAAACCTATAGCATCTCACTTCAAAGCTGCTGCTACTGCTGCTGCTAAGCCTCTTCAGTCATGTCCGACTCTGTGCGACCCCATAGATGGCAGCCCACCAGGCTCCCCCATCCCTGGGATTCTCCAGGCAAGAACACTGGAGTGGGTTGCCATTTCCTTCTCCAATGCATGAAAGTGAAAAGTGAAAGTGAAGTCGCTCAGTCATGTCCGACACTTCGTGACACCATGGACTGCAGCCTACAAGACCCTTCAGTCCATGGGATTTTCCAGGCGAGAGTACTGGAGTGGGGTGCCATTGCCTTCTCCGTACTTCAAAGCTAATAGCCCTGAAATGATGAGACACTCTTTTCATGGGTGTTCAAAAAACACAAAGCCCCTCCTTTATTTTGGACACTTGGGGAATCAGACTTCTGCTGGCCCGCGTCACTGACTTTCTCTAGGGGATGTAGAGCCCCATTTGACAGCACCTTCTCCTGCCACAAATAATACGTGTTCTTCCTACAGGCCACTTCTATGACCTCACTTGTTTCCTTTGTCTTCTAAAATGGTTGTGACTTGTGACTCAGAATAATGTCTTCTGCCACCTCTGTGCTTGCTGGTTGCTATAATCTTTCTCATCCCCACAAAACTTTATTTTTTAGTCTTTCAACCTCTGTGAAGTTCCCTACACGAACCACAAAGGGCTATGTCTTCCCACGGTGTTTCTTAATTTCTGGCCTTAGCAACTAGATCCTGAAATCCCCACGGACTTGTATTTACCTCTTTCTCCAAGTAAACAGCATGACTCGGACGGGAGGGTGGCAGATGCATGACTCATCCAGGAGAGGATGCGTTGCACTGGGCTCAGAATGTTATTCTGGGCTGAGACGACCTCTGTAGTTTGTATCCACTGCTCAGTGGTGGATGCTCTGACCTCATACCCTCTGAAGCATCAGTACAGACTCCATTGCAAGAAACTGACTTACCAGAAGGTCCCTTAATGCAAGAAGGTTTTGCCTGGTGGAACCGGCTTTATACACTGAGAGATTTCAGGGACGTGGGAAAGTAGTGGGCACTTTCCAGGTGAGGTAGGTGCCACATCTCACTTTGTGCCAACACCAGCATTCCCGTTCTTCCTTCCCTCGGAAATCTGCTGCCCAGAGCCCTGAAATCATTGTTGATTGAAAACCAGTGACCCCAGGGCCAAGCATGGCTCCTGTTGTAATTAACAGATTCATAGATCACTCTTTTTTACAATGTTGAATTCTGTTGCTTATTCAGGGTATTCTTGGCAAAGAGCAATGACTGAACTATGCCTCTTGGAGTTGAGCAGAAAACCAGCATGTACTGTACTTCTCCAATGTTTTGTTTGTACAGCTTTTCCGGAATGTGGATCCAGTACTCTGACTTGAAAGGAGGGAAGTACAGGCACACCTCGAGCGTGTGTGTGTGTGTGCACTGGAGGTGAGGGAACGTGCCTCCATTAATGAATGTTGGCAAAGAACCAGATCCCCATCCTGGGGAGCCCCACTGGAGGTTCCTGTCATTATAGAGGTCCCCTTCACAAAATTCAGGACAACAATTCCCAGAGGATCCCTGGGAAGGTCAGTGGAAGGTCAGCGTTTCTTATAGTTCTGTGATTTCGAACAGGAGAACCACAGCCTTCTGAATGCAATGCTTTCCCTGGCTGATCACATCAATACTGCCTAACCCTGTCTCAGTTTTCATGGATAGAACTCCAGAAACCAAATCAGTAAAGCCATTCTTTTCCTGATGTCTAAATCGAATTCAGTTGATCATCCAGCCTAACCTCTGGCTCTGTCTTCTCAGTACCAACTTCTGCCCAAAGTTGATCATCCCCTGGAGAATTTTGAGCTTTATAATCATTTCCTTCAGGGATTTTAAATAATGAACTCTTCAGTTGGGATAATGATGTGACAATTTGCTGGCAAATGTGGGCATAGATATATATGTCACTTGTGAGTGTGTAGGAAACGGGAAAAAAAAAGAGTTCATTTCCTTGAAACGTGACTGGGATTTCTGTCTGTCCGATCTCTCCCTTCTCATAAAGAAAAGAGAGATAGAGGTAGAATTTAATTAAAAATAAAAGGAAGTGATTTTAAACAGTAAAACTATTAAAAGAAAACTCTTTCAAACCTCAGCGAATAAATGGTAATTGAGTCTCAGCCTCTTTGGTCCTTTCTTCCTGATGGTTGGACCTGTTAGAGCCATCCTTATGAAGACCACACTGCCCATATTTTCAGAGAAGTCCCACATTTTTTATTTCATTATGGCCCCAGGGTCAGACTGTGATTTGGAATATTTGGTTGCTGTAGCTACAGCACATGGTAAACTTTGCTATGGATGTGATTTTAATAAATATTTATATTATATTTTTATGAAATGCACACACACACACACAGGTGAAACACACACAGCCACATAGTTCACAAACAATCTGCACCATCTGTTCATCAAGGTAAAGTGTCATTAGGAGCACAGACTAGCCAGCTGGAGAGCTTTTTCCAGAAGATTTCTAAGTAGTTAGAATAAATACCAATTAGACAGTAGAAAACTCTGAATGTATATTGGTCTGGGAACTTAGGAACTGGAAGAATTAACACAGAGAGACCTATACAGCACATCCAGGGCCTCTCAATCCATAGTAACTACAAAAATAATAATATACAACACTGTAAGATCATTCAAATCTTTTCTAGCATGCACAGAAAAGTACCTGGTTAAAGCTGTTAAATATAATTCATGACAGTTGGGAGGGTCTGTTTTCAGTGCAATATATCACATTTGGAAATGAATGGATAGACAAATATATATATTTTTGCTTATAAAAAGTGGAACAAACCAAAACCCAAGGCTGTTCTACTAAACTACTAATATTAAAAATGTAATCAGCAGGTGGTCAGCTGGGATCTAATCATCTAATCACACTTCCTCTGTCCATTCATTCCTCTTAGCTCCAACCTTAACACACAGTAACACGTATGTATGTGTTTAGCATCAGGAGAGTCATGTCTTCTGTGAAATTCTTGTAAATATCATCATTCACTTAAAAGCATCTTGATGATATAATTTCCTCCCTATTTTTTCATTGCCTTTTTTTTTTTTTTCCTTTTTGATCTCTGTTAGCTAAGAAAACACCAGGAAAATATTGAACTTTCTCCATGGCTAATTTTCAGTTTTCATTTTGGAGTCATTTTTCAGTGTTGCAGTAAAAGTATTGGGTCATTAACATAGAAATCTTAACATGTCGTCCTTCTGTTATTCTCTATATTTTTTCCTTGTAGTTTCCTCCATCCCTCTCTTCTTTCTTTCTTCCTCTCTTCCATCCTTCCTTCCTAGAATTCACTGAAGAGTTTCCTAAGTCCTGGCCTTTTACTTATTATTTTAATCAAAGCTTATCTTTGGGCCCAGGGTGTGAAAAGGAAAAATGTCCCTGAAATTCTATTTTACAATATAGACAGAGAAGTTGGCTTGAGTTTCAATTAAATACTATACACATTTGGTATCACACAAGAGACAGGGGTGGGGCAGCAACAGAAATGCAACAATTTCCTTTGGTCTGTCTTTACAAAAGAAAGCCTCTTCCCTCATAAAAAAAAAGTCTCTTCAGCATCTGCTCCCAGAGGCCTGCGGAAAAAACATGTTACCCACGGCTTGGAAAGGATCTCTTTTGCAGAGCACATCCACTGTTTCCCAAGAGGTCCCATGGGCTGGATTTTCCTGTCCTTAGTTGAGCAATGAATAAGCACTGGATGTGTTTTCCAGGGATGAACTGGTTGTTTCCGGGGTGGAAACATTGTATGTTCCTGAAAAACACAACAGCAGCTCAGCTGAAGGTCACCGCTTCATGATCACTGGGGTGTGAATCTCTGCTGCTCGCCCAGGGGGCGCTCTACTCCAGGAGCCAGCTAAGCCATGCCTGGAAATGAACCCATGCCTGCCCTCCTCCCCAGACCCAGAAGTCCTGGAGAACAAACCAAGCTGTTCTCAAGCATGCGTGGCAGCCGATAAGACAAGCACTAACTACTTCACATCACACCAGCAGCCAGATTTCTACAGAGGACAGGGAGATCTTGACACGGGCAGCCCTCTGCATGCTGCCTCATGCAACAGCCTAGGGGACATCCATATGGAGGAACATCCCTGGTCCCCTTGGGTTGGTGTGACTTGGGGAAGCTCTCAGGAGGGGTCTGAGCCGGGGAAAGGGAGGAAAGTAAAAAAAGAGGAAATTGCAGGGGAAGAAGAGGCAGGACCAGGAAAGCAGCAGGAGTCAGGGGATAACAACAGGGGTAGCAGGGAGAACGGCCCGGGAGCAACGGCACAGACTGCTGCCAGCGTGGGGCGGGCGGAGGACAGAGCAGGCGAACAGTAGGGGCTGTGTGTTGGGCAGGGGAAGTGACACAGTGCCCACCCTACCATCAGATGGGCGGACTGCCACGGCTAACAGGGTTTCCATCATTGCCTGGGGGAGCCCTTGGGGCTGCTGACAACATAAACCAAAGTTATAGTGATTATGGAGCCCTCGAATAGGCCACCTTGGATCAGCATGAATGACCCTGAAAGGCTGAGTGGCAGCGGCCGGGAGACTCGGGCCCTAGGACCTCGGGATCTGGGCCCCAGCTCTTGATCTGACTGGTTCAGAAACAGGGAACACACTTCACTGGCCTTACATAATGTGTAACTCAGATTCTGTGGAATCATTTCATAGAGTTTTCACTGTTCTCGCTTTAATGCAAATGCTAAACACCATCCGGGGCTTCCCAGGTGGCACTAATGACAAAGACCTGCCTGCCAATGCAGGAGACATAAGAGATACTGGTTTGATCCCTGGATCAGGAAGATCCCCTGCGGGAGGAAATGGCAACCCACTCCGGTATTCTTGCCTGGAGAATCCCATGGACAGAGGAGCCTGGTGAGCTACAGTCCATGCAGTCCCAAAGAGTTGGACACAGTGAAGCGACTTAGCACCACAAACACCATCCAGGGACAATGCCCGCCGAGGGGAAATGTTCTAACATATCCTGGATCTCGGATGATTTCACAACAGATCCAACAAAAAGTGAAGGTCCTCCAGTTTCATGAGTAAAACACCAAGCTGAAGCCCCAAATGCCAAGTTCTCCTGAGCTTTAATAAGTAATAGGCATTCCCCAAATTCATTCTTATCCAGAGAGCCATAGTCTGGAAGGCTTTCAACACATTTCATACATTTCTTCGTTTGTGAGATCTGTTCAGTTTGGAGGAGCTGGAAGGAATTCTAGTGCCTGTTTTCCCTGGCAGGAGGTGAGGAGTTGGGGTGACATGGGACAGGAGTTTCAGCTTGCCAGAACAGCTGAGGCCCACTGCCCAAAGTCATTCACATCCTTCATCTTATGTCTAAAGGGAGAAAATGTTCATTGCACATATCCCTAATAGAATAGCTAACTCGGGTGACCCCTCATATGTATGCAAGGATTTAAAAATGCCCATGTGTAAAACAAGAACACTCCAAAAAAAAGAAAAAAAAAAAAGAAATGAAACTCACAGCGTGGGATGCTATGGTAGGATCCTCTAATTATTTTCTTCACTGTACCAGAACCCAGAACTATGACCTACCTACTCTTATATAACATGAATAGAACTTTGTGTTTGATTAGGATAGCAATTAACATACAGTTCCCATTTTTATGGTGGATATGGTTTTGATGTAGAGTTCTCTGCAGGCTGAAGGCAGTTGCCCTCTGTACCAACCTCCTGGTAGTTTGGGAAAATATAAGCAGTATTTAACCTCTGCCCCAAATAAAGCCACTGTGGGTCAATGTTATGAAGTAGACAGTTAGACACTAGGGGTGAGATTTCCCCCCGGGGCAAACATGTTTAGGTCAACCCAGGAAACATCTAGAGGACGCTACGTACCTGTTTTACCAAACAAATTGTTAAATCTTCTTGATATTGGAGAACTCATTGAAAATACAGGTGTAGATGAACCTATGGACGTTGACTAGAGAAGAAAAAAAAGAATTACAAAGTAAACATGTTAGTCCAAGGTCCTGTGTGAATCTGTAAGATGATTTGTTTGCTGCCCTCTCGTGGTCACTGCCTGCATTTTCATCTCACCTAAGGAGAGGGCCTGGATGAACCTGAATTTCTATTTCAGACAAATTAAGCGGGAAAGCCTACTGGTGACCATTAAGAATCTGCCTGCAATGCAGGAGGCTGGCTTCAATCCCTGGATCAGAAAGATCCCCTGGAGAAAGGAATGGCAACCTCCTCCAGTGTTCTTGCCTGGAGAATTCCATGGACAGAGGGGCCTGGTGGGCTTAAAGTTCTTGGGTGCCAAAGAGCTGGACACGACTGAGTGAATACCACTTTCAGTTTAAGCAGGAAAGCCACCTTTTGAAACACCGGAGTCTCGTCATAGGTATTAGGCAATTGACTTCCAAATACGTATTTTACTGTTTGATAAGGTTTATTATCTTCTGACATGTGAAAACAAATAGTTATTTTCCAAGAAGAACTACACAAAATTCATCATTATTCTTCAAATTGTGTTCTCAAGGCTCATAAATGGCCTTGAGTTTCCCCAGAAGATTGCTTCTCATGGAAATTTGGTCTTAACTTCCAGTTGATACTATCCGAGCTATTGGCCCCTATAACCCCTATTTTAAGATGTGGGGACAGCATCTAAATGCTAGTTCATTGCCATGGTTTTTTATTAAAAGGCAGAATCAGGTACAAAGCAAACACGGTGGAATAATCTGTAATTATTACACTACACTACAATTGGTAGTGGAGAGAGAGGGGTTTTTCAGAGTCTCTACAAAGAAACTATTTACCTTTGAGTGCTGTGAAGACCATTTTGACCGTGAATACTTATTCAGCAAGGCTTCCTGCACCTGCAGAGTTTAAGAGAAGCCACTGTCAAATGCTGAGAAGGGTTTGGAGAGAAAGGAAGCCTTCTATACTGTTGGTGGGAATGTAAATTGGTAACAGCCACTGTGGGGACCAGTGTGGAGGTCCCTTAAAAAACTAAGAACAGAGCTACCATATGACCCTGCAATCCCCCTCCTGGGCATATACCCAGAGAGCAGTACCGTCCAAAAGGATACATGCACACCAGTGTTCACTGTAGCACTGTTTACAATAGCCAAGACATGGAAGCAATCTAAATGTCCATCGATAGAGGAATGGATAAAGAAGATGTGGCACATATATACAGTGGAATATTACTCAGCCATTAAAGATAATGAAATAATGCCATTTGAAGTAACGTGAATGGACCTAGAGATGGTCATACTGAGCGAAGTAAGTCAGAGAAGGAGAAGTACTGTGTGGCATCTCTCATATGTGGAATCTAAAAAGAAATGATCAAATGAACTTATTCACAAAACAGAAACAGACTCACAGATTTAAAGAAAGAACTTACGGTTGTCAGGAGGGGAGAGTGGGGGGAAGGGATAGTTAGGAAGTTTGGGATCAACATGTATACACTGCTGTGTTTAAAATGAATAACCGACAGGGTCCTACTCTATAGCACAGGGAACTCTGCTCAATGTTATGTAGCAGCCTGGATGGGAGGGGAGTTTGGGGGAGAATGGATACATGCACATGTAGGGCTGAGTCCCTTCACTGTTCACCTGAAACTATCACAACATTGTTAATCAGCTCTATTCCGATATAAAATGAAAAGGTTAAAAAAAAGAGGCCATTGTCAACCTAACATGTCATGGTTCGTTAGACTTTTCTAGGAGGATGACTGTTATGGTTCTTACCTTCTGATCCCAGAGGCATCCAAAGAGTAAAATGAATAATCCCTGAAAAAAATTAGAAAGAAGTGCATTTTAATCATATTATTTACTAATCATATTCTTGTCTAGCAAAATAGGAAATATTGTTCACATAGCATAGGATTTGTAAGCTACTTCTTTCTACAGCTGCATTTATGGTCAAGTAGATGACAATGATGTAGCAGGTTCACACCAAGGGACCTTCAATGTTATAATGTTATAAGGATATTTTCAATTTCCCTATTTCCACCCAATTATAAGCTGGAGGTCCTGCTGGTTATGTTATTAAACATGCCTCTTATGTCTACAGTAGCCCTCATAGTTGTAATGGGAACATAGGGCATGAGGTAGAATAATCAGTACCTCCTAGTCAAGTCATCATTAGACGTGAGCCTTAGAGTTTGGAGTAGCAGGATTTGCGTGGTCTTGGCATGAGCATCTAGGGTGATGTCTCAGCATGACCTCCAGATGCCCTGCCTACTCACCAGCACATGGGAGCCTAGGGTTACCATTCATCTATTGGTCAAATCACAATCAAGCATCCCCTCCTTGTGCTCCAAAGGCTTGTTAAAGCCCTCCCAACAATGTGACTTGTATTATAATTAGTTTTGCACTGCTGGAGAGCAAAGGGAATGTCTTTTACATTTTCATATAATGAAAGTGAAGTTGCTCAGTCGTGTCCAACTCTTTGCAACCCCATGAACTGTAGCCTGCCAGGCTCCTCTGCCCATGGGATTGTCCTGGCAAGAATACTGGAGTGGGTTGCCATTTCCTTCTTCAGGGGATCTTCCTGACCCAGGGATCAAACCCAGGTCTGCTGCAATGCAGGCAGACTTACCATCTAAGCTACCAAGGAAGCCCATTCATATAATGAATGGAGCAGAATTCTTTCAGCCTTCAGCAAATGTTACCTGAGAACCTACTATGTGGTATCAAGCATTTACTTCATTTGTCGAGGTTACCCAACTTCTAGCCTGTTCCAAGGTCTTTGCTGGAACTAGGGAGGTACTGATAAGTAAGAGAGGTGCTTCCACCTCACCAAGGCAGAGTGCATTTAATGCTTGTGGAAATTAACTGGAAAGGCTGTTTGGTTTAATGGTGGTATTTGCGTTTAGGATATAATAGATGGCATCAAGATAACATTGGATAAATAGCAGAATCCAGTGTAGGGGAGGGACTTTCCTCCCATGTACATCATCAAGGCACTTAGCAGGAGGCACATATGCAACTAGACTATAATGCAGGTGATAAGAGGTGTGAGGTTCCATGGGAGCAGAGGAACGTGCCTTTTCTCTTGCACTGAGTTCTTGCCATTACTGTTCTTTAGGGCCAGGGCTGCCTCTGAACTCAAACCCTTCCTCATTCCTCCCCTTGTTTGTGTTTCTACCATTGCAGATCCTGGCTGAGAGCGCTGCCCTGCAGAGCATACCTGGAAGGCATTGAGGAGGGTGAACACAATGTGGAACACAGCGTTGCTCCCCTGGAACACGGTGGCCAGCCCGAAACCCCAGGTGAGCCCCAAGAGCGGCGTGAGGACCCCAATGCTCTTGGCGACCTGGAACAGGCTGCTCTTCTCCTGCTTGCTCGGCTTGTCCCCGACGGAAGGCCTCAGGATCTTGGTGATGACCACGACCGTGATGGTCATGTTTACCACCACGATGATCAGGGCCGGGATGACGAAGGCCAGCAGGGCTTTGGTGTCCTCCCAGTTGAGCCAGCAGGCGTTCTTCCTCATGTAGACCTCCCGGGGCTGGGTGGCCCCCACTGTGATGATGGAGATGACCAGAGGGCAGCCGTACCCCAGAGAAAAGGCGATCGTCTTCTGAATGGACTTGCTCGTGTCGTGTAGAATGAAAACCAGGCGGTAGAAGAGCATGAGCCCCAGGGTCAGCATCCAGAAGAAGACACTGAGGTAGAAGAAGTGGACGAAGAAGGTGGCGGCCACACAGGCCGTCTCGTTGAGCGGGAAGCGATGGTCGTGGATGGCGGCGGCCACGATGAACCAGACGTCGGCCACCAGCAGGGAAGCAGTGATGTTGACGATGCAGATGTGGCGCATGGAGGAGGTCCGGTTCTTGGTCACCGATTTCCATACCACGGCCTCCACGACGAGGCAGGCTGCTAAGCTCAAGATGGAAAAGCATAGCCCAATGTAGGAAATGATATCCAGCAGGATTTTCAGGAGAGAATCGGGGTCTGGGGAGTCGGGGGACATGAGGATGGAGAAGGAGGTGAGGTGTTCACAGCTGCAGGACACGCTGTCCTCAGTGACCTCTTTCACATAGCACCCACTGCTGTCCCACCCCCCGGTGTGGTTGGCGAGGTTGAAGTTCCAGAAGACACACTGCGGTATCCCGCCCAAAGGGTGGTTGTTTTTGAAAGTCATCAGAATCCTGAATGGTGTGGTTATGCTGCGGCTGACGGTGGTGGTCATCACCAAGCTGTTGGCAAAGTTCTGTCCCGGAACATCCCTGTCGAGGATGGTTTTGAGAGTTGGGAAAGCCACAGTGACAACAAATGAATCTGGCTGCAGGTGTTCCAGCTGGCATCCATTGATGGTCACGTTGCCCCAGAGGTCAGAGTCCAAGAAAATAAAACTCTGCCTGTACGATTGGGGGTGGCCAGGTTTTATGACCATGCTCTTCATCTGCACGTTAGGTTGGGAGATGGTGCTGTCTTCTGCTCGTAAAACTCGGGAAAATCTTTCCACTGAATCCAATAGCTGTGAGCTATAATTGGTTTTTTGCTGCTGTGACATCTTCCAGGTATTCAAGGCAGACTTGCCAAGGATGATATTGACCGTGGAGAGGACGTGCTGTAATTGACAAGGCATGGGATCAAACCAACTGAATGTTTTCAATCATAAAAGAGAGAGAGAAAAAAAAAAAAAAAGAACATCTCCTTGGAAACTGGTTAAGTGGGTACATGCAAGCATGCATGCTCATTTGCTAAGTCATGTCAGACTCTTTTGCAACCCCATGGACTGCAGGCCACCAGGCTCCTCTGTCCATGGGATTTCCCAGACAAGAGAACTGGAGTGGATTGCCATTTCCTCCTCCAGAGGATCTTTCTGACCTAGGAATGGAAACCGAGTCTCCAGTGTCTCCTGCACTGGCAGGTGGATTCTTTACCACTGAGCCACCTTGGAAGCTCTAAGTGGGTACAGGGAAAAAGAAAAGAGAAGGGGGAAGTGCAGCATCACAGGCTGAGGGGACAATGATCCACCTTCTTATGGGAAAAATTAGCAGAGGATGGGCCCCCCAACTTCAAGACTTTGTGAAATGTTTAGCAATCGTGATGGTGAGAACCACCCTTAAAACTCACTAAAGTCGACTCAGTAGGCTGGCAGAGATGTTTATTAATTGCTTTATGTTTTATTTTATTTTAAATCTCAAGCCAGTAAAGGCTTTTGGGATGGGTGGTATTTCACCAGAAAGGGTGAGGGAGTCTTGGAAGACCCTCTCAAATGCTGAGCATCAAATAAGACACGTGAGTGTTGTTAAAGGCACCTTTCTTTTTTGCTCGACATTTTGATTCTCTCTCCCATACACTGGGAATTGTCATTTGTGGCTTATCTCCATGGAGAGAAGTGGCTTCTCTCTGCCCTTCTTCGTGTGGTTCTCTTCTCTGAAATGATGAGCCCTGGAGTTAGTTGAACAGTGGCCCCAAAATGACTTGTCTTAATTCCCAAACTCTGTGAATGTGACCTGATTTGGAGAAAGGGTCTTGGTAGATGTTATTAAGGATCTTGAGAGAAAAATCACCCTGGATTACTTGGGTAGGCCCTAAATCCAGTGACAAGTATCCTTAAAAGAGACAGAAGAGGAGGAGCTAAATGGAGAAAATGAGTCATGTGAGGACAAAGTCGGAGGTTGGAATGAGGCAGCCACAAGTCAAAGAATGCCTGGAGCTACTAGAAGCTGGGAAGTGAACGTGATAGTCATTCAGACTTGCCTGACTCTGTACAGCCCCACGGACTGTCGCCTGCCCGCTCCTCTGTCCATGGGATTCTCCAGACAAGAATACTGCAGTGGGTAGTGATTCCCTTCTCCAGGGATCTTCCTGACCCAGGGATTGCACCTGGGTCTCCTGCATTGGCAGGCTGATTTTTTTTACCATCTGAGCCACCAGGAAAGCTCACTAGAAGCTAGAAGAGGGGATCAAAGATTCTTCCCTAGAGCCTTCAGAGGAAACATGGTCCCCAGACACCTTGATTTCAGGCTTCTAGCCTCAAGGAGCGTGAGAGAGGACATTTCTGTCATTGTAAGCCACCCAGTTTACAGCGGTTTGTTAGAACAGCCCTTGCAGATCTGTATAAGCTCCTTGGACTCTTGTAACCCAGGCTGCTTGCCGGTTGCCTCTGGTTGGGTTTGTCCAGTGAGAAACATCAGCAGGAGGTGGGATGATGAGAGAAGAAAGAAGCTGAGATCTGTTTTTCCTGCATCCTCATTTCTTCTGTCAGCATATCTTTGGTATAGTTATGTCCTTCCAATACTACAGCTCCTGCTCAGTGATCCCTCCTCCAAGGTTATGGGTGCACTATTTCCCTGCTTTCCCTGTTAATCCTCAAGGTAGTAAAGGTTTCTAAATGTTTCTGGTCTCTGGTTGCCTCACACTTTTTAAAAAATTCCTAGTTTTACCTCTGTAAGTATCCCTTCGCTAAAGTATCTTCATTTGAACTCTGGTGGGTGAATTCTTTACTCTTAGAACACTGATTACTGGAAAAAAAAAAAAAAGGAACCTTCTTACACTGTTGTTGGGAATGTAGATTGATATAGGCAGAATGGAAAGTTGTATGGAGGTTCCTTCAAACACTAAGAATAGAACTATCATTTGATCCAGCAATTCCACTCCTGGGCATATACCCAGACAAAACCATCATTCAAAAAGATAAATACACCTCAATGTTAATTGCAACACTATTTACAATAGCCAAGACATGGAAGCAACCTAAATGTCCATCAACAGAGGAACAGATAAATATGTAGCATATATATTCAATAGAATATTACTCAGCCATAAAAAGGAAGGTAATTGTGTCATTTGAAGAAATGTGGATGGGACTCAAAGACTGTCACACAAAGTGAAGTAAGTCAGAAAGAGAAAAACAAATATTGTACATTAACGCATATATGTGGAATACAGAAAAATGGTATAGATAATCTTATTTTCAAAGCAGAAACAGAGAACAAACATATGGATACCAAGAGGTAAAAGGGGAGTGGGATGAATTGGGAGATTGAGATTGACATACATACACTATTACATGTAAAACAGATGGCTAATTAGACCTATTGTACAGCCCAGGGAACCCTACTCAGTGCTCTGTGGTAACAGAAGTGGGGAAAGTGAAAGTGAAAGTCGCTCAGTCATGTCTGACTCTTTGTGACCCCATGGACTATATAGCCTATGGAATTCTCCAGGCCAGAATACTGGAGTGGGCAGCCTTTCCCTTCTCCAGGGCATCTTCCCAACCCAGGGATGGAACCCAGGTCTCCCACATTGCAGGTGGATTCTTTCCCAGCTGAGCCACAAGGGAAGCCCCAACTGAAGTGGGAAGGAAATCCAAAAAAGAGGGGATATATGAATATGTATAGCTGCTTTACTCTGCTGTGCAGCAGAAATGAACACAACACTGTAAAGCAACTATACTCCAATTAAAAAAAATAAAGAACACTGATTGCTTCAAAGGTCACGTTTGGTGAGAGACTGTTGAGAATCCCACCTTGTACATATTCTGAAAACCTTTCATTCCTAGTTTTCTTAGAAAGCAGGTAAGAATTCATTCTCTATTAATGAAGAAACTAATGAGATTCTTTAAAAAGTCATCTTAAGATCCCAAGATATACACGCACATGCTAAAAGCCAGAGCTGGCAAGGCGCTGCTTAGGAAAAGAGAGAATTTGCAGTGGAGAGAACTTATGTTTCTTGACCCCAAGTGCTGAGGGATGAAGAGATGAGAAGCCAGACTCCTGTAAGACGAACAAACTCACCGTCATCATTTCTGAATTCACTTGGGTTGGAACTGTTGAGAACAGGTCCAGGATGTTAATAATAGCTCCCAGGGTCCCAGAAAATGAGTCGACTTCAAGTTTCACTTGCTTTGTGCTAATGGAAAGATTCCCTAGGTAGGACGGGAGCTTCTCGTCCTGGGTGGGGCTCTTAACCAAAGCCTAAGAACAAAAAAGCCAACACAATCAGACAAAAAAAAAAAAAAAAATTGCAACTGATTTATTGTAACTTATGGAATTTGAGGACTCTTGAATTCTCAGCAACATAAGCATGAGAGGTGAAAGTATTTATTTTGATGAAATGAAACATATGTCCTCGCCACATGGCACTCACTTCTACTCTAGGTAAGAGAGGTCAGCTAGCCCCTTCTAGGACTATAGATGACTTGTAAGGATAAAGGAAGTCTCAGACGTGTAAAAGCATAAAGCCCAATTTTTTTTTTCCTATTGATGAACCTTACTTTTAAAAAAATTAATTTATTTTTTTCGGCTGTGCTGGGTCTTCATTGCAGTGTATGGGCTTAGTTGCCTAGTGGCGTGTGGGATCTTAGTTCCCCCGACCAGGGATTGAGCCTGCGTCCCCTGCATTGGAAGGAGGATTCTTAACCACTGAACCACCAGGGAAGTCCATAAATCTTACTTTTTATTTTGCTTTCTTTCTGAAAAGATTAGAACTATTAGCTTGATATAAAAATTCTTCAAAGGAGCACATTTAGAGGGGATGACTTCACCAACATGACTTTTATCATTGAGCTAACAGAAACCAAGGTGAAGGCGCACAGCTGGTCCTAGGGCAGAACGCACATTGTGTTGCCTCTCTATTGGTATTCACGCAAAATATTAAGCATGTCTAGAGTTGCATCTTATTCGGAAATAAACAAGTGTAGCTTTGAGAGCAACACAAAGCAGCTCAAAGTCCATTTTCCTAAGTGCTGAGAAATAGGCTCAGCTAAACATAGCTCCCCACCAAGAGCTCAGAGTCAAGGGTTTAAAGATCACCTTGGCCAGCTGGAGCAGAGCATTTATTGGAGCAGAGATGCAGTCATTTCTCTCAATCTGCCACTGGGAGCCCACGCATCTATAAGTTATGATCCCTCCAATAGGACTCTCACGGCTTCTGGTAATGTTCGAGAATCGGCAAAGCTTCTGGATGACTTTCCCAGGCTCCCCAACACCTAGGATAGGATCCTGGCAAGTGATGCTCTCCCCTGCATTGGAAACGTGGATATAAAAGGCACAGTTGAAAAGAGGAGAAAAGATAGTTGAAACAGGACCAGGCTTAGGTGGCGTTTTGATATTTGAACTCATCTTCTTCACTTTCAGTGACCTTTTCCGAGTTTCCACACAGATCTGATTCTAATTTGCACTGGCTTTTCCTCTAAGCCTCATTCCCACCTCCAATCTCCAGGAATTTTCTCTTTGCTGCCTGTAAAATCTAAGCGATGAAAATAACAAGAGCTTAATGTGTACTCATCCAGATAAAAGATATGCAGGTGACCATGAGTGTTAGGGATGCATGGGATCTTCATGCATGGGATTCTCAACTCTGATGCTTAAGAATCACCAGAGGAGCCTTGGAAATACCAATGTCCAGGCTCACTCCAGTCCAAGTAGATCAGAACCTCTCAGGCTGAAATTCAAGCTTCAGCAGTTTTTAAAGCCTGCTTGTGATTCCTGGGTGCAGCCAAGGATAAGAGGCACCATTTTAATCTAAAGCTATAATTAGCAGTAGGAATTCTAGGCACCCATGACCTGAATATTCTAGACAATATTTATAAGCATTTATTCCTTCTGGTTTCCCTTAAGGATGACTTCCCTTTTCCTCTACCTAAGACCAGACTTCATTGGAAAATGGCATTTGTTGCAGAATCTCCATCTCCAGGGAACTTGGGACTCTCTGATGAGCAGAAACACCTCCCCATCATCTTTTAGCATTTATTGAGTTCCCAGCCACTGTAGAAAAATCTTAAAACACCTAAGTAATTTTCTATTGGGAAAGGGCTGAGGAATCAGAGTTTGCAAGAAGAACAAAGAAGAGAACAAAGGTAAGTGAATAAAACATGATGGCACCTGGGCTAAGACGGGAGGACAGAGGAGAAGTGACCTTGGCTGCCCTCTGGAAAAGGTGTGCTTGGTGGGGTCAAGGGATGGTGACTCAGAGATACAGGGAGCTCTTCATTGCTTCCTACTTTGGTGTCTGGGCCTCAGATACCAACACCTATGAGAAGGACCAAAAATCCCTCAATAAACTCAAACAGGCTTGGTAACAGAGGCATAGATCCTTCAGACATCATGGGGTTTTTTATAGAGACGATTTATGGGGCCAGGGGATTGCTTATGATGCAGACCCAGGAGTATCTTTTTACCTTAAAAAATAGTATATGAGGTGGCATTGGCTCAGCGATAACAAAGGATGGGAAAGACAGTTTCTGATGTTTTATTATTTTTAAGATATTTTGATGTGGAACATAAATTTATTATGGTATTGATTCTGTCTCATATTTTGGTTTTTTGACCCTGAGGCATGTGGGATCCTAGCTTCTCAACCAGGGATGGAACCCACACCCCCTACATTGGAAGGTGAAGTCTTACCCATTGGACTGCCAGGGAAGTCCCTCTGATTCTTTTTCTGTAGCTCTGGGAAACAGTGCTGATGGGGGCATATAGTAGACTGGATATTTGAACTTTGCTGAAAGTCTGTAACTTTGCTGAAAGTTCAAAGTGGCCTCAGCCCCATACAAACACCATCCACTCTTAACTGGTGAGGGCAGGGCTTCAACTCTCAGAATCAATGGGTATATGGCTTTATCTGCCGAGCTTTGTTAATTTCTTCCCACCTAATCACTACCAGAGTTAATCAGATAGCCTCTTCTAGCCACCCACAACCGTCTCTAGAGCAGAACTTACCCCATTACATGTGATAACATTTTAAAATCACATGTATCTCTCTCTTAGATGTGAGGCCAAGAAACATAGCTTATTTCTTTTCAATCCCCCATGCTTAGCTCAAGTCTTGCCACATGAAAGAGATTAACACACATTTATTGATGGATGAATGAGGGAGTGAATCAATAAATGAATCTCTGCCCATGACTGTAACATTTTAAAATAATTAAAAGTGCTCTCACCAGGAACCAGGTTAAGCTTCATAGACGGGCTCTGGACTGAATTATTAGCGGCATTGGCAAAGTGACAGAACACATCCACATTTTCTGGACAGGAAACCGAGTCTGCCACGAAATGGTGTTTGTAGCACACTTGCTTTTCATTAACTTCTTTTACTAAAATAAAATCAAAGAATGAAGTCACAACATAAGTATTCAAAGCACGGATTTTGTTAAAAATCATCCAACGTGGATAAACTTGTTCAAACTGTTTTCAAGATTATGTGCCACATTCATCTTTTATGTGGTTCGCAAAATGCCACTAGCCTAGAAGTAACTAAGCCTGCACTGGCATGCATGCTGGCCAAAACCTTACCTCCACCATTCATGGCTCCAAGTCTATGCCCACCCAGTTTCGGACCATCAGAATGCTTTCTCAGCATCCTTCTATCTACTGAAACCCCATCACGCTCTGCACTTTTATCCTATCCTGCTTTCATCGCATTTGCTTAGAGGTCACCCAAGGAGAAGACCTGGAGAAGGAATCAGTTACCTCCTCCAGTATTCTGGCCTGGAAAATTTCACAGACTGTATAGTCCATGGGGTCACATAGAGTTGGACATGACTGAGCGACTTTCACACTTCACTAAAGGAAAAGAGGGTGTCAGAGGATGAGACGGCTGGCTGGACAGCATCACCGATGCAATGAATATGAACTTGGGCAGATTCTAGGAGATGGTGAGGGACAGGGAGGCCTGGCATGCTGCAGCATATGGGGTCACAAAGAATTGGACACGACTGGGTGGCTGAACAACAGCAACTCCTACCAGACCCTAAGGTTTCAGCGGGTAGGTACCTGGTCATACTTATCTTTGCATCTCCTAGTGCCTAGGTCAGTGTCTGGCACACAGAAAACCCTGAACACATGCGTGTTTACCACAGAATGTTGAAATGCTTAAATATTTCCGTACCCAGATTGATTTCATATCCCCCTGCCACGCATCCTTCTCTACATTGTCTAGTCGTTATGGGATTCCCCACTTTCCTGAACTTCCTTTGTTCTTTCCATCTGTTAATGCTCATTTTGGGGTATTTAATATTCTATATATTGCCTTCTAGGACATATGCTCTTCTAGATATTAATCTACATGCCCCACTTCTTTGATCTCCTTTTCATTGCCTCCTGTATTCATTGTGTTCTATATTAAGCAGGAGGTCCCCAAGAACCATTCTTGAAAGTATGAATGAGCTCCTAAATCCCTGGTGATGGTGTCAGTGAGTTAAGATTTGGGATTGTGAAGTCATATTTGGTTGATCTTTATCTGAATGAATCCTGAGGGATCTGGGTGGAAGGTACATTCAACCAGACAGGACTTGAATTTTTTTTTTTTTTTTTTTGGTCAGGTACCATTGAGTGCTACCAATGGAGTCTCTTAAGTTAATTATTCCTCAGCTTGGAGTTCCTGGACCACATAGGTAGTATAAATTCAAGCCCCAAACCTAGGCAGGACAATCATAATTCTCAGGTGAAATTTTTACCTTTTATCAGCAATGAGGCCAAGCTCTTAACTCTTGCAGATGAATTTTAGTTTTTTCCTAGATTCTTCTTCTTTTACTAAGCACGTCATTATGTGAGGGCCCTGACATTGTGCTGGTGGGTGGGGTGCCTTAGTTACTGCCTTGGGATCAAGGCCTTCTCTCTAATACACTTCAGAGCTTTCAAACTCAAATTCAAGATTCTGGGTTTCTGATTTTGGCAAATGCCTTCAGGGCATCTCATCATTAGCAAAAACATTTCCTGTAATTCTTCTTTTTTTTAATTTTTATTTATTTTTATTTTTTAATTATTATTATTATTTTTACTTTATAATATTGTATTGGTTTTGCCATACATCAACATGCATCCACCACAGGTGTACACGTGTTCCCCATCCTGAACCCCCTCCCACCTCCCTCCCCATACATCCCTCTGGGTCATCCCAGTGCACCAGCCCCAAGCTTCCTGTATCCTGCATCGAACCTGGACTGGCGATTCATTTCTTATATGATATTATACATGTTTTAATGCCATTCTCCCAAATCATCCCCCACTCCCTCTCCCACAGAGTCCAAAAGACTGTTCTATACATCTGTGTCTCTTTATTGTCTCGCATACAGGGTTGTCGTTACCATTTTTCTAAATTCCACATATATGCGTTAGTACACTGTATTGGTGTTTTTCTTTCTGGCTTACTTCACTCTGTATAATAGGCTCCATTGTTTCTGTTACTCTTTGGGCTGCTCAGCTGTGCATTTACAGGATTCTTGTGGTACTATGATTGCATGCTAACTCCTGCACAGAGGGAGGAATGATTAGAATATCTAGTCTACTATATGGAACATGTAGAAGGCTCATGACGGTAACTTAATATGGTCTTCAACAGTCATCACTAGAAACAATGGGTTCCACTCTCACAGACTCTCAAGATTTTGTCACAAACCACTTGCTCAGATGGTAAAGAATTGGCCTACAATGCAGGAGGCCCAGGTTCGATCCCTGGGTCGGGAAGATGTCCTGGAGAAGGGAATGGGTACCCACTCCAGTATTCTTGTCTGGAGAATTATATGGAGAATTATATGGTGGGCTACAGTCCATGGGGTCTCAAAGAGTCAGACATGACTGAGCAATTAACATTTTCACATTTCAACGAGCCACTGGCCACATAGCAAAATAGAAGGCAGTAAAGCCTCATGGACTCCTCTGTTATATTCTGTCTGATGGAATCCTTACGTCTCTTTACCCCTACTTTAAGAGTAAATATGTAGACTCCATGTATATGGAATCTTATGTCCTAACAATTCAGCAGTGGGCATCTTACCAGCAGGAAAGGACGAGGAACCCACTTGAAAAATAACCCTGTAGTCTGAATCTTCCTCAATGCAGCATCTGATATGATGGGAGCTATGGCATGGAATTGCAGCTTCCACAGGATCAACCATGATGTTGGACTCTAGAGGCAGCGGGTACACGATGACATCTTTGGCCATGACCCTGTACAAATTCTTGTATCGAAATACACAGTGATAGGTTCCTGAGTGGAAGGAAGCCAAGAAGAGATGGAACAAAAGTCATCGCTCCAGAAAGGCATTAGCTGAACCTCAAAAACATCATGCTGAGTGACAGAAGCCAGACGCAAAAGGCCACATATCGTATGATCCCAGTTCTATGAAACGTCTACAGTAGACAAATACACAGGAACAGAAAATAGAGTAGTGGTTGCCTAGGGCTGGGGGTTTGGGAGAAAATGAGGTGACTTGTAAAGCATATGGAATTTCTCTTGGTGGGGGTGGGGAGTGATGAAAATGTTCTCAAATCGACTACAGTAAAGTTTGCACAATTCCAGTACACTAAAAGCCACTGAACTGTATCCTTTGAATGAATCAATTCTATAGTGCATGAATTTTATTTAATAAAGCAATTGCAAAATCAAACAAACAAACAAACAGGAAGGCATTGGCTGAAAATGTTAAGAAGAGGATTGGGTTTCCTTGTCAAGCTGGGACAAGTGCACAGTGACCCCTCCTGGGCCCTAGATGAGAAAACGCTCCGTTGAGTCCCCTCCTGGGCTCTCTGTGCATTTGAACCCATCCTCATGGAAATATTCACTTACTTTTGAATACAATGTAGTGGCTTATCCAGAGTCAAACAGCCTGTTGGAGTAGGATCGAGTTTCAAATCAGGTTCCCAAGACCTCCTCCAAGGCTCTTTCTTTAACCAGGAGGGAAAAAATGAGAATTTGGTATGTGCTGGGCTGGGGAGTTCTTTGAAGAAAGTTGTCAGTGAGATGGAGCCAGAGCCCTGGGGTCTTGTGACACCATCTCTAAGGGAGTAGATGCTTCTGGTTCTGGCACATCATTGCACCGCTAAGGAGTGCAGAGGGAAGGGGGAAGGAGGGAGAAGTGGATTGTGAACTCTTGGGAGAGTTTGACCTGTGGACTCTGGGATTAGATGTCTGACGCTTATCTAAAAAAGTCTGAAGATGAGAATGGGCCGACTCAACTTTGCAGGAGTGAAAAGAGAAGGCTGCAGTGGGAGTTGCCTGCATGCCCAGTGCTTGGTGAAGCAGAGTGGACTACGGACAGGGCTTGGGTTGACCTTCATGAAAGCCACCTTTCCCACTGGACTTCACACCAGAGCCCATCAGGGGATGAGCCGCCGCTGGGTCAGCTGCTGTGGGGACAGCCGGAAGTTTATCACAGCATCTACAGTTAAGTAGGACCTTTCAATGTTGCCGACATTGCTTCTCTTTGTCCTAACTTTGGGGGAGTCAGAGCAGCTGCTGGGCAGAGAAAAAAACAAGTAGGAAAAGACCAGAGAGAAAATGCCTTCCGATTCCCATTGGGAGGGAGGGAAAGAAACTTTACACTGAATAGAAAAGTGTAGTCAATTTTGATGAGAACAGATGATTTTTAGAACCTGAGTGGGACTGTTTAATGGTTCAATATTGTCTGATAGTCGGAAAGGGCTATTGGGCAGAGCAAGTATGAGCTCAGCATAGGAGAAATGGGAATATTTCCCATTCCTGATGGTATCCACCAAGTCCAACCAGACAAGAAGCAGTTATTTCTAGTGTTGCCTAAGCCTTCCTTACAGGAAAAAATCAAGACAACCTGGAACTCACAGGATCTGGACTGATTAAGCCTATCATTCATGAAAAGCTTTAGAACAAAGTAGTTAATAATTGGCTTCTGGGGACTTGCCTAGTGGTCCAGTGTTTAAGACGCCACGCTTAGTTCAATCCCTGGTCCGGGAACTAAGATCCCACAAGTGCAGCCTCCCACCCCCAAAAAAGAGAACTCTTGGCCTCGAGCCAGTCACCTTTTCCCTTGGGCTCTGCCATTCAGCAGATGCATGCATAATCTCAGGCAGTTTCTTACCCTCTCTGGGCCCCAGTGTCCTCATCTGTGGAATGGAGATGATAATGACACTCTCCTCTAGGTTTATTGTTTTAAATTAATTCATGTACTTAAATACTTAGCACAATGTCTATCACACAGCAGAAGCTCAAGAAATGTCAATTATTATTGAAGGGATCCTATCAAATTTCTTTTTCTTCCAAAAATTTGCATTTTCTCTCAACTTAAACAGTATCTAGGGATAAGTATTGGAGAAGGTGATGGCACCCCACTCCAGTACTCTTGCCAGGAAAATCCCATGGACCGAGGAGCCCGGTAGGCTGCAGTCCATGGGGTCCATCAGAGTTGGACACGACTGAGCAACTTCACCTTCACTTTTCACCTTCATGCATTGGAGAAGGAAATGGCAACCCACTCCAGTGTTCTTGCCTGGAGAATCCCAGGGACAGGGGAGCCTGATGGGCTGCCATCTATGGGGTCTCACAGAGTCGGACACGACTGAAGCGACTTAGCAGCAGGGATAAGTAGAAAATTAAAACGTTTTTCTTTCCTCTTTTGGAACCAGGCATATAAAACTTTTAGGAAGAATTTTTATACCTCAGTTGGGTGAAACAAGAGTGTGGTAAAAATACTTGAAAAAAAAATCCTCTTAGGAGTTTGGAATTATATGCATACCACTAATGCATAAAATAGATGAATTACAAGGACCTGGTGTATAGCACAGGGAACTATATGCAATATCTTATAATAACCTATAATGGGAAAGAATCTAAAAAGAACATATATATGTGTGTGTGTGTGTATATATATATATATATATATAACTGAGTCATTTCATATAAAAAACTGAATCACATACATATACAAAAACTGAATTGCTTTATATTTAAAACTGAATCACATATATAAGTGATTATATGTGATTACATGGGGATTATATATATCACATATACATGATATCTTCATATATGTGTGTGTAAAATATATATATATATATATATATATATAAATATACACGGAGAAGGCAATGGCACCCAACTCCAGTTGCCTGCAAAATCCCATGGATGGAGGAGCCTGGTGGGCTGCAGTCCATGGGGTTGCTGAGGGTTGGACACGACTGAGCGACTTCACTTTCACTTTTCACTTTCATGCACTGGAGAAGGCAATGGCAACCCACTCCAGTGTTCTTGCCTGGAGAATCCCAGGGACGGGAGCCTGGTGGGCTGCTGTCTATGGGGTCACACAGAGTCGGACATGACTGAAGTGATTTAGCAGCAGCAGCAGCATATAAATATACAAAATCACTTTGCCATACACTTGAAACTAAACACAACATCGTAAATTAACTATAGTTAAATTAAAACAAAAAATCTTCTCAACGGCAAAGCACAGGCTCTAGAATCAGAGACCAGTTTTAATTCTTTCTCTACAACTTAAGTTGTGGAAACTTAGGCACATTTATTATCCTCGCTGAACCTCATTTTCTGCATCTGTAAAATGATAATAGTGACATCTTCCCCCAAAGGGCTGTTGCATTGAGTGATGACGTATGACGTGCAGAGTGGCTGGCACAGGCATGGCTTGGGCCAGGCCCTCCATGGATGGCAATGATTCCAGTGTATTTCTAGGGGTCCCAGAACCAGGGTGCAGGGTATCTGGGCTTTCACTCACCATTCCACTCCCTGGTTGAGGTCTTGACTGTCAGCACCGACTCTGCTCTGTCAGGATACCTCCTCGTGGTATAAAACCTTTTGTATATTTTAGTTCCAGCAGAAGTGTTCCAGTACATCTCATCATAGTTACTCATATCGCTGATGCACTTTATAAAAAAGCTTTGTCCCTCAGAAACAGAAATTAGGTCCGGGGTTATGTTTAGCTTGGCTAAAAGAATGCAAATAAAACAGACAAAAGAAAACCAACAACAAGTATAATGTTTAGTCTTTCTGGTGACGTCCACATAGAGTGAAATTTCACATGGAGACAGAAAGCATGAGCGGTCCTGACTCTACTGGGGTCAACGCGGCATTGGTACCTTGCTGCTCCCGGGCTTTACTTGTCTCTAGGCTGTTCTTGGTGGTGCTCTGAACTGTACTCATTTCCATCACAAGCCTTTGGGATTCGCGCACTTCCCCTTTGTGGCTGGAATTATCTCCTAATGATCAGCAGGGCAAAAGGTTGCAAACTTAAGAGTGTTGACTTAACTCAACTCCCCTCCAACCTCTTCCAGGTACCTCAAGGGAAACTCAATGGCTCAGTTCCTATGACCGTATCATTTTCTACTCTTTCGAAATAACTTAAAATGCCATGGTGTATTTTAATTTCTCTCTTTTGTATCTCTTCTCCATGAAAATGTGAGCTCCTTAAGAGCAGGACCCTCTCATGCGTGTCCTCGTTCACATCGCCAGCGTCAGCACTGGGTCCACTACCCAGTCGGTGCTTACCAAGAAGATGAGTGGTTTCTGAAACGACTTGTGAAGCAGAGGGATCACAGCAGTTACACTGCCCAAATAATTATATCTGGACTGAGAAGTAGAGACACCCAAATTGTTCAGAAGTGGGGACTGATGATTTATCTAAATTGTTTTTGTATGATGGGCACAAAAACATGTTTGCCTGCCCAATTTTTGCAGAGAATGCAGCAGAAAGTTTTAAATGTCTGATACAGGGGTGAAGTTAGAATGCTTTAAGATATAAGCAGTAGAAACGATACTTTTAAGAGTCCTAGAATTAATTGAAAACAAACACACTTGTTACAACTGTAAGATAACCAGGAAATACCAGACTCCTAAAGCTTTCTGCTGCATTCTCTCTGAAAAAGATAAAATGGGAGAGAAAAGGGGGGAATGAAGGATGGTGGGGAGTGAGCCAAGCTATTGCAATTCAAGAGAGGGAGAATGGGATTATGGGAGAAAAAGTAGGATATAAGGGGCATTATCCTTGTGAAGTGAAAGTCGCTCCATTGTGTCCGACTCTTAGACCATGGGATTCCTTCCTTATTCAGTGACTAATCTGAGTGTGAAACCTACTTCAGCTTTTTGCCTTCTCAGTACAACGTAGGCGGTTCCTTCCCTGCAACCACTGCTTCCTATTCTTACCCTTCCTTGTAAGGAATTCCTGTGAATTTAACTGGCAGAGATGCAAATCCCACTGTGTGATTTACCCCAACCACCATCTCACAACCAGGGAAGGCCCGGCTTCACTGCTCATGGATGTTCCCAGTTCACTGGCAGCCCCTGGTTTGAGGGGCAAGCCCAAAAATGCTAGTGAAAGAGTCCTTACCCACAGACATGAATGTCACTTCTATGTCCTTTCTGCCTCTGGCTCCGTGGGCACTGATGAACTCACACGTGTAGACCACTGTCGTTCCAGACGACCCGCTCGGACACTGAGTCCCATTGGCCACGAGGGTGTATGTGCTGCAGCCATTGTCCGTGTCTATTTCAGCGTTTCCTGCAACAACATAAGAGGTTCTCTTGCTGTCACGGTTATCTGACTCTCTGGTTTGGTAGCAAAGAAGCCAAATCGTGGGCTTCCCTGGTGGCTCAGTGGTAAAGAATCTGCCTGCCAATACAGGAGACATGGGTTTGATCCCTGATCTTGGAAGATCCCACATGCTGCAAAGCAACCAAGCCCATGCACCGCAACTATTGAGCCTGTGCTCTAGAGTCTGGGAGTCACAACTAGTGAGCCCATATGCCACAAGTAAGGAGGCCCAAGGGTCCTAGAGCTTGTGCTCTGCATCAAGAGAAACCACTGCAATGAGAAGCTTTTGCACCACAACTACAGAGTAATTGCCACTTGCCACAACTGGAGAAAAGCCCAAGCAGCAGTGAAGACCACACACAGCCAAAAATAAATGAATAAAGTTATTTACAAAAACAAGAAGCCAAATCAGCTAACATGACTCCTTATTTACATCCAGTTTTCTCTTTGAATGGAGAGGCTGCTGCTGCTACTGCTGCTAAGTCGCTTCAGTCGTGTCCGACTCTGTGCGACCCCATAGACGGCAGCCCACCAGGCTCCCCAGTCCCTGGGATTCTCCAGGCAAGAACACTGGAGTGGGTTGCCATTTCCTTCTCCAGTGCATGAAAGTGATAAGTGAAAGTGAAGTTGCTCAGTTGTGTCCAACTCTTAGCGACCCCATGGACTGGTGGGTTCCCATCCAGTTTTCTCTTTGAATGGAGAGGCTGCTGCTGCTATTGCTGCTAAGTCGCTTCAGTCGTGTCCGACTCTGTGCGACCCCATAGACGGCAGCCCACCAGGCTCCTCCATCCATGGGATTTTCCAGGCAAGAGTACTGGAGTGGGGTGCCATTGCCTTCTGTTGAATGGAGAGGCAGGATGGTATAATGGTTAGTCCTGCCACTTTAGGATCCAGGTGGCCTGGCTGCAGTTTCCAAACTGTATTATTATCTTTTTAAATTTTTTTTTAATGTGGACTTTTTTTTAAAAAGTCTTTGTTGAACTGGTTACCAGAGAAGGCAATGGCACCCCACTCCAGTACTCTCGCCTGGAAAATCCCATGGACTGAAGGGTCTCGTAGGCTGCAGTCCATGGGGTCGCTAAGAGTCAGACATGACTGAGTGACTTCACTTTTACTTTTCACTTTCCTGCATTGGAGAAGGAAATGGAAACCCACTCCAGTGTTCTTGCCTGGAGAATCCCAAGGACGGGGGAGCCTCGTGGGCTGCCGTCTATGGGGTCGCACAGAATCGGACACGACTGAAGTGACTTAGCAGCAGCAGCAGAGCTGGTTACAATATTGCTTCTGTTCTTTGTGTTTTGGTTTTTTGGGCGCGAGGCGTGTGGGGTTTTGGCTCCCTGATCAGGGCTCAAACCCGCACTCCCTGCATTGGAAGACAAAGTCTTAAACCACTAGACCACCAGGGAAGTCCCCAACACTCTAGTACCTACCGGCAGGGTGTTGTTGGGAAAGTCACTAAGCCACGCTCTATCTCAGTTTCTCCAGATGTAAAATGGGGATATATAACAGCTATGACCTAGGATTGTAGTCAGGTAAAAGGAGTTACTATGTGAACACTTAGGATAGTGGCTGGCTGGGGCCAGCCCCTAACCAAGACCATGATGATTGCTGAAGTGTGAAAAATTTAAAAAGAGAAGTCATGTTTTTGGATATGATTTCAATTGGAAGAGGAAAAGATGATAGATTATTTTGACTATTTTTATTATTAAAAGGAGGAAGAAACAGGACTCAGGCCTCTGATACTCGTCTCACTTGAGACCTGTTTTTCGTAACTTATTCCTTCCTATTAGTCATATGTTTTAGTCGAAGCTTTACCTTCGTGTTTTCTTCAGTTACCAGCAGTTCACCCTTCAGAATAGCTGCTCCTTCCTGTCTTCCTCTCCGTTCCCAAGATGCTCTGCCCTCCACGCCATCTCACTTCCTGCCTGTGTCTCTATGATGCTCTCTTGGACACCTTTTTCTACTTCGGTTCCTTCATCCCTCCCCTCCATCCTTGCCTTCTGCCATGTACCCTGAAGACATTCCTCAAACACTGACAATCTTCCAAAAATTAAAGAAAAAGAAAAAACCCTTCTGATGAACTCTAACATAAATGCATCTTTTACAGCCTTAGCTGGAGGATCAATGATATTTAAAATATTCTGATTGAAAAGGAACCAGCTTTTCTCCCCAGTCTCCAAAATGATAATTCAGAACACCAAACTGATTTACCACCTTGGGTATATTATTAATACCTCCTGGTTCATAGGTACAAAGGTCCATTCATCTCCAAGGCTCATACCTCCACTCATTTTTGGAAAACCTACTTCCTCCAGGACCTCTCACTCCATCCCTCTCCCTTGGCTGCAGAACAATGGAAGGTACTAAATGCAGCCTGTAAGTTGGCACTCTGCTTTCCAGAGTAGAGGTGGGAGGCAGTTCCAAGTTTGTTGCTCAAGATTAAATAATACCCAATGAAGAATTCCCAGGACATTGAGGATAAGTGAAGGCATGGTTTTCAAAGCTATCATCATTATCAGAAAGCAGTTATTGTGGCAGATTCAATGTATTCAACTCTGTTTTAAATATTGACATTCATTATCTCTTGTCTCTTCTTTCAAAAGTCTCACAAAATGGGTGCCATTGTCTCTATTTAAAAGATGAAAATCTGGGAGCTCCTTAGCGATCTACTGGTTAGGATTTGGCACTTTTGCTGTCCCTGCCGAGTTCAATCTCTAAGATTCCACAAGCCCTGAAAATACCCCAAAACCCCAGAAAGCCCAACCTGCTTGAAAAAGACCACCTTCATCTTCTTAAAGTTAGAAATTCTGACACTATGGATTACTTCCTTTCCATCTTATCCCTTGCTGGAAGTGCTTTGAAAATCCAGTGCAACTGTTTCTGAGATGAGGCGATACGTTCAGTTCCAACACACTGGGGTGAATTATTTAGCTCGATGGCTTTCTCCTGATCTAGAAAAATGGCTGCTAAGAGAACTTGTGGAATTTGGAAAAAGATGGCCCCAGCGAGGGGAGGGCAAAGGAGAAGGAAAGAGGACAGGTGTCGAGAGAGAGCAGAGGTTAAATTCATCAGAGAATCCCTTGTAAGGGTCCCCAAGTGGCCTGCCCCAGCCAGGGTGGCAGGAAATCCATTGTTCTGTTGTTAGTTGAGCCTGCCCGGGGCATTAAGAATGTCTGTAGCAGGGATGGCCACAGAGAGGTCCCTGAGCATCTGTACTGTAGACTTCCTGGTTCCTTTGCCAGAGGGCAAGGCCTTTCACCACTCACAGTTAAAAGCCTCTAAGTCAGCAACACGGGAACTGTGCAAGGTCTTTCTCCCATCTGGCAGTTCCTTTAGGATGTCTACACCTCCTCTTCTTTGGAATCAAGGAAGTGGCTAAATGGACCATATGTCAACTTGTTCAACAGTTACCAGATGCCTTTACCATTCTGTGGAGTACTTTAAGGTGGAAACAAATGTGCTTTGAAAACTAGATGTGCTCAGAAAACGTTACATCTCAATTGATCCTTATTTTATTTATGATTTAATATTATCCAATAGGGAAGGCTTTGTAAAAGTTCCACCACAATGATGGATTTCATGGCTAAAGCTACAATTGCTTTAATGATTTTTTTTTAACTTGAAAGATGAGCACATAATACTGTCATTTCTTAAGAGAAGAATTGCCTATGTGAGGTTTATAGGCAGAGAACAGTTTTCTGTTTCACAGTACAATTTCTGCTGGATCAGCTCATGCCAAGGCTGACTCACCAGGCATGTGTGATATAGTTTGGCCAAGACAAAGACTTGAATTATTTTCTTTTTCTATTGTGACATCCTCGGATAAGTCATTGAATTTGAACCTCAATTTCCTTATTTGAAAATGGAAGGCAAAAAAAAATGTCTGCTTCAAACTTGTGGTCAAAGTTAAATGTGATTAAAGTGATAACAATATGTGCATACTTATAACTGGTTCATACTGTACAGCAGAAACCAACACAACATTGTAAAGCAATTATCTTCCAATTAAAATAAATAAAAATTTATTTTATTTATAAGAATATAAAAATTTATAAGAAAATAATAGCAAATGAAGCAACTGACAAACAACTAATCTCAAAAATATACAAGCAACTCCTACAGCTCAACTCCAGAAAAATAAATGACCCAATCAAAAAATGGGCCAAAGAACTAAATAGACATTTCTCCAAAGAAGACATACAGGTGGCTAACAAACACATGCAAAGATGCTCAACATCACTCATTATCAGAGAAATGCAAATCAAAACCACTATGAGGTACCATTTCACACCAGTCAGAATGGCTGCAATCCAAAAGTCTACAAATAATAAATGCTGGAGAGGGTGTGGAGAAAAGGGAACCCTCTTACACTGTTGGTGGGAATGCAAATTAGTACAGCCACTATGGAGAACAGTGTGGAGATTCCTTTAAAAACTGGAAATAGAACTGCCTTATGATCCAGCAATCCCACTGCTGGGCATACACACTGAGGAAACCAGAAGCGAAAGAGACACGTGTACCCCAATGTTCATCACAGCACTGTTTATAATAGCCAGGACATGGAAGCAACTTAGATGTCCATCAGCAGATGAATGGATAAGAAAGCTGTGGTACATATACACAATGGAGTATTACTCAGCCATTAAAAAGAATACATTTGAATCAGTTCTAATGAGGTGGATGAAACTGGAGCCTATTATACAGAGTGAAGTAAGCCAGAAGGAAAAACATAAATACAGTATACTAATGCATATATATGGAATTTAGAAAGATGATGGTAACAGTAACCCGGTGTATGAGACAGCAAAAGAGACACTGATGTATAGAACAGTCTTATGGACTCTGTGGGAGAGGGAGAGGGTGGGAAGATTTGGGAGACTGACATTGAAACACATAAAATATCATGTAAGAAACGAGATGCCAGTCCAGGTTCGATGCACGACACTGGATGCTTGGGGCTAGTGCACTGGGACGACCCAGAGGGATGGTATGGGGAGGGAGGAGGGAGGAGGGTCCAGGATGGGGAACACACGTATACCTGTGGCGGAAAAAAAAATAAATAAAAATAAAAAAATAAAAATTTTTTTCAAGTGAGAACATGTTTTTTAAAAAATGATCATAAATTATTACACAAAAAGAGCACTATTGCTATTTTAATTTCTTCTACTTATTATTATTCATCAGTACAAACTGAAAGGTGGGGAATTTCAAGCGTGATCTCAGATAACCAACAGGATCAGAAATTGACATTGGTTGAGAGACAAACAGGTTGATAGAGAAAGATATAGAACCAAAGACACAGAGTCAGATAATTAGTGGGAAGGACAGACACCAGGAGGAGAGACTCAGGAATTCGACTCTCCAAGTCAGACTTCAAAGCAAAACCCATGACCTCATCTTTGTCTCTTTGCTGAAGAGGGAAAGGAAAGGGAAGTGGGGACAAGATTTTCTGCAGGGAAGATGCGATAAACCTATGTCATCCCATCACTCCCTCTTGAATCTTCTCTGCCAGAATCTAGTTTACATCCCAGGTATGACACTTATGGATTTCCCCAATGGCTCAGCAGGTAAAGAATCCACTTGCTATTCAAGGAGCCACAGGAGACTTGGGTTCAATCCCTGGACTGGGAAGATCCAGTAGAGGAGAAAATGGCAACCTACCCCAGTATTCCCGCTGGGCTACAGTGCATGGGGTCACAAGGAGCTGGCCATGACTGAGCACAGAGCACACGCGACACTTATGTGTACATACTTTGGGAATTTTGTTCTAGCATGGCTTAGCTGGAGCTGGCCTCAAACCTAGTACTTCTTCCACAGTCTGAGGTCTAGAAAAAACCCAGCTACCTGACATTTGCTCTTTTACCCACTGCATCTCTATTTTTACTTGGCCAAAATGCAAAAAACCTATTTGCGAAAGGGTTTCTAACAGGCTCACCTGGAACGCTTATACTCCCTTCCTGCTTCCATTCAATTTGACTCCAATTCACGTTCACCTCACTGCAGCAGCGCAAAGACACAGGACTGTTGTCACACATCACCTCCGTGGCTTCACTTGCCTGTATCTGGATGGGTATAACTTCCACTTTTCTTTTGGACGCATATTCAAAAATATCTAATGTCAGCTTGCAGATGTATTCACCTGTAGCAAATACAAAAAAAGACATGGATTATTACTATAACATATATCTAGTTCCCTAGAAGAAGGATGGCCTCATCTTATGTGTCATGGTGGTACTTCATGAAACATCATTTTCAAAAGCATATGAGACTTCTTATAAGCAACCCTAAAGGAATATTCAGGAGGTACTGAAGGTTGAGGGAGATATTTCTAATGCCACGAGGTGAGGAGTAGAGAGATGTTCTAAGGAAAAGGCAGAAATCTGAGTCCTTTTTGGTAAGGAAAAAAAGTGTGGGGATGCTTCAGAGGTACAAAGAGAAGATGGGAAACCCATGGATCATTTTGGCATCCTATTTAACTCTGTGGCAAAGTCAGAGTCAACAAACACCTGATAGAATCCATGTGTCTGCAGTCCAGTTTCTCTTTGAGAGAAAATGAGATGCCTCTGTTGACATCTGGATTGCAGTGATGCTATTAAATTTTAGAATGTCAGGTATAAGAGTTATGCTTCTGTGGTCGCTGGGGAGGAACAGGTGGGAGGGATTCCAACAGAGAAGAAGAAAACCTGGGGAGAGCAGTGATGAATATGTTCACTACCTTGATCACGGTGATATTTGCACAGGTGTATCCACATGCCAAAACTTATTAAACTATATGTGCAAAATTATATGTGTAAGTTATAATTTAAATTATAAATGTAAGCATACTAACTTTACATATGTACAGTTTATTCCATGTCACTTCTACCTCAACAAAGCTCTTCTCACATTTTTTAAAAATGTTAAAAAAAAAATAAACCTGCTTTTTGTCTTAGGTTCCAGCTCATAAGCTTTGGTAAATGTGGAAAATTCTATCTGTCTCCCCAGGCTAAATTTGCTTGGCTCATTCACCATGGGATTAATTTTCAGTTGTGAACATTTGAGCTTCTTTTTGAAGAGGAAAAGTCTGTCTACACACACTACTACAGTTTGATTCTTTCTTAGCCCTTCATTCCATGGCAACCCACCCATGGAACCCCGAGTGATGTTGTGGATAATAAGGCGCGACACGGAGGTCATGTTGTTGAGCACAGAGGTGTAGATGGAGACTTCAGTGCTGTTCTGGATGTCGAGGCCCGTTTCCGCCTGCGTCCAGGACACATTGGTGGAAAAAACTTCATTCTCACACATCAGCGTTACTGTATCTCCTTCAAAAATGATTTCTGGTGTGATGGAGAATTTCGTTTCATCTGGAAACCCAAACAAAAGCTATTAGGATCCCAAAGCAAATGAATGGAATTAATGATACTCCCCAATGCCACCACCACAGGTGTTCTCAAGATGTGTCCGTGGTGATGAATAATGCATCGTGTTCCCCACACTCCTTCCCTGGACAGCTGGGACCTGAGGGCCCCGGAGTGACTGAGCCAGCTATTAGGGACGCGGTTTCTAGCTTGGGATCTTTGCACACTTAAGAGTTGTCAATGATGCTAATGGGGATC
The DNA here is from genome assembly GCF_027580195.1 of Bos mutus. Classification (NCBI taxonomy): domain Eukaryota; kingdom Metazoa; phylum Chordata; class Mammalia; order Artiodactyla; family Bovidae; genus Bos; species Bos mutus. Next base: position 29,822,372 of record NC_091639.1, on the reverse strand, counting down.
CCAAATCTATTTTCAGTGTTTCAAATAATCTGTCACAGATACAAACAACAGACTTGTGGTTGCCAAGGGGAAGGAGAATAGGGGAGGGATGGATTGGTAGGTTGGGATTAGCAGATACAAACTATTATATATAGGTTGGCTAAACAGCAAGATTTTATCGTACAGCACAGGGAACTGTAAACCACAGTCAAGAAGAATATGGAAAAGAACATACAAATATAAATATAGATAATTGAACCACTTTGCTGTACAGCAGAAATTAACACAGCATTGTAAATCAACTATACTTCAATAAAATTTATACAATAAAAATGCAAAAAAAATTCTAATAGTCTGGTAGAAAATTGCACATTTGCTTATGAAAAAGTCACACCAACTAACTTAAACATCAAGTTCCTTTGCCCCTGATTTGAGAAATATCAACTGTTTGTTACTGATAATTGGTACCTCAAGCTGACTGAAAGCTCTGTCTCGTGCCTTTGATAAATTAAAAGTGGAAAAACCAATTAATTTTTTACAATAAAGTGTGCTTGGGAAATAAGACATTTTTTAAAGACTTAACACCTATGGGCCTATAAAAGTGGCAGCTTTATAGACACACAGATCTGAATTTGAATTCCGGTTCTGAGCCAGGCATAGCTGTGTGGCACTGGGGAGCTTGCTGAGTATCTCTGAACCTTGGCTTCCTTGTCTGGAAAATAGGAGCAGTGAGAGCTATCTTGGGGGGTGACTTGGAGGGATAGTAGCTATTCTTATTGGTTTCACAGTAAACTTCTTGAGAAAAGTGGCATTAAGTCATTTCACAGACATAAATAAAAACAGTATTCTCTATTTTGGGGTTTTTCTGGCTTATATAATATACAGGTTTTCCCTCTAAGCTGAGGTATAGTATTCATGAATTCCATGTATTGAGAAAATCTAAGGCGCTGAGGAATAAGGTTCTGGGAGGCATCTTTTGGATGGTTCTTTAGGCTCAGGCCACACCCTGTTCTTACTGTAAAGTGAAAGTGAAAGTCAGTCAGTCATGTCCGACTGTTTGCAACCTCATGGACTATACAGTCCATGGAATTCTCCAGGGCAGAATACTGGAGTGGGTAGCCTTTCCCTTCTCCAGGGGATCTTCCCAACCCAGGGATCGAACCCAGGCCTCCCGCATTGCAGGCAGATTCTTAACCAGCTTAGCCACAAGGGAAGCCTGTTCATAGTGTAAATATGGGACTAAAATACCATAGAATTAATTTGGGGTGCTATGTTCAAAATATCCAGGTATCTAAATATCTCTTGCCACATTTTTCAGGCTCCTGAGTAAAATAAGATTTCAGAGCATCACATTCAACTATTCAGAAGCAAAGCCTCCTGTGCACATTTCATGTAGTGACCTGAGGCATGCAAAATGATGTTACTTACCATGTGGCCTTGAGCAAGTCATTTACCCTGAGGGTGATTTGCTCTCAATTTGTCCCACCCTCTCCTTCCTGAATGATAGGATGTCTAAAAATATTAGCAGTGAATGTAAAGAGGTAGAGTATGAATCCATTGTCAGGATGGTCTCACTCCTCCTGAGAAGAGGTGACTTTCCTTCCCCTGTGCCTGCAACAGCCCGTTCAGTGCCGTCCCCATGGTGGGCTGTGTTGTTCCAAAGAGGAGTCCCCTTCAGTCGTGAACCGTGGGCCTGAGTTACACACAACAGCTGCCAGTCATCGCTTGCATCACATCTCTGCTCAGACTCCCCTTGCTTTCCCCCAGGCAACAACAGAGCCACCCACCTAATTACACACAGAGCCCAACTCTATACCCCATTTGGAAAATGAGGGAGAGCATGTAAAATGCCAGGACTCTTGCCACTGCTGTATGTGATCCAAAGCAGTGGTTCTCAAATCTCCCCTGCAGCAGAATCACCTGGAGGGCTTGCCAAAATACAGGTTGGCCCAGGTTGGTCTGGGGTGACTTCCAGAATTTGCTTTTCTAACAAGTTCCCAGATGCTGCTGGAGGGGCCACACTTTTGAGAACTACTGCTCCAAAGTAACAATGGACCCCTGGTCAATATCAGTGCATCTCATAAATACCCGCCCCCCATCACAATGTTAGTTCTACTTCTGGGGAGGTTTTGGGCCTGTCAACCCTAATATTCATTGGAAGAACTGATGCTAAAGCTGAAGCTCCAATACTTTGGCTACCTGATGCGAAGAGTCAGCTCATTGGAAAAGACCCTGATGATGGGAAAGATTGAGGGCAGAAGGAGAAGTGGGAGACAGAGGATGTGATGGTTGGATGGTATCACTGACTCAATGGACATGAGTTTGAGCAAGCTCTGGGAGATAGTGAAGGATGGGAAAGCCTGGTGTGCTATAGTCCATGGGGTCACAAAGAGTCAGACATGACTGAGTGACTGAACAGCAACAACCATCGCAATGTTAGTTCTCCTTTTTGAATGTTTTGAGTCTGTTAATTAAAAAAAAAAAAATCCATAGACCCAGATGGCTCTGTGGCCCTGTAAAATCTCTCCCTGCTGGGACCCTCCACGCCTGCCGCCACCCAAAGGAGGTGCCAAAGTGGCCGATGGTGGGGAGAAGGCACAAAACCTGTATGCCAGGAACTGGAGAGTTTCTCTCCACAGAGGAAGTCGTCATGTGACTTCTCAGGCTTACACATCATGATAAATACTGTTACCATATCTAAGTAGAATGTACTCATAGGAAGGATGCAGCAATCGTCTACTTACTGCTGTAAGTAACCTGATAGGAACTGCTCTCCATCTTGTAGGTCTGATTGAGGTTCTGTGTGACTTTCTCGTTCGCTTTACGCATTAACGCAGGTGATGCTGTTGTTGTTGTTGTGATTTCGTACGTCACAACCACACTTCCAGGCCTGGATGGAGACCACTCAGTTCAGTAAAAGCAGTAAGTGACCTGGAAGAGTCTAGATCCTTATGGTTTGTTTGCATAAGAAAGCAAAATGGCAGGAAGAGCCTGGGGACCTTTTTCTTTGAGGGTTCACTGAAATCCACTTATTTCTAAGCTCTAGTTAAAAGCCTGAGGCAGGGTTCAAACACTCAAATGTCTGCAGACAGGTAACATAAATGGCCAGAATAGCCAGATGGGGTGGAGTGAATTGAATCCCACAAGTAGTCCACGGGTATTAAGTACAAGGTAGAGACTGTTGTCACACAGTCATGCTGACCCAGGGTTACCAGCTATGCTGAATATCCAGTGAAGTCAGAATCCTCAATGCTTCTGGAAACATTCTTAATTTTTCAATTGGCAAGTGACTTTTTGAAACACTGGGCAAACATACTCAGGGCTGTCAGGGCACCTAACTCCACGGGGAGGCATTACACGGTGTTGTACAACATTATAGCCATGTCTGACTGGCTAATTTTCTAAAGTAAAGGCATATTTGGGACTTTCCTGGTGTCCAGTGGCTGAGACTCTGTGCTCCCAATGCAGGGGGCCTGGATTTGCTCCCTGGTCAGGGAACTAGATCCCACATGCTGCAACTAAAGATTCCATGTGTGGCGACTAAGACCTGGCACAGCCAAATAAATAAATGTTAAAAAATAAAATAAAATAAGGGCATCATTGCATGACATTATTTCATTTTTGTATTTCTGACCTTCTAGATGCCACATCTTTGTTTGCATAATTCATGCATGCATAGAATAACACAAATCTTTTTCTCACATTCCCCCTAGATAGGTACATCTCTAAGGAGTGAACTACTGTTCATTATTTCCTTCCCCTTTAAGCCCCGGAAATCTGGCTTTGTCTTCACCTCTATCAAACTGTTCCCATTGGGCATCCCAGATGGTGCTCCTCTAACAGGCTTTTGCTTTTTCATTAACCTTTTGGTATCTGCCAATGGAAGCGTGCATGTATGCTAAGTCGCTTCAGTCGTGTCCGACTCTTTGCGACCCTATGAATGGTAGCCTGCCAGGCTACTTTGTCCGTGGGATTCTCCAGGTGAGAATACTGGAGTGAGTTGCCAAGCCCTCCTCCAGAGGATTTTCCCACCCAGGGATCAAACCCATGTCGCCTGCGGCTCCTGCCTTGCAGGCAGATTCTTTACCACTGAGCCCGCCATTGGATAAAATTACCCTGTTATAGCATTCTTACCTGAACCCTGTCACCGTCACCAATTTGAAGCCTGGTAAAATACTGTAACCCTTCCAGAACTGGAAAATAAAGCAAGACGAGTACCATTAATCAAGGTCCACTGAAAGATATGTCAAATGATTTGAAAGAGTAAAAATTGTGTATTTCTTATCGTGTGTGCATGCTCAGTCACTTCTGATGTGTCCAGGCAAGCATACTGGAGTGGGTTGCCACGCCCTCCTTCAGGAGATCTTCCCATCCCAGGGATTGAACACGTGTCTCCTGTGTCTAATACATTGAAGGTGGATTTTTTACCCACTGAGCCACCAAAGAAGCCCATATTACTTATCTTCTTGGGTAAAATGCTCTCTGTATATTTTGTTAAGTGGCTGAACAAGCACTAGCTTTGTCAGATCTTTGGAGAAGTAATTCCTATTTACCTGGGTCATTCTGGGTTCTCCAGGAAGCAAACGCCAGAGTAAATGTGCAAAAATATTGACTTAGGGAGGCTCCCTGGTGGCTCAGTAGTAATCCACCTGCCAGTTCAGGAGACACGGATTCAATCCCTGGTCTGGGAAGATTCCACATACCTCAGGGAAACCAAGCCCGAGACCCACAACTACTGAGCTGACATGCTGCAAGTACTGAAGCCCACTTGCCCTAGAGTCTCTGCTCTGGAACAAGAGAAGCCACTGCAATTAGAAGCCCACGCATCACCAGGAAGAGCAGCCCCACTCACTGAAACTAGAGCAAGCTCACACAGCAGTGAAGACCCAGCACAGCCATAAACAAGTTAAATTAAAAAAAAAAAAAGACTTAGGAAATGCCTAGAGGAAAGCAATGAGGAGGCATCAGAGAAGGCAGACAGAGCCATCAGACCCGAGCGCAACTGAACAGGAGGGGAGGTGAGATGAAATCATCTAGACTGAGCCTAGAAGCACAGTGCAGCCTTCAAAGGAGTCAGGCATTTGTTAGACAGATCTGCCCTGCTCATTCACTGGTAGTGGGCAGCAGTTGGGACCCACGGTCAATTTACATTTCCTGCAGTTGGAAATCTACCAGGTGTCTTCTTGTGACCAATACAGTGCCTGATTCCTCACTAAACATATCACAGTTTTGGTTGAGCCAATGTGGTTTTTACTGATGTTTTTAACTCCACTTTGTTTCCCTGAATTCCAACTCTGCAGGAGATTCAATTTGAATCAAGTTACATTTACAGGGTAGATTACACCTGCAAAGTGCTGTGTTAGGGAGCTGGATGGGCGGGATCAAACAATTAATATGTTACTATCTTTTTTCCTCAAAAGTATACAATGTCGTGTGATATGTGTAGTGTGACTTGCGTGCATGAGGAGGAGTCTCATGCTGTGCAGAACTATTATATGCCTGATATGCAAATCGGATATCCAAGAACTCTCCTGTATCAGCATTGCATCATGGCACCGATTACAAATATTAACCCCTACTTGACTAGGGTAAGCGGGAGGCTGCTCCTGGTTTGAGCAGGCGGTTGGCTGCCTGGAGAGTTAAGGGGAGTCATTACATCTACCTATAGCAATTTGTCCCACACCAGTTGAGAAGCTCTATTCCAAGTGAGTTGATTCAACCAAAGTATTTAGGTTTAGATGAATTAATCCAATGTAAAGCACTTAGAACAGTGTTTGGCACACATTTTACATTGAGGGAATACTCTTTAATTTAACATGAGCAGATTTTCACATGCATACATACTTTTTCGTATTCTTTTCTATTATGGTTGATCACAGGATACTGAATATAGTTCCCTATGCTATCCATTTATGTATAATCCATTTTATGGGATTAAAACGAAACTGAAACTAGAGACATCCCCCAAAAAACTATCCCATTTTTTATCCATTCTATGTATAACAGTTTACATCTGCTGACCCCAAACTCCCAGTCCTTTCCTCCACTCCCCTTTGATAGCAAGTCTGTGCTCTGGATCTGCGAGTCTGTTTCTGGTATGTGGAATCTGAAGTATGACACAGATGAATCTATCTACATGAGTAAATTTAAATCTGTCTTAAGTGTGAATGTTTAAGGACCTCTAGTATTGAGTGGTGTGGAATCCTCTATGTCAGACTTAACTGTTCTACACAAAAGATGTTAGGGGTTTCATCAGTGTGGAGTGTAAAGATGAATAGAAATGCACCATCTGATACTTCTAGACCAAGGTTTTGGACCTTTGAACAGGTTTTAGTGAGTTAATGCCACCAAATTTTATCTGAATCAATTCTATTCTGGGAAGAATTTCTACCTATATGTCAAGATGATGTCAAAGATGGTAGATCAAGATGATGTCAAGGCCAAGATGGTGTCAAAATGCTCAAGATGATGCCAAAAGTCAAGATGAAGCCAAAGAGGTCAAAATGATGTCAAAGGTCAAGATAATGTCATGGGTCAAGATGATATCAGGTCAAGATGACATCAGGTCAAGATGTCAAAACATCCTCTGAACACAGTATGATTCGAGCAGTTCTTAAATCATCATCCCAGAGGTATAGAAATAATTTCAACATAAACTTCATGAATTCTGACAGATTCAAGCAAACAACCCACTGTAAATGCAATAGATTCAGCTCAGCTCAGAGTTTGTTAGTGAAGAAACGCCTGGAACCATAACCCACCGCTGTTTCCAGGTCAGTCTTGTAGGACTTATAGAGGGCAGAGGAAGAGTTCTTGAGGTCTTCTTGAAAGCCCACATTGAGTCTGACCGACATTCTCAGGATAATATCTGCTGAGAACACAGGGCCATATTTTTAAAATCCCATGTTAGCATTGAGTACACACAGGACAGAGAAACATTTTCTTGAGTTGATATCAAATGGGCACTCAACAAACAAACATTCAATGACCAGTTACTTACCTCCCTGGAGCTGGCAAAAAGGTCCCTTGGGAGGCAGTCCCTTAAGGCAACTGCAGTGATGCCCTGCAGAGGAACCATCATGTCCCTGACAAGTGAGATTGTGGAGGCAACTTTCCTGAGGCCACTCATAGCCTGTCTCACAGGAGCACCAGATTTCATTTCCAGTAGGCCTGCAGACTGTCATCAACCAGAACAGTGAGGAGAAAAAAGGTGTAATTTATAGATTACAAGTTCTTATGCTTGTAGGAAATCCTAACGCCACTCCATATTGCCCTTCTGGGAAGTTCAGTGGCTTTGCATGAGGTTCTCGTAATTCCCATACATATCACCTTTTGTGAGGCATGGCCATCTAAAAGAAGGCAATGCTAACTATCCCAGCCACTGCCTACAATGATAAGATGGTAAACAGATTCTCAGACTTTGAGTATATGGCAGCCAACCTCTAAGATAGCCCCAGCCATCCTTGCCTCTGGGTACTCACACCCTGTTATAGATTCCTGCTGGCTCAGTGCTAAAGAATCCACCTGCCAATGCAGGAGACACAGGTTCAACCCCTGAGTTGGGAAGATTCCCTAGAGAAGGAAAAGGTTACCCACTCTAGTATTCTTACCTGAGAAATCCCATGGGCAGAGGAGCCTGGGGGGCTATAGTCCATGGGGTTGCAGAAGAGTTGGACATGACTTAGTGACTAAGCAGCAACAATAACTCATATTATACTAGGATTGTTCTGGATGACCAACAGAATCCAGCAGAAGTGGTGCTATATCACTTCTGAGGTTGGGTTATAGAAGACAATGTGGATTCCCTCTTGGTTACATGTGCTCTCTCTCTCTCTCTCTCTCTCTCTCTCCCTCTGATCACTTGGTCTGGGGGAAGCCAGCTGCATTGATGAGGACATGTCACAGAGAGGCCTACATGATTAGGAACTGAGGTCTCCAGCCAATAGCTATGGAGGAGCTGAGGATCTACCAGCAACCATGTGTGTGAGCGTGGAAGCAGGTTTTCCAGCCCCAGTTGAGCCTTCAGATGACTGCAACTCAGGCTAATGGCTTGACTACAGCCTCACAAGAGACCCTGAGCCAGAGACATCCAGCTAAACTCTTCCTGGATTTCTGGCCTTCAGAAACTGTGTAACATGATAAATGTTTGTTGCTTCTGTTTGTTTGCTTTGGCTGCACCATGTGGCTTATGGGATCTTAGTTTCCCAACCAGGGATCAAATCCAGGCTCTTGGCAGTGAAAACACAGAGTCCTAACCACTGGACTGCCAGGGAATCCTAAGTTTGTTGTTTTAAGATGCTAAGTTTTGGAGAAGCAATAGATAACAAATATAGAATATAATTCTAAACTTGTGCCTTTTATATTCAAGCCAGATGTGAACAGCCCAAGCAGACCCTAATCCCATTGAAAACTGACATTGAAAAATGCTCTGAAGACTTTGAAGTTATATCTAAAACTGGACTAACACCATATTCCTGGGAATTCTGCAGGTGGGCATCTAGGCAAAGGCCCACAGGATGACTTTCCAAAGCAAAGTCATCAAAGAACTGTTGCTGAAATAGAAGGGACACCCAGGCCCCCCGGAATCCCTGGACACCGCTGCTGTCCTGTGCGCCAGTAGTAGGAGAGGGTGAAGCAGAAACAGGGAAGTCAAGGCTGCTAGTGAGTGTGGTGGGCACTGGTAATTCGAAGGAAACCAACGAGACCCTTTTGGTCAAAAATCTCTCTCTTACTGACCTGAAATCCCACTGCTAAAGCCTTTTTGGTTGTTTTGTTTTGTTGGTGCTGTTTTCATTTGCTTGTTTTTGAGATAGATGTAGGGGTGGGATTTGAATAACTTTGGACTCCCACGTGAAAAATGAATGTGCCTTAAGGATGGCAAAAGTGACCATCCCCAGACCATCTACCACATTCCAGGTATTGTTTAGTATTTGACACACATTGTCCAGCCTTAAAAATACTCTGTTTTGTGTACTAGGATTTAAAATGCCTTTCAGATAACTGATAAGAACCTACTGAATAGCACAAGGAACTCTATTCAATACTCTTTCGTGATCTATGTGGGAGAAGAATCTAAAAATGAATAGATACATGTGTATATATAACTGATTCACTTTGTTGTATGGTGGGAACTAACACAATATTGCAAATCAACCATACTTCAATAAAAAATTAATTAGAAATACCTTTCTTGAAAGGATCATAACATAAGCTGTTGGAAGAGAGGAAGGGGGAGACATAGAAAAGGGGGGAGGAAATTTGGGATGCTAAGATATGAATATTGGGTCAGTAAGTCTCCTCACCCACCCATCCATTGCCTCCTGTCTGAGGTTCACTCTTCCCAGGCTGCTCCCCTCCACACCCCACATTCCCAAGCAGCCCAGAGTAGTTTCTTCTGATTAGTTCAATCCTCCTCTTTCAAGCAATAGGCCTTTTACTCACCTGTTGACACCTCGATGCTCAAAATGTCAGTAGCTAGGTCAGTGTCATTCCCTTGAATTGGAAAACTGAGGTTGTTCAAATAAGCTTTAATAGGTTCCAGGAAGGAGGCATTTTCAAAACTGATCTCAACATCGACGGTGAACTCTTGAGCTGCAGGGCTGCTTATGGCAACTGGAAAGAAAGCAGACAAAGGCTGTGAGCACATACCATGTGGGGAGGAGAGAGAACACACTGACATTTTAGAACTTAAAGCCAATGAAACTTAGGAGTTTAGGATGAGCATATACACACTACTATGTATAAAGTAGATAACCAACAAGGACTCTACCATATAGCACGGGGAACTCTACTCAATACTCTGTAATAACATATAGGGGGAAAGAGTCTGAAAAAGAATGGATATATGTATATGTATAACTGAATCACTCTGCTGTACACCTGAAATTAACACAACACTGAAGGTCAACTATACACCAACATAAAACATTTTTAAAAAGCCAATGATGGAGACACGTGGATGCCTTTAAGAACTCATCACCCTTTAAGAATTTCTAATAAACATTTTTATTTTACGTTTGTTTACTGAGAAAGAGAAGTTTGTTTACTGATCACCACCAAGTCCTCCCTTCATGGGCTTCCTCTCTATGATTTTGCTATTTAGAGGAGAAATGAAATAGATCTAACTGGTATCAGCACCGTGGTCTCCAGGCATTTGAGAGCTTCACAGACCAAGATGAGAACTTGTCCGTCCTCTCCATTCTCATAACCCCTCTTTGATGTCCAAGGCTGTGTGAGAACAGACTCTAATGAGACAAGAATAGAAGCAGGGAGACCCAGCAGGGGAACTTGGCAACTGTCTAGACAATCAAAGCCAGAGTCCTGACTCACCAGAATGAGTCAGTACATTTCTGACATCGCTCAACGGTCATGCACGTGTTTTGAGAGCTCAAGGATGCATGGTTTGAAGACCTCTGGAAAAAGCCACTAGTTAATTCCCTTTGTTCTTAGCCTGTGCACGCACTGTGGACTCTTTGTTCTCACTCTGTATCTCCCTTGTCCAGAACATGATAGACACTCAACAAAAGCAAAATTGGCAAATTGGAAAGTAAAATAAAAGAGACCTTCAGCAATTCATTGTTTTTCCAAATTGTCTCCAAACTGGTTGCCTGGACGGCATTCTAGATGCGTCTGCTTCCCACACCAGGCAAGCCAGACAATAGATCTACCGGAAGGTGCCTTCGTGGTTTCCACTATTGCATCACATCTGGAACACTGGCTGTAAGCTTCTTAGGGGCAGAAACTGCTTCTTTCACTTCTCATGGCCTTACCCACTCCATCTGGCATGGAGCCCAGCACGTAATAAATTCATGTCCAGTAGATTCTTGTTAAACCTGTGACTTCTGAGTTGAGTTTCAGATTCACCTTTTTGTCATAGACAGAACCTGTGGTTCACTCTTGGCTGAAATACATAACTGGAACAGAAGCCATGGGCTTGGTTGGTAGCTAATGCAGAGCCTTTAGAGAATAGGAGAATCTTTTTATACAGATGCCTTGAGAAGACAAGTTGTGGCTTATTTTATTTTGCTGGCCAAGTAAGGAAAAGATTAATGAATACTTGTAAAATTTTTCCTTTTAAAATATAAGTAAAATCTGCAAAATGTAAAATCTGAAGTATGATATATCATATATATGACTATATATATTTAAAATGATAATATATATGATATATAAAATGATAATATATAAATATACATGATATGTTATATATAAATCTAAAACCTTAACATTAAAATTCTATATCTGTTTTCTAAAAGGGCAAAGAATGTCTCTCATAATATTGTAAGATTTGTTTTAAATATTCCAAGGATTATTTATGTGCAAACCTAAAATGAAATACATTTACTATGGGAAACTCCAACTGATAAATGTTTATTGCAGAAAATGGTAGTATTTGTCCACTTAGAGGTGTAAACTCTGTTTTTCTAGGAGTTTGGTTTTACTTATCAACCTTGTTGAGAATTATTTCTTTTTGGCATTCATCAACTTGCTATAACTAACTCAACCCTTTAAAAATGTCTGTGCACATTTTCTTAAAATTACAAATGCCTCTTAAGCTGTTTCTTCCATATAAACATGTATTTACAAGTAGAACACAGTGACTTTTAAAACCTAGAATGGAATCTCAGTCTGTCATGATACTACGGCATATCTTGAAGTTTCCTGTTTTCTTTCTGATTTGCAAATGATTCTATGATGAAAAGCAAGCTTCCTGGAAGGACTGCTAGTCTTCTCCTGAGCGATCCTAACCTGTATGTTGTCTGCTAGGAACATTTGCCATGGTGGCTGCATGATATTTGCAAGGTCTGTTTGAGAGCACATTCTTTTCCTGAAAGGTAATGCAGCCATGTTTATGCTTTCCAGAGGATTCAGAAGCTCCAGGATCCTCTTTGCTGTGGTCAGTCTACTCCCCTCCCATGAATGAATGTAAACAGGATTTCCTGGACAGTAGCTGCTTTTCTGATAAGTGAGGTCAGTAACAATCCCACATCACCCACTTCATCACCTGCATCTTTGCCTCCCAGGGTCTGATCCCAGCATGATTTCAGTGCCTGCCTAAAGGCAGTTAGTGTAATTCATCCCTGAGCCCACCTTTCTCTACATGCTCAGAGAACAAGCATGTACTTGAAAAGCACATGGTAATTCCTGGACGTCATCATTCCCCACTGAAACCAAGGTAGTTCTTCTGCTGAAGCTGAGCCAAAAGCCTAAAATACTACTAAGAGGGGACTTTCCTGATGGTCAAGTGGTTAAGAATCTGCCTTGCAATGCAGAGGATGGGGGTTCGATTCCTGGTCTGGGAACTAAGATCCCACATGCCACAGAGTAACCAAGCCTGTGCCACAGTTAGAGAGTCTGTGTGCCACCAAGAAAGATCCTACATGACTCAAGAAGATCCCATGTGCCACAACTAAGACTCGACACAGACAAATAAATAAATATTTAAATACATAAATATGAAAATAAACGAATAATAAAATAGCTCTCTGAAAGTATATTCCAATGAGGACTGTTCCTGTGACTCTAGTGAGTTATAGTCTATGGCATCTGTGTCCGTTTTCTTTTTTGCCTTGCTGAGCAGCATATAGGATCTTAGTTCCCTGAACAGAGATTGAACCCATGCCCCCTGCAGTGGGAGCACGATGTTTTAACCACTGGACTGCCAGGGAAGTCCCTGTGCAAGTAATCACTAAAGCACCAGCCTCTGAAACCCTCTTCTCCTCATCCATGTTTTATGTTCTTGACAACTTCTAAGGGAGTTTCAGAATAACCCTCAGCCTGAGCAGTGATTCTCCAGAGACTAAGGATGGGGAAATTTTAATAGAGAAATGTCTTCTTGAAAATGGTCAGTTCTTCAAACAGGCTCAAGAACTCAGGCATAGTAACTCAGAAAGCTGTGTACAGGCTGGTCCTTGAGAATCATCTATTCCAGTGGTCCCCACCCCTGGCTGATGATCACCACAGGTAGGGAATTCTACACACAAATACTTTGGAGCCTCAACTCAGGTGAGTCAAGGTAGAATCTTTATCAGTTAGGTCCAGAAATCTGTAGCCTGGGCTGAAGAAGATGCCCGTCCTGATTTGGGTCATTTCTCCCCGTATAGAGTATCATGGTGCCATGGGCAAACAGAACACAGAAACACCACTGGGCCTCCAGCCCCTGTAATGCCCCAGGGAGAGTACCTGAATTTAAGGGACAAAGCCCAGATGCTCAGGATCAGCATGACTGCAGAGGGTGGGGTCAGGGGGCATGCTTTGGGGTCGAAAGACCACTCTCTGTCCTCTTTGCCTCCTCCAAACCTAAGGGCTTCCGAGCTTGGGACAGCGAAGCTGGTGGTCCTGCCAAGGCTACAAGGGACCCAGAAGGAACACGACCATGCCTCCACACTAAGTGTACATTTTAGATGCCCTTCTGTGCTCCTCGCCTGCCTCCGGGCCACCTGATTCCAGACAGTTCAGTGTGTTTTGTCTTGAGCTCCTTCATCCTGGTATTGTTTGTCTGAATTCTCATGGACTCACGGATACCCCAGTGGAAGGCAGATCATCAGTGTCACAGATGCAGGCCTCTCATTGGCCCTGGAAAGCACAAACCAGCCAGGATTTCCCCTCTCCTTTCCCATAAATCACTGCCCGCCACACAGCACTTATCTTAAAGAGACATTTCTGGAAGGCTGGCCACAAACTGTGACACACAGTTCTGGGTCTTAATCACAGCTGTTTAAGCCAATGATGCGATTTTCGCCTGACCACTTCACTGGGAATTATGGCTCCTTCAGAAGTCAGAGACTAAGTCAATGCATATATCAATTTCCCACCTGCAATAGAACGAGCCTGCTGACTTTGCCCAGGAAAAATGGGTTCACTCTGGTTTTCTCTTGACCAACAGGGACCACGTCTTTTTATTATGGAAGATTTGGCTCTCTGGTTTCTCCCCCTTAGTCCTGTAGCAGGTAAATATTAAAAGCTACCTGTTCTGCTTGTTTCCTAACATGGTCTAGTAGGTAGCAGTCTGGCAGCATCGTCTGGCTCTACTAAAGCATTGTCAGTGGAGAATCAAAGATCCTGGTTCTCCCTTTAGCCTTTAGAAAGGTTTGTTCACACAGGGGAAAACTGCCAGAACCCCAGGGGCAGTTGCGGATGGGTGGGGTGGGGGGCGGTGGGCAGCACTATGGCTTAAAACATTGGGCTGTGCGGTCTAAAGAAAAGAGTCAATTCTGGTCGCTTGTTATACACCCGAATAATCAAAGTCAGCACCATATACAGTGGTATAGTGCCCCTTACTCAATAAAGCTGCTCTGAGAATCACAGCTACATAACCTTCCTCTAAATATGCTAGCGAGATCTCAGTTTCCTCCTGCAATATATGCACAAGAAGAAGCCCCAGACCACCATCAGTCTCCTGGAATTCCCTCTGCCTGGAGCTCCCTCCTCCCTCCCTTCTTCCGTCCCATATTTGCTCCTTCTTCCAGGCCTCAACCTGGTCACTCTTTGAGCCCACGGGTGCTCACTGACCCGAGGACTCACAGAATCAAGGCATTGTGAAGTTGTTTGAGTATTTTAAGGATCATTTTGGATAACCACTCTTCAGATGCCCTCTATAAACATTCCTGTCAAGTACTTATTAGATTGGCTTGAATACTTCGCATGACATCAAACTTGCCTTGGTGTAAGTGGTCCAGCCCATCATTAGTCAGTTCTGTTAGTAACTTACATCTAGTTCAGACCTATTTCTCTGTAGCTGCTACTACTTCCTTGGCAGTAGCTTTGCCTTTTGCAGACTCCCATTGTGTGATGACTCTGCTTTCCATATTATAAACTTTATACCCTATCCTCATAACCAGATTAAAAGTTGACAGCAGGCAGGCAGTGAGTTTTATGTTCTTGGTGCCCAAAAGGCATTCGATAAATACATACTAAATACATGTTGGAGAGAATTTTTTGCTAAAAAAACAAAACAAGCCATGGCGTGGAATCTCACAGGCAAGAGCCAGAAACACAAGTTGAAAACTATGACTTGTAACTATGAACTTGGACTTGGAGCCAGGGCTGAGATAAATGTCCTCTTACCTGGGAGGCTACTGAACTCTGTGAGCCAAGTTTTGGTTGTTTATAAACAGAGCACTATTTTCTCTGCTCAATTGTTGCTAAGGAGCTGAGGTATGAAGACCCCTAACAAACAGCCTGGCATATAGTAGCCACTTTGAAACAGCGTGTAGAAATAATAATACTGATCATAATGAGGATTATCATTTATGCACATGTCTGCTGGCAGGTCAACAAAACCTCTGATTCTATTCTAACCAGGTCTCCCTTTTGAGCTAGGGAAGCAAACAAACAGGCAGAGCACACCAGTGCTGCTTTCTCCTTACTCTGCCACCACCACTGCCGGCTCAAAGCCCGAAACGCCACAAGTTATCATACGGAAGAGAGTGCCAGGAGAACCTGCAAATCTCTTCCCCAGCCTGGAGAAGGCACTGCATTTCCTGAACCCAGATCAAAAAGAGCCAGCCACACCTGGACTGCAGATCTGCAGAAAGTTCAGGATTTCCAGGCTGGCAGCTGGCAACCCAACCTGGTAGGAACCTCGCTCTCCCTGAACAGGCACGAAGACAGAAGCGCCTCCAGCTCGGGGTCAGGACATCCTGGGGCTCCCTTTCTCCCAGTGTCTTCTCCCACCAGCCGTTTCTTCTGAAGCCAAAGAAGAACCAATGTGGACTCTTCAGTCTAGGACCCGAGACACGTTCCCAGTTAACCTCAAAAATCTGGCTTGGGGAACTTGACAGCTGATGTGGAGGATACATTTGTATTATTTCCAACCAACAAGAAACTTTTTTTTAGCAAATACTTTTAAGTCAGGCCATCCAGGCACTTTAGTTATTTGTTTGTTTTTGGCTGCATGTGGGATCTTAGTTCCCAACCGGGGATGGAACCCACGCTGCCACAGTGGAAGCATGAAGCCCTAACCACGAGGCCCCCAGGGAAGTCCCAAGAAACTTCTGCTTTCAATCCGCATAAAGACTAAGTTTCCAGCTGACTGGCATGTTTCCAAAATAAGATTTTCATTCCAGCTCCGGCTTCTGCTTATTGCCTCCACCTTCCCAGTTACCCAGGTCTGTGTATTCCCTGTTACCCCTATGTCAAGCCTGTCCCCAGGTCCTTTGGACTCATTTCTCAAAATGTCTTTCACAAGTGTTCCCTTTGTCCCTTTCCTAGGTCATTCCAGAGACCTGGCCCATGATGGTCAGCACTGCTGAGCATCCTCACTGGTCTCCCAGCGCTGACTTCACCTAATTCCTTCAGCCATAACCATCTGGCAAATTTTCACTTCCGATGGCTTCCACCAGTTCTCTCTCTGCGAGCCTCTCAGCTGGTATGGAATCCACGTCCTGGTTGAACTGAGGCAGAATTCTGAATACTCTGACCAGTGCTTTTTTTTCTCTGCTCCCCAAGAACCACTCTGCTCTAACAGGAAGTATTCTGCTATTCTTGTCTCTGGCCTCTGGGTTTTTGTTCAGGCTTCTTTTCCTTAACAGAGTTTTGAAAGAATTTTCCTAAAATGATAATATCATGGCATCCATCCTTCTGCTTTCAGGAGTTATATGAAATCTTCTCTGCACCAAGTATAGTTTGGGCTCTTTCAGACACAACATTTTTATTAAAAGTCAGTTACATTTGTTTTAATTAAAGAAACATTAAAACAAACAAAACAAGTACTCTCTAGATAATGTTATTAATATTGAACAATATGTACTAAATATTAT